>NC_052244.1:1563214-1872857 GCF_013401445.1 Tripterygium wilfordii
CAACTTGCCGCTATGATCTTGGCAATATAAGGTGTTTGGCTTTGGAAAAAGTTGCGGAATCATTGGAACTTCCCTGCAGATACCAGAGTTTGGGTTGTCATGATATTTTCCCCTACTATGGCAAGCTGAAGCATGAGCAACACTGTCATTTCCGTCCACACAGTTGCCCTTATGCTGGGTCTGAGTGCTCCATCACAGGTGACATTCCAACTCTTGTTGCCCATCTTAAGGATGATCACAAGGTTGACATGCATGATGGGTGTACCTTCAACCATCGCTATGTCAAATCAAATCCTCATGAAGTTGAAAATGCAACTTGGATGCTAACTGTAAGTTCTTTCAAGTTATTGTCCTTTATAAAGTTGTGTTTTTAACTACTAATGATAGAATTTGAAGTGTTGGATTCCTTTATATTCAACCTTTGTTTCTCCTGGAATGGTTTTAAATTAACTTATGATACGGATTTCGATGACTGAATGTTTGTGCTTTAGATTCTCTTTCCTTCTTTTGGCCGTGTTGGTTCTGCAGGTGTGATGTAGGATGGGTGAAGTTGAGTATAATTAGTGTTTTGAGTTAGAAGAGACTAAATTAAAGAAATAGCAGATGAACAAAGACAATTTTAGTAGTAAAGGGCCTTAACATATTCATCTAGTTTGTCTTAGTAGTCTCATTCTTGTAGAATAGCTTCACATGTACTAATTCAAGTATCATGCTAGGAAAATCTAACCAACATTGCTAACAAGTTTAAGCAAAATCTTCAATGCCGTTTTTTCCCCTGCAGGTGTTCAACTGTTTTGGTAGACAGTTCTGCTTACATTTTGAAGCTTTCCAGATAGGCGTGGCACCAGTCTATATGGCTTTCCTACGCTTTATGGGCGATGATAATGAGGCGAAGAAATTTAGTTATACTTTGGAAGTTGGTGGGAATGGCCGTAAACTAATATGGCAAGGAATTCCCAGGAGCATCCGTGACAGTCACAGGAAAGTTCGTGATAGCCAAGATGGACTTATAATTCAGAGAAATTTAGCTCTCTATTTTTCTGGTGGGGACCGACAGGAGCTGAAGTTGAGGATTACAGGACGTATATGGAAAGAAGAATGAGCTGTGGAAAGGAATATGTTAACGCGTTCAGCATTTCATTACGATGTCTATGAGAAACTCACCGGAGGTTCTCCTCGTGACGGTAAACGAACAAAGTGTCAGTCAATTTGTTGGTTTCCTTTGGTGTTTTGTAATTAGGCATGGCTTTGTTAAGCCATGACTCCTTTTGTTCAACTGGGTTGCTCAAAGATGAATGCAGCAAAGTTGATCATCTGCCATCTTACTGAACCTTGTGCTTTGTCGCTGCTCTTATGTAACATATGACACAGTTTTTACATTGGAAGGGAAATAACATAATAAGTTTCCATCGATTATCTTGAATACTTGTCTAAATCAAACTCCTCTGTTCCTGATCATAGATCTTGTATGAAGTGATGATTAACAAGCTATAACATCTGAAACTCCCAACATTGTGGAGTTTGGTTACAGTTACATGAATCGATATGAGAAATTAGTGAGAATTTTTCCCTACAAATACACCGCGTCTGTTTGGCAGTGTGGAGAAAAAAGTGATTGACCGTGTGCTGCTTCCATTCTCGACGCGACGCAATGTTGTTGAACGCATTTTCTATGTGAACACAATTTTTTTTAATATTCATTAAAAATTAATTAATATCAATGAAGACTATCGAATTTTACCCTTATCTCGTCAAAATATTTTTAGTGACCTGCAAACACTTTTGTTACCACAACTCAATTCACCTTACCACGTAACAAAACTCAATTCACCTTACCACAATTTCGAGACTCACCTCATCTCACGAGTAAGGTCAAAACGTGACACGCACCCATACGTACCGAACATTAACATGGATCCCAACACAAATGTTGCACGATGTGATGTAGGAACGTGGAGGACGTAGAAGTTGTAGCTTTAAGGTAGTTTTAGCGGTTAAACACTGCCAGTGCCAGACCCGAGTTTCTTGCATAAGAGAGCCTCTGCTCCTAAACATAACAATTATTCCTCTGTTTCTTCCCCTAACTCTTCTTCTCCATTGTTTCCTTGCTTGCCTTCGCCTCTGTGGGTTGATCTGAATCACAGGCTTGTTGGTACGTCTAAGCCTTCAATCATCTATTAATTATTGATAAAACTATGTCATTTATTTAAATTCGTAGATAAAATTCAATTTTGAATATTTTTTGATGGATTTTATTTTTCTTAGATCAACCCATTAATCAAATCCCAAAACTATTTTACCTTAACAGGGAATTTATATAGCTAAATCGAATTGTTTGATCAATGATGTCTGTGGACGAATTGGCAGGGAATCGCTTGCATTAACGATAAATTGGAAGAGTGATTACCTTTGCATGCAGAGGATCTGAGCTATGTTCTGCTGCGGAGGTGCAGAGGAAGAACCCAACGGTCAGCCTGCTAATCAATATACAGCCCCACCCAGAGGTGGCACCCCGTATGGAGGCGGACCTGGCGCCGGTATATAATTCAATCACTCACAATCTATCCTTCATTATGTTCATACCAAATCAAACCCTTTTTTTGTGACCAATGAACCATCCAACCTAGCATACGCTTCGGATAGTTGAGTGAGCATAAATCCCGGGCCGTCAGAATAGCCCGCACCACGTTAACAACGGCCGAAGTCTATGCACGAGAAATGAGGCTCCTAACCCCTCCTGGGAAGTAGACAGACCCATAGAACCTGGAAAACCCCACGTTTTCCACGGCTAGTTTGAACTCCCGACCTTAGCGTCATTCATCCTAGGCCAAGAGATTGTTTTGTTTAACAATATGTCTCCAGCCACATTGATTTTGATGGCATTGAAATGTTTAAGATGGAACTTATTTGGTTTTCTATTTCTAAATAAATTGTGGGTCTTGTAAGTTTAATGTGGTTGTGCGTTGTGTGTGTTATAGGCAGTGGAAGAGGAGGGGATCCAAGGAGTTCCAATGTGATGAAAACTGGTGCTCCACAGAAAGTTTTGCCAATTGAAACTCCAGCTATAGCATTGGATGAGTTAAATAGACTGACTGGTAATTTTGGTCAGAAGGCGTTGATCGGAGAAGGTTCGTATGGTCGGGTTTTCTACGCCAAGTTAAAAGATGGTCAGGATGCAGCAATAAAGAAGCTTGATACTTCACAAGAGCCAGACACAGATTTTGGAGCTCAGGTAAGATTTTGGGGAGAGATTTTTCGTTTTCTTCGGGAGGAACTTGTGTTTTTTGTACTTAAAACCGATACCAACGCTGTTCGCGTTGTGCAGTTGTCAGTAGTTTCAAGACTTCAACACGAACATTTTGTGGAGTTGATGGCATATTGTTTGGAGGCAAACAACAGAATTCTAGTTTATCAGTTTGCAACAATGGGTTCTTTACATGACGTATTACACGGTACGTCCTACTATCAGTTTCAACTCAAGTGTCTTCATTTCCAATTTCATCGAGGAATCCAAGTAGATTTTATTGAGTTTCTATCAGGGAGGAAAGGTGTTCAAGGAGCTGAACCAGGTCCAGTTCTAACCTGGAATCAAAGAGTTAAAGTTGCATTCGGTGCAGCAAAAGGCCTCGAGTATCTCCATGAGAAGGTCCAACCCCCAATAGTTCATCGCGATGTCAGATCGAGCAATGTCCTTCTTTTTGACGACTTTTTAGCCAAAATTGCTGATTTTAATGTGTCGAATGCATCTTCGGATAC
Source organism: Tripterygium wilfordii (assembly GCF_013401445.1). Classification (NCBI taxonomy): domain Eukaryota; kingdom Viridiplantae; phylum Streptophyta; class Magnoliopsida; order Celastrales; family Celastraceae; genus Tripterygium; species Tripterygium wilfordii. The sequence goes on from NC_052244.1 coordinate 1,566,971, forward strand.
TGCAGCTCGATTGCATTCAACTAGAGTGTTGGGAACCTTTGGCTACCACGCTCCAGAGTAAGCAGAACGTGAACGATCGATGTTATAAAGAATTGTTTGTTGTATAGACAATTCCCTTCTGATATTTAGACTTGTTGGATTTGTTTTAAGGTATGCCATGACAGGACAGATAACCCAAAAGAGTGATGTTTACAGTTTTGGAGTAGTTCTACTAGAGCTCTTGACAGGGAGAAAGCCGGTAGATCATACAATGCCTAAAGGACAACAAAGTCTTGTCACTTGGGTGTGTTTTATAATACCACTTTTGTCTCAATTTTTTTGCTCCTTTTGAGACCTGTCTATGCCCTCTTGATTTACACCATGAAAACTCCGCAGGCAACTCCAAGGTTGAGTGAAGACAAAGTGAAACAATGTGTGGATCCAAAGCTAAACAATGAATACCCACCAAAAGCCATTGCCAAGGTTTGTCTCCATTAACTAATATGTTAGAAGATATCATCTCCGTGGATGCGATTTTTGCATCCAAGGGTATTGTCCTCCCTGGGGTACCTATACGGGTTCCCCTCACGGTTCACCTTTTTACATCCAAGAGGTCATTGGTTTGAGTGAGGAAGGTAGGATAATTTCCTGAAATAAAATCGTGAGGGGAGGGTGGAATATATGTAGAGGTACCCTAGAGTTGACAATACCATTGAATGCAAAAATCGATCCATAATCTCTTTTTTAAATGTTTATTAATGCAGTTTTTATTTTAAGTGTCTCAGTTAGCAGCAGTTGCAGCACTTTGTGTTCAGTATGAGGCAGATTTCAGGCCAAACATGACAATTGTTGTCAAAGCACTACAGCCACTTCTTACATCAAAACCAGCAGGATCTGACTCACAGGCATAAAAAAAAATGTTCTTCAACCACCAAATCACCGGGCCAAGATTTATATTCTTTCAATTTTTTCTATCTACTTTATATCGTTGTCGAGAGGAACTACTGTACTCAAATTATTTTTCCTTTTGGAGATTTTGAAAGGCAAATTGGAAATTCTTGCATACAGCTGCTAAAGTTAAAATATCAACAATATGTAGACCATATAACACTCGCACTCATATGTGTGATATATAGAGTGCGTGAGTTCGAGCCTCTTTATCTCCCGTACCTGTATTCAAAAAGAAATGTAGACTTTCCTTGATCATGACCTTGTTATGTATTGCATGCAATTGGACTTGTGAGGCCGACGGGAGGCAAGGAAAGGTCATTGGTTTTCAAACAGGATGCCCCATGGGATTGCTAAATGGGTCAATAAATATAGTGGACCAACCTCAAACTTGGGCTTATGTGGGCTGCGAAGCCCATTATGCATTTCCTTGTTCTTTCGTTTCCCTGTTTTTATTCTTCCTAGCTTCTACTTTCTACACATTCCCAACTAATTCGTGGACTTTAAGGGTTTGTCCGTTTGAGATATTCAGGCGTGTTGGGTTGGGAGGTGTTAGATTGGGAGAGGTTGGGGGCGTTGAGAGGTTTTGAGATTTTTAAATATAATCTTTATTCGTTTTGAAGGAGTGTTGGGAGGTGTTTATTAAAGTTTTTATGTACTATATTCTAAAAATGCCCTTTATTAGACTATTTAAAGAGCCAATGTCTGCACTGCACCATCAAAAGGAGTATTTTAGTAAATTTCGGGTTGTAGAAGATTTTGTCCCAACCGTCCTGAACATCTGAAACAAGAGTTAGGAGGTATTCTGGACGAATCTAACCCCTGTCAACACCCCTGAACACCTCAAACCGGCAAACCCTAAATCTTCAAGGCAGGACCTATGAAAGTAATATGTAAAAAACCTCAGCTGCCAAACAATGGAAAGGAATTATAAAACCCTAAAAAAGCACTAATTCTAGATCCTTCCACAGTTCAGTCTCTCCCCCCAATTTGTTGGGCTACCATATTCTAGATCCTTCTATATACTGAAGAACTCTCCAGCGATCCTCTCTCTATATTTCTCTGACATTCCCTTTCAGACGCCACCGAAAACACAACAATTTTCTCTCTTTCTCTCTCTCTAGATCGGTAGATAAGTCAATGGCCAAGTACGGCGAAGGCGACAAGCGCTGGATTGTGGAGGATAGGCCCGACGGTGCCAACGTCCACAACTGGCACTGGGCGGAGACCGACTGTCTTGAGTGGTCCCGCAATCTCTTGTCCAAGCTTCTCGCAAACCTCTCCATCTTCGATGGCGAGGGAAATATCTTCATCAAGACCAAGAAGCTCGAGAAGCTTGACGGAGAGGCTTACGTCAATATCCGGAAGGGCAAGATCATTCCTGGATACGAGCTTAACCTCTCCCTATCTTGGGAAGGCGAGGCTAAGGACTCCGACGGAAAGTCCCTCCTCAAAGTCGATGGATCCGTCGAAATCCCCTATATTTCCGATGAGAACGCCGATGAGGATCCGGAGATCAAGTTCACAGTTAGGGACGATGGTCCCATTGGTAAGAGGCTGAAGGAGGCAATGATAGCGAAGGGGAAGGAGGTGATATTGGAGAAGGTTCGATCTTATGTCCAAAGTATGGCGAAGGGTGGGCCTGCTAAGGAAGAATTGGAGGCTAAAAAGGTTGCTCCTAAGGGGCAGGCCCCGGCCAAGAAGGAAGCGGCGGGGTCATCGCCAGCAGTGGTGGAGAAGAAGGAGAAGAAGAAAAGCAAGGAGGGGTTCAAGACTATAACTTTGACAGAGAAGTTTAGTTGTAGAGCTACGAATATGTTTGAGATTTTGATGGATGAGAATAGGTGGAAGGGGTTTACACAGAGTAATGCGAGGATAAGCAAGGAGGTTGGTGGGGAATTCAGTATATTTGACGGGTCTGTGACGGGCACCAATGTGGAGTTGCAGGAGGGGAAATTGATTGTGCAGAAGTGGAGGTTCGGCAGCTGGCCTGATGGGATTGTATCCACGGTAAGCTGTTGCTTTGATCTGTTGCTGTTAGCTATTTCTGAAAGAAATTATTTGGCTGAATGTCTTTGCATGGTCATTGTAGGTAAGACTTACTCTGGATGAGCCCGAAGATGGGCTTACAATTGTTAAGTTAACACAAACAGATATTCCCGAGGAAGACAGGTTGGTGTCAGTTCTGGGATGGATTAGACTTTTGATTCCAAACTTGTTTAATTTTTTGATGCGTTATTTCGTGGTTGTTTTGGGGGCTTATAATCTTTTTAATTTTTGGTTGATGCAGATATGGGAATGCCACTGTGGTGGAGAATACAGAGAGAGGATGGAGGGATCTGATTTTCCACAAGATACGTGCAGTTTTTGGTTTTGGCATTTGAAATCTTTAGACAACTCTATGAATTGTAGAAGTACCTTGGGATTTTTGTTTCCTTCAGCAATGAAATATGAATGATTGGATTTTGATTATTATGACTCTTGGAAGTTGTGGTTTGTCATCAATGAGCCATCCATGTACGTTTAGCTCAATGAAAGTATGAAACTGAATGTTATTGCTCTTATGCTGCTTCTAATAACCAGAGTGCTTTGCTAGGTATTAAGTTTGGTCGAAATTAATTTTCTGTGGTGTGCTTCTAGCTTTATTTTAGGGCTTGCCCGTTTGGAGGGTTGAGGGTGTTGGTTGAGAGGTGTTGGGTTGGGAGGGGTTCAAAGGTGTTGGGATTTTTATATATAATCTTATAGAGAGGTTTTGTCCTAACAGTTCCGAACGCCTGAAACGGTCAAGGGTTCCGAATACCTCCCAACCCAACACCCCTAACACCTCAAACGGGCAAGCCCTTAGTTTCTTTTTTAATGTTTCAAAATTCAAATGCTCCAGTTCGGTTGTGATGTTACTTACGGTTGTTTGATGTTTATCGTACTGATTTGATAGTCCCTGGAGCCACTTTGCTTTAGCTCTTGGGATGGAAGTTTGGTAGGATTTCAGGTTCTATATGTTATCTAACAGTGTTACTGTAGCTGAGGAAAAACATGCATCTGTGAGTTTTTGTTTGGAGTATTGAAAGCGCATTTACAAGAATGGAAAGGAAATTTTTCTTGAGACTTTATGTCTAGGATTTAGTTGGGCTTTTGAATCGACTGCTGGTATTGAGCTACCGACTTTAAGTTCTCAGATTTGGAGAATCTTAGTGGTAAGAAAAAGCTCATGAGATGTTTAGGGGTAGGACTGGGACTGTGTGATTATTCGTCTTTGGAAAACTCTCTTGCTGCTCTCTTATGAAGGATCTGGCTCATCCCCATATATCTCTTTTGCTCTTTTGATCTGCCGGCCTTATATTCAAGCTCCATGCTTTAATATCCGACTTTTTTGGAGATTTTTTAATAATTTCTATGGGTTAGATTCTCTTAAATGTGGCTTCTCACCTTCAAAATTCTACCTTTATAGGCATTCTGATTTCATTTTTCTAATATTTTTTCGAGGTAAACATTTTCTTTCTTCGCTAATATACTTCTTGACTAGGAATTGGTATGTGACTCCATCCATCCTCTGCATTGTCGGTTTAACTGAAATTTTTGAATGATGCTAAAAGAAAGCAAAGGATTAACTCCAATTCCCAATCTGTGGCTTTTCTATGTAGATTACATTCAGTTTATAGTAAAGTTTACATTGCTTTTTTTTTTTTTTTTAAATTTAGGGTTTGTCCGTTTGGAGGGTTGGGGGTGTTGGGTTGGGAGGTGTTGGGATTTTTATATATAATCTTATAGAGAGATTTTGTCCCAACAGTCTCGAACGCCTGAAACGGTAGAGGGTTGGGAGGTGTTCGTTCCGAACACCTCTCAACCTAACACCCCTCAACCCTCCAAACAGGCAAACCCTTTACTGAATTGTCCTTATTTCTTACTTTTCGGAAAGGATTCCTTCTTTCTTACTAATATTTATGGACAAATGGATCTTGCATTTGGAACTAGACTCATCCTAAATTCAGCGTGACAAAGTATATTTAACTGTAAAGGATTCATCTCCTCTCACTTGTAATTGCATGTCATACTAGATTCTACAATTTTTTGTGTCCATAGACTTTTGAACTTCTGTGTTCATAACCTACTTTAGGGTATGCGTATAATTTCAGGGTAAGCACTAGACTTTGGTGTTTTGCATGTGGAAGTCTCGTCAATTTCCTTGACCTAAGAAGACGTTATCCCATGCAGATACTTCACATGTCCTCCCTCTTTCAGGGAATTTCAGAAAAATCGTTTTGCCAGAGATTTTGAGTGTGTGAGTTCCTCTTATTTCTTTGATTAGCTTTTAACATATTAGGACAAGACAGTGGGTAGGAGCAATCGTTATTTCACTTATTTGTGGTATACTAAGTAATAAATTGGATTTTTTAAAATTAATTTATGACTTTTTTGAGGCAAACCCAGCAGATTTCAGTATTAATATTTATGGATTATCAACTTGGTAGGGTTGATGTATGATTTATAAGTTATTCCTATTAGATTATGTGATTTGACCTAATTTCTTCGTTTCTTGTGTGTGATTTTAGGAAGAGAAGGTATTAATTTAAGGATAAGTTTAAGATTTTGTTTGAATCATTTTGACCTCATTTTTTAACCATGTAAGTAAAAAAGATACTAAAACAGATACTGCAAAACCTTGATCTGTCTTCAACAGGGTGAATAACATAGACTAATTATTTGATTTCTCTAGTTAAAAGGTCGTAGCGAGAGAATTTTAGTGTTCTGGAGACAACCAACACAATACAAATCTGAAGTGTTACAAATAGCAACTAACCTAACCATTTTTAACTCAAATCAGACATCAAAATAACCATTATTAAATGTCCCAAAAAGAAAAAAGTGATAATCTAATAATAGTTTTGGCCTAGTGGGAAGGTGTGTGAAAATTATACTCTTTGATCAGGGTTCAATCCTCCCCATCTCACACATGGATTGTTCATGAATTTGTCTGGTATGTATAGTTTGTGAGCCAGTACTTAGATCTATTGGGTTTATCGCTGCTCATTCGAAGAGTAGTAGTTGCGGAACCACTCGAGTGATAACCTAGTTGGTGAATCTCTTTAGGGTTAAAATCGTATGGACTTGAGAGGTTCTGAGTTTGATTTTCCCTGTGAACAATATCTTTTGTGGTCACGCGCTGGATTTCTACAAAACTTATCCTACCGTCATGTGAGAAACTTTTATGCACGTGGGTCTGTCGGCCTAAGTTTAGCACAATATCGAATGTTCAAAAGACAAATTTGTATGGTGTCATTTTCAATTAAAAACAAGAGTAGTAAGTGCGGGTCTTGCTTCTTTTAGGGATGACATTTTGTTCAACTTCTCCAACTTGCAATTTGGATGGATGCATCCTTTATCCTTATTTCCAAATGAGTCATGAGGATAAGTATGGAATATTATTTTCATTTCCTTCCCTTTACTTTCATACCAAATAATTAGATATATCATATATATCATTTTCCTTCAATTTCTTACTATTTAACCAATTTTCAAATTTTTTACGTTCCTTTTTAAGAGTTAAGACCCAACACTGGATTCCATCATAGCAAATGTTAAACATAGCATCATGAAAGTAGCATAAAAAATTACAAACATTGGACTACACCTAATGACAACTATTTCATGATATTTAAGGCATATGATTTATTCGCGAAATATTCCATAAAATGTTCAAAGATTTCTTTAAATTTATCTCCCTACATGTTTTACCTTCTATAAAACCTACTACAAATGCATCCTTTATAGCATTCCAATGCCCTTAGGTTATTGGGTAAATGAATAAAAATGTTTTCGTGTTTTAGAGTTTGAAAAAGTTCTATTGTAATATGTTTTATAAATTTAAAAATTAGGTGGGAAAATATTCATTTGTGGTGAATCATATTACTATCCTTAGATATTCGTTAACCAGACCCTTAAAATGAAATCAACAAAACTAACATTAAAATAATTAAATTCCAAGTCTGCCCTCATGACAATTAACACACACGAGTCCACTATTTCAGTATGACGTCACCATATATATGATGTGTGTCACAATTAATCTAATGTAAATTTATCTCATCATCTTCCATATGACAAATTGTTGACATTTTTATTAATTAATTGTGCCATCTAATTATAAATTTCTCCATTATTCTCTCTTTTTATAGTATTGCAAGTGGTAGAGGTAGCCCATCATCAAAATTGAGTACATATTTTTCTCCCCATCCAAATGGTTTTTCCATTAGATGTTTTGTGGGGTAACAATTATTATTAACACATTCAAATTAATAATAATCTCAATGTAGCACAAAACAAAATTATCGATGTAGATTCATCGTGGTAAAAAATTTATGGCAAGTAATTATCATCAATAGATTCAATATTCCGTTTCGCTTTTATTTCGTACAATCTTTAACATGTACTGAAATACATAAAATCGTTAAATCTCTATAAAAAGTAGCTAGAATCTAATTTGGAATAAATATTTTATCATAAATTTACAATTAATTAGCATATATATCCTACCAAATTCATAAAATCGTTAGATACACAGGAAAAACCGGTAATTTAAAAAACCCTTTGATTAACTAAGAAAAATACATAACATATCTAAACTGTTTTAAACCATTTGGTGTAAATTGTGTAACAAATATTTTTTTATAACAATTCCCATTTCATTTCCTATATAAAAAATAAGCTTTCTTCTCATTTGATGCAAAAAAACACTTATTATGAAATCACCATAATGTAAATTTGCAATTAGGTTATTCATTATCATACAAAAATGTGATAAAATACAAATGTGGGTTATTGCATTTAGGGTAAATATGAAAATATATTGTTTCAATAGATTCAATATTCCTTTTTATTTTTATTTCTTAAAATCTCTAACATATACCGAAATACGTAAAACCATTAAATTTCAATAAAAGTAGTTAGAATCTAATTTGGAATAAATATTATACCATAAATTTATAATTAATTAGCATATATATCCCACCAAATTCATAAACTCGTTAGGTTCGCGGGAAAAACCGGTAATTTTAAAAAATCGTTTGATTAACCAAGAAAAATACATAACAAATCTAAACCGTTTTAAATGGTTTGATGTAAATTGTGTAACACATATATTTTTTTATAACAATTCCCATTTCCTTTCCTATATAAAAAATAAGCTTTCATCTTATTTGATACAAAAAAAACCTATAATGAAATCACCATAATGTAAATTTGCAATTGGCTTCTTCATTATCATACAAAAATGTGGTAAAATACCAATGTGGGTTATTGCATTTAGAGTAAATGAATTTATTTATCCCACATTGTTAATGTTGAAATGTAACAGCAGCTGGGCTTTTTAACCGCGACAATACCATGGCCAAACCTCTCTCTAATCCTCCTCCTGTCTGCGTCCCTCGCTCCAAACACATATAAACGCAGCACCGGCACCAAATCTCATCGTCATCAACCCAAAACCCCTCCCATCCCTTTCTCTCTCTCTCTCAATTCTCTGTCCTCTTCAATCTCTCTCTCGCCTCATCCAATCCAAATCATCGTCTCATTCACTCCTCAGAAATCAATCCTGCGATTCGTTGATTATTCATTTTTATTTTCAACTGGTGTAAACTGCGATTTTTTAATCCGATTCTATATAATTCGATTGAATCCGCACTGTTGGATCCATATCGGGTCATATTTCTGGCCATAATTGAGGGGCAGTTTATGGAATGGAAGGATTGGTGAATCAAAGTATCAGAGTGTAAGACGCAAGATGCCAGGATTAACGCACCAAAATGAACAATTCAGAAAGGCTTCATCGACGGTCCAGTCCAATTGGTTATGGTCTAAGCAGGGCGTCGATGTTAGCCAGAATCAACTCCAGAAGGTATTGGGTTCTTTTTCTTTTTTATTTATGATTTATAATTATTATTATTTTGGTTGTCTTGTTGTCGCAGTGAGTAGTTTCGAGTATTGGATTGAATTCGATCACTGTTCCAAGTCGGATTTTATATGAATGAATGCTTGATTGAGTTTGGATTGGATCTTGCAGTGCAAGCAAATTATTGCTGGCGGTGTTTTTTTTGTTGCGTAATTAATGGATAGAGGTTTCATGTTTTTTTTTTTTTTTGGATTAATTTGTCAATCGAATGGGGTTTATATTTTTTTGTTGCCCATTTTTTGGTAATAGAGAACTTGTCTGGTTCTAGGGTGCTAGGGGTAACACTTCTATCAGCTGGAGTCTGGTTTGGATCCCTGGAGCAAGAAAAAACCACCCCTAATTTTACTGATGCTTGGGTGAGGGCCACTTCAAGCATTGGGCATTGTCCCATAAAGTACAGGGTTTCCTCGTTCCCAAAAAATGGTAAAAGAATAGGGAACTTGTATGAGTTATGTGCCCTTCTCAATGGGGCTGGGTACCACGTTTTGAAGTCAGGATTCTGCTTTTGTGTAACTTTTCTTGCTGAAGGAATGTGAATTTTGGGCATTGCCCATGCTATTGGGTTCCCTTGTTTTTGACAAAATGGAAAACTAACAGGGAATAGGGACTTGTACAAGTTATGTACTTATTAAATAAACGGGGCTGTCCTTGGAAACTTTTCTTGCTGAGGCAATGGTTTCTCAATCAATCATCTACTTGCTTGGAGAGGAAAGAGAATGTTGGGCATTTGAAACCCTAGTTGAAATAAGAGAAACATTTACTCTGCTGTTTCATGCACTTCTCTTATATGCGGAATTTATTGAAACGAGTGAATGGAAGAGTGTCATGATATTTGCATTAAATGGTATTGACATGCTATTTTTTTTCCCTAGGGGCAAATAGATGCTTTTTAAGTTGTTGATTGAATCAAGTTTTCTGGTCCTACATTGAAGAGGTTCCACATCCTCAAATATTATTGAGTCAAGTTCGTGATTATTCTATGATAAATTGAGTTTACGACAAATATTTATTGTACAAATCCAAAATTGGGTTTGGGAATGCAAATGCATTGTTTATATCACGTCTTTAGGTTCTATGGCAAATTTACAAAATGGTATTATTAGTTGCTAAACAGTGTTGCACACTTGTGTTGTAGTTCTGGAGTGAACTGTCTCCACAAGCCAGGTGGGAGCTCTTGAGAATTGAGAAGCAAACACTCTTTGAGCAAGCACGTAAGAACATGTACTGCTCCAGATGCAATGGACTCCTGCTTGAAGGCTTTTTGCAGATTGTCATGTACGGAAAGTCTTTGCAGCAGGAGGGAGCAGGTGGACACCTTCCCTCAAACAGACCAGGAGTATCAAAAGATCAAATTGACAGTGGCTCTAGTACCTGTAATGGATGCCAAGATGAAATTCAGGATCCGTCTGTTCATCCCTGGGGAGGTCTGACCACAACTCGTGATGGATCGCTGACCCTTTTGGACTGCTATTTGTATTCAAAATCTCTTAAGGGGCTTCAAAATGTTGGTTCTACTAAATATTATTTTCCAATATCTGTTTATTGTACTTTTATTTGTAGTTGCTAATGTATCACTTGAATCAGGTATTTGACAGTGCACGTGCAAGGGAACGAGAACGAGAATTGCTCTATCCTGATGCATGTGGTGGGGGAGGTCGGGGTTGGATAAGCCAAGGAATAACAAGTTATGGCAGAGGACATGGACCCAGGGAAACATGTGCATTGCATACTGCTAGGCTTTCGTGTGATACATTGGTGGATTTCTGGTCAGCCCTTGGAGAAGATACTCGGCAATCCCTTTTAAGGATGAAAGAAGAGGATTTTATTGAGAGGCTCATGTTCAGGTATGTGCTGATATTTACATGTGGTGTTCTGTTTAAATTAGTGAAAGAAAGGTATGGGAATTGATCTTGCTGGTTAATTTGAAAGCAAAGTCAAATACCAACACTGGAGGTGGTGATATTAGTGAACTTTATGAAGTTCAGAGAAATAGCTTAATTTGACAGGATGAGAAAGGGGTGATATGGTCAGAAGGCATATTTGGAAGACATGGTTGTTGAAGGGTGCATCAGTGCATGTGGCTGATGATTGTCAAAGATTACAGCTGGAGGCAGCACGAACCATTATCTACTTTTTTTTGTCTGTCCAATGTCATTCTTGGCCCATCTCTGGCTTGATTCAATCTTGTAATGGCACAATGTCCTCGCTAGTTTTGCCTCTAGACTAGTAGCTCAGCATGTTGTTATATTATGTTATTTCTTTTGTCCTTAACCCAAATGCTGTGGATGCTAATGTTGTAAGTTTAATGAGCATATTTTTTGAAATGATTTACTTAAGCAGTTGATGATATTGTCACAGGTTTGACAGCAAGAGATTTTGCAGAGACTGCAGAAGGAATGTTATTCGTGAGTTCAAGGAACTGAAAGAGCTGAAGCGAATGCGGAGAGAACCTCACTGTACTGGTTGGTTTTGTGTTGCAGATACAGCCTTTCAGTATGAGGTGTTTAACCTATTTCTTTCGTTTTTTTCCCTAGATCTTTGTGAATTTCTGGTTCTTTTATTGTATTAAACTGACTTTTCATCAACTTTTGGAGGAAGTTTTGATGACTAGATCCTATTTCTATGGCTTTCTGTGAGAGTTTAATGCCATTTAGAGTATAACTCAATTTCATCTTCTATATTCTTAGGTATCTGATGACACAATCCAAGCTGATTGGCGCCATACTTTTGCTGACACCGTGGGAACATACCATCATTTTGAATGGGCAGTCGGAACAGGAGAAGGAAAATCTGACATCCTTGAATTTGAAAATGTTGGCATGAATGGAAGTGTTCAAGTTAGTGGCCTAGATCTTGGTGGTTTCAATGCATGTTACATTACGCTGAGAGCTTGGAAACTAGATGGCCGATGCACCGAACTTTATGTAAAAGCTCATGCATTAAAGGGTCAACATTGTGTGCACTGTTGGCTGGTTGTCGGTGATGGATATGTCACAATTACAAGGGGAGAAAGTATCAGAAGATTTTTTGAGCATGCGGAAGAGGCTGAAGAAGAAGAGGTAGTATAAGTTCTTTAACTCTTATAATTACCATATAATTGGTGTCAAAGTTCTGTATTACTGTTGTGGTGACTTTCATGATTATGTATAACTTTTCGAAATTGTGTATGTTTTCAGGATGATGATTCCACAGACAAGGATGGAAATGAGATTGATGGAGAATGCTCACGCCCGCAAAAGCATGCAAAGAGTCCTGAACTTGCTCGAGAATTTCTTCTAGATGCTGCAACTGTTATTTTCAAGGAGCAGGCATGTTTTACATTCTTGCAATGTCCTTGTTATTAATTCCATCTGCAGTCTGCACACTTCGAATCTAATTGTTTGCTACTATCTCAATTACTTATGCATGAAAATTGTGATGATTAGGTTGATAGACCAAGTGAATGATGATGGTCAGTTGTATGTTCCTTTTTCTTATTTGTCTTCAAAGCTTGGTCTTTGCTCTAGGGTTGCACCTTCTTGGTGCCCCTTTGTAGAGTATTCTTTTTTGCACTAAGAAAAAAAGGAAAAAAAGAAAAGACAGTCCGTTGTATTTAATTTTTGGCACATCCGTGGAACTTAAACGAGGGGGTGAATTTTAAGCTGAAGTTATGTAAAGATAATTCAGATACAACCATGTGTATTTTGTTAAGCAAACCTATTGCAAATGTAAATATTCAAACGGGAATTGTGGAAATGTAAAAAGAAAAAGCAAATTTCTGTGGGAAAAGAAACTTCACTGGTTGAAGGCTAGGTCAATAATGTATTCCGCTAAAAAATTGATCTGATGAGATATCTTGTAAAATAAATAAATCCAATTCCTAGACTCAGAGACATACAACAACGGAAATGATGCCTCTTTTTAATGTTAAGTTGGAGTAGAGGCATGAACGTGAATTTACATAATCCATTCTGCTGCATCCGTATTTCCTAATGATGTATGAAGGCCTTGCGCAATGTCCTCAATTTATCCGCACTTGCACTTGTAGTTTCAATTGTTTGTTTGCACTTTGCAGGTATGAGCATAACAAGCTTTACAACTTTTTTTGCGGCATTTTTTCAGGTTGAAAAGGCTTTCCGGGAGGGAACTGCACGCCAGAATGCACACAGCATCTTTGTTTCTCTTGGACTAAAGCTGCTGGAAGATCGTGTTCATGTTGCATGCAAAGAAATTATTACGTTGGAAAAGCAGGTCTTGTGGCTTCCAATGATATTTAATATAATATTCCTCTTCTGTGTCAATGAAACAGAAAAAAGAGATCTATCCCTTCTTACAGGAAAGTATTGTTGACACCACTGCGATCTTTTTCTTACAGATGAAACTTCTTGAAGAAGAAGAAAAGGAAAAGCGTGAAGAAGAAGAACGCAAAGAGAAGAGGAAAACAAAAGAAAGAGAGAAAAAGCTGCGCAGAAAGGAGAGGTTAAAAGGGAAAGAAAGAGACAAAGAAAAGACGTCTCCTGAATCAAATCATACTCCTGTTTCTCCTGATGTCTCAAAGCAAGATTCAGCACCAAACACCGATGAGGAGCCTAATAACCTTGTCAGTTATTGGGATTCTGTTAGTGAAACACATGGCACTGTTCCCTCAAGACCTGCATCTCCTGATGTGCTGGAAGACGATTTCTCAAATGCTTTTAACTCTTCAAAAATGCAAACCGAGTCTTATAATTGTCATAATGAGGAAGCTGCAAATGTGAAAGATGGTACTGATCCTTTCATGACAGAGCAATCCAAATATTTACGTCAGAGATTGAAGTGTCAGAAAGATGTCCAACATCATACATCTTCAAAGTGGTCTGACAGACGGCGGTTTGGAGTTGGTTCAGAAAGTGCTGTTGGGGTGAATAGATTTGACTCAAGATATCACCGTGATAACTTTGAGACTCCTTCCAGGGGCGTCAATGGATCAAACAGGCAAGTAGGGATGACTACTTCCAAGCCTAATAGTCGAAGCGGTAGCCTTAAGTTTAGGGAGAAATTTCACTACTCTGGCAACAAGACAAGTGATAGATATGACTCCTATTCTTGCAGCTGCAACCCACAGAATGAATACCGAATGAAGGTTGATGTTTCTACAACAGGAGTAGGTTGGGAGAGAAAATCTGTCAGGAAGTCAGAATCTACATTAGATATGTCCAAGCCATTTCATCGTGGCAACAGGAAGGGTCAAATAGATTCCATGCATGAGAATTGTGGAAGGCCCAAAAATAAAATCATTACAGGAAGCAATTCTTCTAGCCGAGATTTGATTCATTCCAAGAAAGTTTGGGAGCCCATGGAATTACAAAAGAAGTACCCCCGGAGTAACTCAGACTCTGATGTTACCTTGAGCTCATCTATTTCCAAGGTTGAAGAACGCAACCTTGGAAATGTTACTGGTAATTCAGTTGAGAATGGTTCCGGGGCCAATAAAACGAAGGAAGCAAGTACTTGTAGAGTTGGAACAGACGTGGGCTTTCAGAATAGACACAGTTTGGAAACTAAGGAGTCTTCCTATTTGTCCAAATCTATTTATGAAGAAGTTCCATTGCATCCTAAGGTTGCTTCCTCAAGTGTCACTTCCGACCCCATTTTAAGTAATAGTTCCAACTCTGACAACTGCTCTTCATGTCTTAGCGAGGGAGATAGCAATACAACATCTTCAAACCATGGAAATCTGGAATCATCATCCACATCAGATTCTGAAGATGCCAGTCAACAATCAGAGGCTAGAGAATCTTCCGTATGCATCCAAAGTGACTCGTCAGATCATCGGGAAGTTGCTAAGGAAAGAGAAATCAGTTATGGTGAAGGGGATGCACTAGCAAGCAGGAATATGGACAGGATTTCACCAGATGTTACTGAAAATAATGTACTAGAAAATTCACTGATGAAAACATTACAGAGTTCTGATAACGGAGTGCTTAATGTTGGTATGGTCTCCCAGCATCAAGAGGTGTTTGATCCTATCCATAATCCAAATCTACATTTCCCTATGATTCAGGCTCCTTCAACGATGGGATACTACCATCAAAATTCTGTTTCCTGGCCTGCTGCTCCAGCTAGTGGAATGATGCCCTTTCACCATCCTAATCCCTACTTGTATGCTGATCATTTTGGGTGGGGTTTGGATGGAAGCTCTCGCCTATGCATGCAGTATGGTGCTCTGCAGCATTTACCTCCTCCCATGGTTAATCATGCTCCTATTCCAGTTTATAAGCCAGTTGCCAATGCCAACAGCTTGAACTTGGAGGAGCGATCTTGGATTTCTACTCCCGCAGTGGCGCAAGAAGTTTTTAATGGAGGCAGTACAGAGAGGGTGGCTCCAACTCGTTCACATCGAATGGAAGGACCTCTAGGTGGGAACGTTGGGCAGAATGATAACCCTTCCAAATTGCAAATGGGTGACACCAACTTCTCCTTGTTCCATTTTGACGGGCCTCTCTCTCTTTCAACAGGATGTAGTTCAAATCCTGAATCTTCAGACAATGGTATTGTTGGGGACTTCTCTTCAAAGTTTTCTGCAGATCATGTCGAAAATAATCATGCTTGCAACAAGAAAGAGACGACTACTGAAGAGTACAACTTGTTTTCAGCAAGTAATGGCTTAAGTTTTTCGTTCTTCTAATTGTCCGAGAAGGCGTGAGGTGCTTGTTAGGGAATCCAGTTCTTATCTTCTCGTGTGGTATTCGAAGCTTGAGCCCTATGTAATCCTTACTCAATAATCTTCCTCCGAGAAATTCCAAATTTCAGTTTAAAGATTTTTAAAAAAAAATTGATTGTTATCCAAATTGTCTCATTTTTTATATTTAGTGCAGAGATGGAAAAGTTTGGGAAAGTACAGTGTTTGAAGGTTTTTTGTATGGGGTTGGTTTTCTTTAATGGAGGATTTGTGGGTATGCCATTTTCTTTTATACTGGCATGTCGGCATAGAGTATTATCTAGTCTATATTCCTTGGTTTAGGTTTTGAAACCATCAAAGGAATCTTCAAATCCTAAGGTAAGTGATATGATTTCACTTGCATTGATTACTTTTGGTGGCCAGCTTGTTGATGGCTTCTTGTGGCATTCTTCATCTGGAAGACATGCTGTATGTGATATTCAATCCTGCCTTTTGCTTTCTGAAATAAGTTTCAGGTGAAAATCTTCAATTTTGAACTCTATCCAATCCCAGATACCACCCATGTGATAAATATGCTGCTTCTGTGCCCTTGCAGCATCATTGTTATGAAGCAGTTTCATTGTTATTGGTTGCCAAAATGTGTAACGTATGAAGCACTTTCATTGTTATTTGCTGCCAAAATGTTTTGATGGACTGAGTGGAGTTTGCTTTTGAAGTTGATAGTGATAACTCTTCGCAAATGGAGCAAGTTTAACTCTTGTTGTAGCATTTTTCCATGGGCTTTGTGGAGTTAACTCTCATTTGTAGGCTTCGGCCACATTCTCATTGCACAGGCTTCGGTTTGATCTTACCTATCACCAATGTGAAACGGAATGAATCGGTGGCCCGAGTTTAGAACTGACCTAGCTGTCCGATGAGCATGTTGGACTACGGAATTCTCAAATACCAAAAAAAGAAAGAAGTGGAGTTTGCCACTGCACACATTTGGGCCGAATAAAAGTAAATGGAGACGATCTGAAGGAACAGTATAACTAAATGAAATGATCAGCAATATAATCATGACTTGGGTCTGGAGAAGCAGAATCCAGGTTCATCCACAAATTGAATCAAATTTCTGACACACATAATTGGTACATTACTGTTACATAACTAGCGAAACAATGAGACCAAATGCCTAGAATCAGCTTCTTGCCTGACAAAATTTCAGAACCGCGAGATAAAAACCAGGCTCGTCCACAAATTCAGCCATCTCAAAAGAATTTTCAGCAGCAGCTTTCTCTAAATTACTCTTATCAGGCAAGTCAGAAACTATAACATCTGGATATCGTTCCCGTTGCTGCATTAACGCCCCCCTCCCTTGGGGATGGCTGATGACTAATTTGGCACCTAAACAAGTTACAGGTTGATTAAGAGCCTTAAACAAGTAATATAGCAAGTAACGACTGTTATCTTATCCGATTCATAAGTTGAAAAAGAAAAAAAAAATTCTGAAGAATTACCTGGCGAACAAAGTTTTGCGAGCTCCCTGAGAATCTGATCAAGTTGAAAGGGCAAAGCAGGTAGGAAATAGAGAAACACAACATCCAGAGGAGACCACTTTTCTGGAACATGTATTAATTTCCCTTGCCAACATTTAACATTGTCGTATTTTTCTTTGACGCAAGCTAACAGAAAAAGGGAATCATGGACAACAAACAAAATTTTGCAGGGTGAAGTACTAACCAACTGATCCACAAATTCTTCAGAACCAATTGAAATCAAAACCCTTGAAGTCTCGTCAATTCCTCCAGCAGAAATTATACGGCCAATCTTTTGGTTATTCTCTTCATTCGAGTTTAAATCATCAGAATCAAGAAATGACCAATCTTTTTCGACAAAATCTTCAAAATTAACTACGGAAACTGATCCCTCATTTGAAGGAGTTGTACAAGCTATGGATGACCGGCGAGGGCCCAAACTGGACCAAAAAGAAACAGAAAGGGAAGAGAGGCAGCCACAAAAACATCGGTGATGAACTAGTGACGTGTGGAGAGGCTGTGTTCGAACAAAAGGAAATGACGGCCGGGAAGGTAATGGAAGGAGGAAAGTAGAAGGCGAGAATAGAGTATTCATATAGGAGTCGTATTCTATCCCCTCAAGGAATATACTTGATACAAAATAAGAGATTTCCCAGCAGTGTGTTGATACTTGAAAATAAGAGGACTAAAAACTGTCACTGCCAAAGCTATCAACCTCCCTTACGTGACTAAATATGCTCGGATCTAAACCCCAAACACTTCAATCTCAGTAACAAGAGCATTAAACATTAACAACAAGAAACCGAATCCGACTATAACATCAATTAACAAGTTCAACACTTCAACGCTATGATTGCACCAATTAATCACGTTGCTTCTTTTCGGAATGTCCCTGTCAATAAGTACCAAATTGATATAAATGTCTTAAAATGCTAGAATGAAGTGATAGACGGAATTGAATTCATGAAGATGGTATCACAAAACCGCCAGCTACAAAACTCCAATATTCAAGCTACTTGTTTTCATTGACATATACTTCTACTTGTCTATTCATGGGATTCTAACAAAAAAACCAGTTTCCTCTAGTAAATAAATCTAAATGAAGCGAAAATTATAAACCCATACCGGGTTTTGAAGTACGAATGAAGATGTGGATTGCAGTCTGGTGTAGCAATCAACACAAGTACATAAGTACTCAACATGTACTGAGAATCATAAATATTTTGGCACAGTGATGCATGTAGGTGGGGGGAATTGAATATCCTCTACCATTACTCCAGCGACTGCCACATGAACCTAGCTTGCACATTTGGTCAAAATCATCCACCACAAAGGGAATGAAAATGGCACATTCCAGTACCCAAACACTCCTCTCCAGGCCTTAGACCAGTCCAATTGAAATTCGAAACAAAAAAATATTCAAAATACAAAAGAAGAGAAAAGAACAACCCAATTTAACTGAGAAACTATCATCAAAACTGCATTTTTTCCCTTAATATTCCAGCTACAAATACGAGAGTTAAAAGAGATGGAAGACAAAAGTGAAAAAAAGAAAGAAAACAGGTTAAATTTTCTGCTAAGCAAATTCATCAACAGTTAATAAAAAATAAAAAATATTACAGGAAAAAACGAAACTCACCTCCATGACCTTGCACTTGCGAAGCGTTTCAGAAGATAAAGCGGCAAGGGGTTCGTTCTTCGTAGGATGAGAACGGAGACAGAGTATACTGATTGTTATTTATTTGGGCAAGCTAGAAGGCCCATCTATGAGTGGCCCATTTAATATGGGCCATATGGCCATTCAATAAGGCCCAAGACCAGGGTCGATGGCCATTCAACAAGGCCCAGGCCCAGGGTCATGATACCATTGAATCATTGATCCGGTTCTTTCTTCCTTCGAGATTTCACAAATCAGATCCAAATATGAAATAACCAGTCAAACAGAAATTACTCTCACGCGAAACACTTGCTTCCTTCCAGTTATCAATCATGGCGACTTTCCTCTCATCGTTCAAGTACTCCGACAGCCTCTCGGTGGTCGGAATCTCCATCTGCACCGCCGTCGTTTGCGAGGCCATCTCATGGATTCTCATCTACCGGACCAACTCCTACAAATCTCTCAAATCCTCCATCGACAAAGCCTCCAAGAAGCTCGAAACTATGAAAACCGATCCTAACAAGATAATCACCAAGAAGTCCAAGACCAAGAAGATCGACCGCGTTGAGACCAGCCTCAAGGATGCCAGCCGCGACCTCTCCTTGTTCAAGTTTAAGTCCGGTGCCGTCGTTGCTGTTGTTCTCTTCATTGTCTTCGGGCTCCTGAACTCGCTTTTCGAGGGAAAAACAGTGGCCAAGCTTCCGTTTAAGCCATTTGGAATTGTTATGAAGATGAGCCATAGGGGATTGCCAGGCGACGATGCAACGGATTGTTCCATGGCGTTCTTGTATTTACTGTGTTCCGTCAGTATCCGCACCAATCTACAGAAGTTTCTCGGCTTCTCACCCCCAAGGAGCGCAGCCGGTGCCGGACTGTTCCCAATGCCGGATCCGAAGACAAATTGATCAGGTACGGTGTTTTGGTGCTAATTCTTCTTTCTTAAATTACTGTTGCCCTTGTAAACCTGATTTTGTTGTCGATTACATCGAGATGGCACGTTGAACCTTAATTGATCTATGGATCTGGCGACTGATCGAATTGTTGTTTGAGTAAATCTTAAGACTCTTAGTTTGTGGTGCGTACTGTGTCAGGCGATCTCCTTTACAGTATTTACTCGCAAGAAAGTTCTTCCCACCGATTTTAGTTTTATTGCAGAATGTTGGCGATAATATATGGTGCATGACATTTAGAGCAATGGTTTATATCCTCATGTAGCTGTTCAGATTACCTTAAATTCCCCTGAGAACATATACCCTTAAGGCACGCCTTGTTCTTTATGTATCAGAGCTCAAACGTTCATCATGCGTAAATTTTGAGAAATATTTGAGGAGATAAATCATTTAGGTTGAAGCTTATATCCGTGATAAAGTGAGCTTATATTCATGGAAAGTTGTTCGAAATAACCTGAGGGAAGAAGAAAGGGAAAACGAGGAAAACGAATGACAAAGAAAATATGGAGATCTCCTTTACAGTATTTACTCGCAAGAAAGTTCTTCCCATTGATTTTAGTTTCATTGCAGAAGGCTGGCAGTAATATATGGTGCATGACATTTAGAGCAACGGTTTTTATGTTCAGATTACCTTAATTCCCCTGAGAACATATACCCTTAAGGTACGTCTTGTTCTTTATGTATCAAAGTTCAAATGTTCATTATGCGTAAAGTTTAAGAAATATTTGAGGAGATAAGTCTGTTAGGTTGAAGCTTATATTCGCGATAAAGTAAGCTTATAATTATATTCATGATAAAGTTGTTTAAAATTCTTTGAGGGAAGAAGAAAAGGGAAAGCAAACGACAATGAAATAATTTCTTTGCACATACTCCTGTCTTGCTGATAACATAGGTGTATCTAGAAAATAGATTTAGGGGGCTTGGTTAGTGGCGGAGATAAGAATTTATAGGAGGGGAACCAAAAGTTGATTGGACCGAGAATAAGTAAATATATATAGAGTAATGCTACGGACCCCACAAAATAGAGTAGCATTATATACATCCCATTTTTAACTAATTTGAAACTACTAGTGCAGAATTTGTGTTAGGATTGAGTAACCAAAACACTAATTTTAAAACCTGAATCTCTACAATAGGGTCGGATAGTCTCACCTCCCCCTTTCAGCCTCTCACCGGGCTTGTAAAGGAATCTCTCCTATTGCAAATTATTGTCGTAAAATTTCAGACTACTCATTACTAAGGCAAACAAGCTTTTAGATAGAAGTTACAATGAAATTCTAGTAATATTAGAAAACCAAAGGCTGACAGCCAGCCCTTATTTATGAAACGTATAAAAAAAGGGAATCCTTTTCTAAAAGGATTCCTGACGAGCAATTTAAAGGTAATCCTCTTCTAATAAGATTCCTAAAAAAACCTAATTTGAAGGAAATTCTACTCTAATAAGGATTCCTGACCCTGCATCATGCTCTGTAGAAGATTATGGTTTATCCTTCTTACCTGCTAAATTGACTGCTAAAATTTAGGGTCCGCACTTCAATGTATCAGACCTTTGTGTTGGCTGCAATAATATTAGTTTCACACTAAAATGAAATAATGAATATGTAGTAATGTTCTTCATTTACTTGTATCAGACTGGTGTAATGGTCTAAAACATAGACCTTAGTGGTATGAGATACTCTCTAGTTGTCAAAGCTCTAATATATGATGTATAAAGTTTGAGAAACATTATGAAGGCATCTCTATCTAATTTGTCGTGGAAACTCTAAAGCAGAGACACAGTGGACCCTTGTAGAGCTGGGTTTGGAGTTTCCTTTTCTTCTCCACTGGGTTATCCTTTGAGCTATGGAGCTTAACTTGCTTGCAGCTTGGATTTATATTAAATTGTTTGAGTCCTCTTTGTGGGGAATGGGGAAAAATTAAGAATAGAACTAAAGGAGAAGAGCATGTTTGCACTACTGTCTTGTTTCTTGCCTGGCAAACTTCATTTTCTTTTTTGAAAAGACTTGTGCTTTTAAAAGCTGTAGTTTTCATTACAGAATGCAGTAGCATGTCCTCTTATTATAGCAAACGTTTTCGTTACCTCCGGAGAATACATAACATATAATCCCTAATTTGGTAAAGTTGAGTTAGGGTTGGAGAGTCCTTATAGGTCTTGTCTTCTATTCTCTGCCTTTGTTTCCCTTTAGTATAAGCAATGTCATCCAAAACTGGGTTTCTCTCTCTCATCGGCATAGACGAATGTAAGTTCCCAGGGTGATGTAGTGACAGACTTCAGAAAGATACTAGCTCATGGTGAACTTGAGGCTAACCAAATTTGTTAATTCGCAATTAGTGATGCATAATCCCCTTCGACTGAAGTTACCTATTCGTATTTGTTCTCAATGTTTTACTAACACTTTTGCTGATTGAGTTTGAATTAACTGAACTCACCAGTTTTTGGTCTTATTTGGGATCCCTTTCTGAGGTGGGAAAGCTCTCTCTAACATCCCCTCTGGGCTCATTCAAGACATATTGGATGTTAGGATTGCCATATGATGGTGGTTTTCCCATCCAACTTTCTTTTTTCGCAGTTTATTCCGATAACTTTTTCATTAACATGTACATTGCAGTGCAGTGTTCGATTAGAGAAACCGGCCCTGGATTGAATCCCATAGCTACTAGGCCAGACTGCCTAGTTGCGCTATGTGAATTTGGATCCGGTTATCTTGCACTAATGTACTGGGCTATGTGATTTTTGTTTGTCAGTGAGCCATGTGAATTTGATATCCCATGAACAAGTCACTATATCACTGCCTAGAGGGGGCAAACAGGGCTCAAGCCCGTCAGCCCGGCCCGTCTCGACCCAGCCCATTTGGTGGCTGGCCAGTATGGCCCATTAACTGGTCGGCCTACCTGGCCCGGCCAAACTGGCCCGGCCAAATTTTAAAATTTACTTTATCACGGTTGAGTCTTTCATGAGGTCATGAGTTGACTTCTAACCCTTGCAAGAACACACCCTTCAAATTTTATTAAAAAACCGGGCCTGTTAGGCCCAGCAATTGGGCCCTAACATGTCCCTAACATGTCGTGTATTATTATTTGAGGTTCGCGGGCCAGCAACTGAAATCTGACTAGATGGGTGGGCCCGGCCCATGAAGTCAGCGGGCCCCCCTGTGGGCCGTACTGAACTAGGTCGGCTCACGATGATACCTCTAACTCTCTAAGTAGTGCCTCCAGAAATATACAGAAAAGACACCGGGGAAAAAAAAAGAAAAAAAAAGAGAGGAAACAATCCTTACAAGGGTGAGGGGAAAAAACACTATATATTACACAACACCCCCTTCACGCAGTGCAAAACACACTTCACACACTATCATTAGAAACCCCTTGTCACCGTAGATCATCTGTGACTCGAATTATAGCTTCCACCATTTTTGATCCCAAAACCATGAAATCAGAGTCACTCTTGTCTACCTGGATTCATCAGTATCAGCTCCTTGGGATTTTTTCAACTGTGCCACACGAACCCACATGTTGGCAAGTTCGTTTTCCAGATAAGCTTCTCTTTGCTTAGATTCCTCAACCTTCCTTTGAAGCTCAGCCTCTTTTTGATCCCTCTCTATAAGAGCACCTTCATATGCAAGTTCTCTCTCCCGACTCATGGCCAATTCTCTCTTGAGATCTGAAGCTGATCCAGCTTGGTCCTGCCGTCTGATGAGAGGTTCTCTTCTGCCATTCCTCACTACACCTGTAACACCACTGGATCTACGCTGAGTGGGGGAGTTTTTTACTGCCAGTTCAGCTGATAGTCTCTCATTATGATTCATGAGCTTGGCAACTTCCTCTGACAGTGCCTTGAGCTCAACAGCTGCGGCTGAAGCTAGCCCTTTGGCATAGGAACTTTCATCTGCCAGTTTCTGATTTCGAAGTTCTAGCTGTTCTTTTGACACTGTTAATTCATCAAGTTTCTGCTTCAGTTCTTCAATCTCAGTAGCCTGTTAAAAAAAATCAGGAATCTAGCTATTATGACCCATAAGGCAAATGGCATATTTCAAGCCGTCTTTTCCTGAAATTGAGCTGTGTATATAGAACTCCTCACTAGTAATAGGAAAAAAGAAAAGTGATATGGAGATACTCCAAAAAGTAAACACAACATATTTAACTAATAACTGTAATGCTTAACTAAGTAAACTAGCTTCTTTTCACTTTTTTTGTTTCAAATTTCTTTTTATATAGGTGGGATCTGCAACCAAAGCAGAACCAAAAACACCTTTCCTCCATACTGTTGCCTCCACCATGTTGCTAAGGGCCTATTACATCATGTTTTTCTTTACTTGATTTACTGCCTCGTGCTTTTTTCTAACGGTATACATTCAAAATGTTCCAGCTTTCAAAGACTTCTACTCCCAGCCTAGTTACACTCGTAACTGTAGGGTTGTTGGAGCTCAAAATTTGCATAAGAGAAGGGTAGAACTAACTACATCTGACATGCATGATGTACTGTATTCACAACCTAGTTACAGACATATTGAGGGTTGTGGGAATGAAGCCATGAAGGGCTATGAGAATGGACATTTTCCATAAAGCTTAGTATATTTTCAGTATTCATTTTACTTGTAATCACCAAAAGTAATCATGCCAAGTGCCAATAATTAAACACCACAAAAAGAAATTTCAGCCAGTAATAAGATTCAATGAAGAAAAATCTGAAAAATCAGGCAAGTGTAGTAGCAGGAATGCACAACCCACTTCTTATAAGAGAGAAACTGGAATGAATGCGAGGTCAATGAGAAGACATATATAATCTTATGTAGAGTTCTATTTTATCTTTATGAACTTGCCCCTTATAGCAAAAAAATTAAAAGGAAAAATGGCAAGCCAATTGCATATCTAAATAAATTGTATTGGTCAATGATGAAGATACTGAAGCATATTCTATAAACCCATTAAGACTTTTGGGAGGAAAATAATTTTAGTGATTCTGATGAAATAATGGAACATTAGTAATTTCTGATGTCAATATAACTAAAGAGCACTGACTTCTCAAGGTAGGAAGTATTATGGACTCATAGATAAATTATCTTGAAAATTAATATTATGGCTAGATCCAACCTTATTGGCATTAAGAAAATTAAAGAACTTAATAAACAGACAGGGTAAAAGATAAACCTGAGCTTGTTGTATCATTTCTTCATTTGAATCTTTGGATACTGGAACATGACTAAAATTTTTCAACTCTAATGCATCAGTCAACTGCTGCTTCAAGGAGGTAATTGTTTCCTGCAAACTTTCACATTCGCATATCTGGCACAAAGGAGCCACCTTGTCAATGTTGTCTCTCAAATTTATAAACATATGTAAGTACTTAAATACCTAAGTAAAAGTTTACATATTAGAAGATGCATATGTAGCATGCACATAGAGAAAATCCACATTCAATCATGCATTTATCTGTTTTCATGTGCACATTTATGGATGTACAAAGCGTTTGTATTTAGAGGTTTTCTACCTTCTGGTTTAGCTGCTCTTGGATTATACGATTATCTGCGGCTTTCACCTGGAAAATATAATATATTTCGATATAGCAGATACAGATAAATCAGCAAACTATACAACATTTCATGAATTAGGCACAATTACATTGCATGTTGTATGAATCGCATTAATGACTTGAAATTTTTTTAGATGGACTTCATTTACAAAGCATAAATAAGTCTGCTTCTGGTTTCAAGAGTCAAAAAAATGATTCAAATTTAATATGGCATCAGGCATGGTTATTGTACAGCTTGTTAAGTATATTATACAGTCAAATGTGAAAAAAAATGATCACCTCAAGTTCAAAGGACTTCTCATTAAACTGTGTCACCAGTTCGGCAAAAGACTGCATGAATTAATGAAGCATAAGTATGCAAGAGACATACGCAACCATTAAGAGTTTTTTGAGATGGGTAAAATAAAGATAATTTGCAACCATTAGTGAGCTAAACTTACTTGTGACATTTCTATTTTATCCATTTTGTTGTGTGAAACCATTAGGGAATCAGCAATTTGCTTTTCTAGCAAAGCAATTTGTTCATTCTTCCCTTTGATTTCGTCTTTCAACCTTCTCATCTCCCCCTTGATTTCAAAAAGGACAACAGGAATAAACTTTTAAGTCTCGTTAGAGTATCTGATGCCAAAGATGGTTAAATATGATGAAAAAAAGAAAACAGTATCGTACTTCAATCTGTTCTTTCTGGGGATTTCGTGCAGCTTCCTCACACAACATCTTCAAAGAACTTGAGTGTAATGCCACCTCTCCAGATAAGATCTTCTGCTGCTCCCTCAGAAGATCAATTTGATCAATTGTTTTTGTGCTAGTCTACAGGAAAGAAATAATTCAGCTTAAATTATTTATATGGTAATTAATAAAAACATATAGAAACACATAGAAGCAGGAGAATCAGAAATCTAAGCAGTTTAAAAGCATAAAAGAAGATCTGAAAATAGCCCATTTAGCACAGCATAACCAGCCAGTAAATTTAGGATCACTTTTCAGGCATCATTATAGCCGATGATAGGCTAGGTTTACAATGTACTCAAATTGGGTGAATACTGTGCTTCCAAATACTAATATGGTCTTCAATTTCCCACTGTACAATTTACGTGCTGCTAACAGCGGTTAATTAAACCATCGGGAATCACAGTGGTAAGCCCATCAGAAATGTCGGTGCCCATGATGAATCACGAGGGCGGAAGGATGGTAAATATACAGGCGCCATTTTCCAGTCTCAAATTGAATGCACAAAATCAAATCAAAGGGGTATCATTGTTGTCCCATGTCAAATGCATGTTAAGTTCTTCACCCATGAGAATGCTACTTCCAGTATTTCAAGTCTGCAAAACTAGTGAAACACTTGGAGCTTTTTCTCAACAGCTGTCTAGTAGTATAACTGTGAACAGGAGTAAATCAACCATGATCCGACCCTGAGTACACGATAGGATTATGTTTCCCATTCTATCTCAATTCTCACTTTTTATGCCAAAAAACAACAGCATGAGAATGCCAGAAGAACCCTAAAATTCATATTTTGAATATGGGAAATAAAATGGAAAATTGCTAGGAGAGAAAATTGTGAACCTGGATCTCACTTTTGTCACATTAACTTAATTTCTTAATTGACAAAGCAAGCAGTTCAAGGGAAATTCTAGAACCCAAGGAATCACAAATTTTAATAGGACAGGAATACAGAATACTAGGTCCAGTTAAACGTTCAAAATAGTGAGATGACAAGGATTGCGGTCATGTACTTCGGTGAATACCAACAGAAAGCAGTGGCAGGTAATCTGTTCAGTAAATCAGAGGCAATTATTAACATTCTTCAGCGCAGGAGACAGACTAATCTTTTTATAGATCTTATTGGGTACCTTATGTGTGTCATTTAAAGTTTTCTCACGAACTAGGATGTGTTTAAAAATTTTCAGAGACATCGAACATCTAGCACATAGCTAATAAGTACATTTATCTGTTGTGGAGGAATGCATACCGAAGGTGTCTCTTGTCCAAGGAAATTTTCCTCAAGAATTTCTCTCTCTCGTTGAGTATCAGATAGAATATCCACAGATGGAGTGCTCTCTATAAGTAAAGAGTTGGAAAGCCTGGATTCTGCATGGAGATTACTCCTTCCAGTTTGAGGGGTTGAAGGTGTACTATTAGATTTAGCACCATTTGACTTATCACTGGTGCTTGTCAATGCTGCTACGTTACTGTCCCGTTTCTGTTAAAGAAAAGCATAACCACATGAGCTTCAATAAAGGGAGAATATAAAATACATCTAACAAGATAAGAGTCATAACTCTTTTGCAGCTCAAGAAAATGGAGAAAAAAAAGGGAAGAGAATCGTATCATTTGAAATGTGTAAAATGCTTAGGCAGCAAGGAATCATGTGCACTTTAGTCAGACATAAAGAAAATGACCTGAGAGATTAAAAAGCATTACTGAACTTAGATAGTATACTAAACAAATCTGTACAGCATAGGTCCTTGGCAGCAACAGGGGAATGGTAGATATTTTACTGGTGTAAGTAGGGGGTGTCAATAAAAGAGCTATTGGCTTAGGACCTGAAGAACCAGAGCACGGTTTGAGTCCTCTCTCACGCTAAAAGATAATAATAAGAAAACACTATCAAAAAAAAAGAAAAAAGTAGGGGTACAGTGTTCTGTGGTTGTCTTGAAGCTGCTCATTTCTCCAATTTGGTATCTACTATCTACAGTTGCTAGTTTTTGTCAGCTGAACTGCTATGATTCTTTTCTTTCACACCGCATTCTGTTTGGTGGAATAACATTCTTATTAATCCGTAAGGACAAAGGAAAAAAGAAATGCTACATAAGCTTGGCAGGAATTGCAGTTCTCTGGCAAAGCGATGCTACATAATGACGATAAAGGAAAAAGAATGAATTGATGAAATCTTGCTTGGTCTTTATTCGAAACTTGGTGACAAGCAGGTCTATTTTGGGGTTTTCTAAAACAAATATGAAGGTGGTACAGCTGTTTATTGTCTTTAGCAAGACTGGACAAGAAACTCAGGCATAGATTCTATAGCACTCATTGTGTCAGTAAACATTCAAGTCACCAATTTGCCTGAACTCAATGCTGCCGAATATAACAATAAGACCTGTTTATATTATACATTCGTAAGCCCTAACTAGTGAAGGGATAAACTTAATACACGACTGAACAAGAATCGACAATCCAACTGTTGACTTATTTATAGTAAATCAATGGCAGACTGTACAGATGAAAGCACAAGATCAACAATTATGCAATATTGGAATGTTAAGTTAGATACAAGTTCATATAAATCAATCTAAGAAGGGTAACTAGCACCGTTTTTCAAGATCATTAGTATGTGAGGCTCTTGTGCATTAGCTCAAGGAGTAAAGGACAAGGGTTAGTGTTAATGATAAAATCAATACAGTCCCAGGAAGGATTAGAAAAAGAAAGGAGAAAGTGTTAATTAAGCATACCCGTGGCTTTAACCAGTTTAGAAATCCATTCTTCCGGGTCTTTTTCTCCTCCCTAAGTGTATCTTCTGCCATTTCAGTATTCCCTTCAAGGGAAACGTACAATTCAATGTTTTCATCATCGAGGATCAAATCCCGCCTTCTGTGCGGTACGTATGCAAGCTGCAAATTTTCAAGAAACAACCACAATTTGATCAAATAACATAAAGACAACCTTCTAGCCATGTATCTGAATGCAAAATGATATGAAGAATTAAATATATTCAGCGTTCTCGTACCAAAGAGGGAAAAAGAAAACATAAAAACAATTTGAACGAGTCCAACCATACCTCTTCTTCTCCAAAGGAATGTCTCCTCCTGAGACCAGGGCGGTGAGGAAATCTAGATGATTGTGAAGTTTTTGAAGAAACTAAAATTAACTTAGTCAGACGTTGTATCCTGCTAAGTAGAGCTGCTTTAGCTTCCTCTTCCTGTTCCAATCTTGATTGCAGCTTGACTTGACCATCTTCTAGCTTCACATATAAAAGCAACAAAATTTATAAAAAATCACTCTTCATTTTTTTTTCTCCACCAAATCTAGTATATATCAGTAGGCAACAAAGCAAAACTATTTTTTATCCATATGATAACATAATATATCAAGGGGGATGTGAACCGTGATTTTGTGAACTTCTGTCGACTCGATGCCCAATGACATCATCTACATTGTGCATATCATGCAGGACTTGAAAATTAAAATTGCATACAAAGGGAATTAGCTGCTGTATGTGTATTAAATGCTGACCTTTATGCTACCTCAGCCTACACAAACCTTCGGGTTTCTCATTCATGATGCATCTACCAGTACAAGTTGTAAAAATAAAGAGACTTGTAGTTTGTGAAAACAAATTGTTTGAGCATTTTCCAAATAGCAATACTTGTAAATTTGTAATGAGCCAACTGACCAAAAGAGTACCTTTTGTTTCAAGAGGACAAGATCATCTTCTCCAAAATCTTTCAGTTGAGGAACTGTCACTATGCCCCTCTTTAATTGTTCCAACTCTTCCTTCAAAGATCGTATCTCGTTTTGATATTTCTTAATAAGGGACTTCTCATCAATAATCTGCAGCTTAAAGAATTATATTCAGAGACTGGCAAATGAAAGTAATTTAAAGAAGCATACAATTTAGAAGAAAATACCTTGTTCTGTGCTGCTTGAATTTCTATGTGTTTTGCACGGTGGGCAAATTTCAAAGTATTATGTGTCTCTTCTGCACTGCTTGATGCAGGAGTGACATTGCAAATAAGCTATAATCTCAAAAACAAAGACAAAACATTATACAGATGCATTGTTCAAGATAATGTGATGTAAAGAAAATACTGCATCATTTTGCTAGATATGTAATGTTTATGTGTTTTTCTAACAGAAATTTCTTAAGACGCTTACAGATACACGTCCATGACCACTTAGCGAAGACTGAAGGAGCCTTGTTAATTTAGAGTCCCTGTAAGGTACATGGGTGGCCCTCCCATCTGTTAGCTTTGATATTACCTATACGCAACAAAATTAATACATTCCAAATAAGCACATTAGATGCTGCAGCATACTGCCTTTGATTAAACAAATGTTTCATAAAAGTGATAATAGAATAATTTAAGCCTTCTGTATGGGGACAATCTAGAGGAAGGTCACAACAGCAAGAATATTTGCAGTATCAGTATAGAACTCTTTTAATTAGAGAGGAAGGTTTGGCTATACATAACCATAAACAAAATAGAGACTGGCATCAGAGCACAAAGGAATACTTAACCACGACCAAGTAACTGTAATACTGAAAAAAAGAGTGTATTCTATATGTGTAGACATCCATTAAGCTATACAGCGACTTGATAATATGGCTGAGTGCTAAATGGTATAAATGTAAACCATAATTTACTTCTTGGCTAAACAATTTAGGTTTCCCATTTGTGAGACTTGTATATGGTTTACAAGTTTTTGCTTAACAGAAGAAAATTACGAGGAAATGGGGCATAATACTACAATATCCACACATTCTAATTAAGAACTGTTTTAAAAGCCTGTCCAAATCAGTTTAAGAATGGCATACTTCCGTTAAATAAGTTTGAAATTGAAAACTAGGAGCCTGAAAGTGATATATTGGAGCTGGCCATAAGCAAAGACGATATGATATACAAAACAAAGTTTATACATAAAAGACCACACAGAAGAGATTATTCAATCCTATGCATATTATATATTAAAACAATCAGTATGCGAGATCTCACAGTTCCAAGGGTCAGTAGGCTTTTATTTATATACGATCCTTCTTTCCGTCTCACGCCTGTTGTTTCAGCCTTTGAGCTTTCAGAACCTGCCAGATCGATGAGGTTCTGCAGGTATAAGTAGGATACAGAGTTAAATAAATCATGGACCCTAATAAAGAAAGGTGAGAGCAAAGAAAGCAACCCTAAGAATTAATTAAGAGTCTCACGGAAAAAAATCATAAGAAATTACCAGTTGTGACAAATTTACAGCTTCTCCTTCACTATTTTCACCGCATGGGCTACTCTCAACTGTCTGTAGACAATGCAGTTGGCAGACGGAATACTTCAGAATGGATAAAACTTATCTTGGAACATGAATCCATGATGATGTTTACATTTTACAAAGTTTTCAAGTAGCAGTTCAAATTTAACCTTTTTAAAATAATTTCTTAATAATTATCATGATTATCACTTTATCCATATTCACACAAATACCAAGCATTTTCCAAATGTTATATATGTGCAAGAGTGTGTATGGAAAAAATATGAGAAGCCTGCTGATAGGTAGAATAATGTGAATGTGCATGTAATTGAATAAGAGCATGTACTGTGCATTTTAAAATATGGACTTAAGAAAGCACCCTAACCTGAAAAACAGAACAATGGTTGTATAACTATAAGACAACAAAAGATAAACATGTGGCTCAGTGTTAGAGTTGTGAGAGAGCAACCTAGAGATCACAGGTTCATTTCCTGAAACATTCTCTCCACATATTATGTGGGGGTAAGGTATGCGAACATACTATCTATCCTCGACCACGCCCACCGCGGGAGCCTTGTGTACAGGAGTTGTTTACCTTTTTAGGCGACCCCAAATTTTTGGGATAAAGGCCCGGATGATGATGAGCAAAAGGTAAAAAGCTTTCCTTTTCGTTATTTTTCTCTTTAGGTTTCGCTTTTGATTCATACATGGAAGCTACATTTTACTATGATAAACAAAGAATTACCAGAGTAAATATTGTATGACTTCGACTGCTTAGTAAATTGAAATTTGTCGAACCAACATGCCTGTGCTCTGTTGTCAAAGAAAATCACGAAGCTAATTTCATGAGCAGCAACAGAAAGAAAGACTATAGTCATAGGGAAGATGATTGCATAACTAACACATGCTAAAAATAGTGTACCTATTTATTCATATTAAATTATTTCTAAAAGCAAAGTTCAGTTTAGATGGCCTAAACATTCCCAACCAAGATTATTGGTGACAAAAAAGCTCTGCATATAAAATCAACATGCTGCGGCCTTAAATCTTATTTTTCTTCTTTTCTTTTTTTCCTGGGAATTCAGACAGAACAAAATGTCATCGTGCATCTTTACCTTCTCCAGCTGCTATAAGAGATAGAGCATGAGCAGGGGATAATACAACTTCTTCCTTTATACCCTCAACAAAGGTTCCCTGCAGCCATTATTTGAAGAATTAATGAATAAAACACTCTATATCAGTTTAACATCATAGAACAATACATTTTTCCTTAGAGAACTACAATAACATAATACTCAGAAGGTGAAAAGAAAATACTTGTCCTATACTCTTTGACACACAATAGAAACACAAAACAAGTTGTGCTACGCCCTTTATAACTGAAACTACAGCCCCAGTTTGTTTCGTTTGATGATTAAAAAAAAGAGCAGAAAGAAACTGCTCTTGCAATCCTAAATTAGAGGAGCATGCTATGACTCAAACTAATGGAGTTTTTGGGTAGAACGAAAATAATAGTACAATGAAAAGTGGTAACCTAATTTAAATGAAAACACGACATGAATGGTCTCCTCATATTGATACTAACAAAGTTAACATGCCATCCTCATGTCAGTGAAACCCAGCTGCCAAATTTAGTTGCAACCTTAGCAAGCTACAATGCAATGGTCCAACTACTGCCTGAGCTAAGCTAAGACCCCTAATCATCTAAACTCGTCTTCAAACTGAAAAAACATAGAGCATTTAAAGGCTGCAAATTTCGTCATATTCCCCAATGAAGGAAACAACCACTCACTGATGAGGGGCATTCTCTCTCAGAGGCAACCAAGAGAATCCGTGCATGCAACAGTAATAACTAGTTGAGACAAGATGCTGGCTTAAACACCATCCCCATTTTGCTGAGTGACTCATGCCAAATAACGAATTACTGTTCTGCACAAAAGTGTTTATTAAGTACACTGGGTTCCCCCAAGAGCCGCCCAGAAACTGAGAGCTGTAACTCTTCAGCTGTACATTTGAATATCCAGCCATGTTTTTCAAATAAGTTCAATACCAGCCATAGCCATCATCCTGGATTCATGGCTACAAATAGAGTAGCTATGGAAGTTGACAACTGTAACGTAACATATGAAAACAATAAACAGAAATTTATAACAGTACCTGAGCATCCTCTCTAATTCTTAAGTTCTGCCCTGCTGGATTTAACAAGTCATTAACAACCTGAAAAGAAGAAAAAGAAAAAGAAAAAGAAAAAGCAAAGCGTTTAGGATAATGATGCCCAGAAATGGAAAACAGCAGGTTGTTGGTATTAAAACAGAGGAACACCAAGCAAGTAGGTCAAGAGAGAGTAGGATAAAGCTCACCTCATTGTAGATTTCCAAGTACGAAACACGAAGAAGAAATTCTCGGTTTGGAGTCTATTTCATAAAATCAATGTTAGAGCTCTAGAAAGATGACAAGGAATCCAAAAGATGAAAAGTTATGCAGGGAAATCCACATCTCACATTACCTCCTGGATAATACTAAAAGCATCCTTCACCGCCAATGGTATTATTCCAGGGGACCTCTGATCACCCTGCCATTTGCATGTGACAAAATATAAATGCTCGTAATGCTTGTAAATTATAATTCATATATTGTTTTGTCATAAAGCAACATCCTCATCCGAAAATGAAGTATAAGTTTTAGATCTGGCATACAACAATAACAAATATTTTGACAGCAATGCCAGCCTTTCACAGCTTCAATTAAGAAAACGTCAAGTTACAAAACTATAAAATGTTTACACCACAAAGACTATATATGGGACCTACCTAGCAGTTTTGAGTTAAAATACACATGATCATTAGAGAAAAACCTTCAAACTAATATATTTTTCAGTCTTTAACTAATCCTATATTTATTTGAAATCTAGCGACCAACAGCCAGAGAATGTAATGCAAGCACGTTTATCTTCAAAGAACTCTTGCAGAGGTTTGAAATATTTAAAATTCATTAAACTCTAATGCCAGAAGCACTAGAATTCAAAGGGCCTGACAAGGAGAAGAATGTAATCACAGATTTAGTTTTTACATTCCAAAAAAAATCACAGTTTTAGTTTCATCAAAGGCGTATCTTGAAGAGTTAGATGCAAAAGAAAAGGTTATATAAAGCACGGATTTTCGCAATAATTTACCTTTTGACGACTCTATAAACATAAAATGATTAAAATAAACTCACATTATCCAAAGAGAGTTACTACACGACCTTTTAAGTTTTCTCGACCTAAGCTGAAAAATTAATTTTGATCATTAACCAACCTTAGAACATCCAAATACAACACGGCATAAGCAATTGATGAGATCCCTTTTAGCACTTTGGATACATCAATGCCAAGACGAGCACAATATGGAATAACACTTCCAAGAGAAATCATACATGAAAACTAAGGCATCCTTATAAAGCTTCAGATATGAATAATAATAATAAAAGGGGCAAAGTTGTCCTAGGCTCCTAGCTCACATGCATTGTGTGCGTCTTTCCACTGCTTGTTACACCATATGCAAAAATGGTACCTGTACGTTCCAGAAAACACACTTTGATAGATCAGTGAAGCAGACAACACTCTTTAATACTTCAAATACCCAATGAATAAAGTATGTGTCAGTAAGTCTGTTACGTCTCTATAACACTTAAATGTCCTAAGAGTACAGACATCAAAATAGGCAACAAGAGGAAATTAAAAGCATTAGAGTGATTATGACAAATCGAAGCACTGTATTAAGAAAATATACCCATGTTTTGGAGTAAGGCTTGCGGATAGAATGGCACAATACATGCAATTGGTATAAAGGAGGGGATGAGGTTGTCAAAAGGGTGATGCAAACTACTCACCATTGCTAAGGATAGATCTCCTAATGTACATCAAATTCAAATCACTGAAAAATTTGAGTTGCTTAACCAGACAATCTTTATTGTTTACCATTTATGCCGTCCATTGCACCACTGACAACATGTTGAGCAGCAACATCATAGACATGGCGTGTTGTGGTGGTAGGGCCAAAAACTCGATCTAGAAGCATGGAAAATAAACTATTAAAATAGATAAAAAGATTTTGAAAAGCTAATTAGAATGCGTCTTACATTTCAGAGCACTGTGAAATGCTTTCCTTACACAAAAAGGGAAAAGAGAAAAAAGAACATACTTGCAAGTCTAAATTTAAAACAAAAGATGGGCAAATACTGGCAACATAAGCAGATAAATTCAAAATTGACTTTGATTCATTCTGAGGAAAAGCTGGCAAGTTGCATCACATTATTGTTCATGATAATTAGCCATTCAATTTTTGGTTGCCTATTACCCAATTTCTAGTGGTTGGTGAATGGCCACAACCACTTCTTAGGTGTAAATCTCTTTCCTCGAATTTTCCATATAATCTAAAAGCCGACTCCAGGCATAGAATTGGGCACATTTTAACTAACTGTCCACTATCCATGTAGTAAACGTTAATCATCAAGTTTGCAGAACCTATGTCATCCTCTACACACAATCTTCTTATTGACATCAAGGTAATATGAATATTATATAGCAAACGAATCAAAATGCATTACCATATGCATATGCCATCGATGTATTATGTTCACTTCGCACAATAGTTTCTCCATCTGCATACCACGCTATCTCCTCTCCTTGACGAATTTCCCTCTGACTATTTCAAAATCCACGGTTTTATATTAAGTATAACAACTGGTCAGAAAAGAAAGTACTATATCAACAGCAAACTTGAGGAAAAGAGAGATGTACCTTAATGGACGGAAGCGGACGGTCACTGTGACATTTTCTTTAGACCTTTCCGCATCCAAATGTGCACTTTCTGAGTAAAAGTACTGAGGCTTACTTCGAGCCGATGAGGAAGCAGGTGAGCTCTGACCATCAATAGACGTTTCCAGAAACTTCTTTGAGGAGGATGTGGTTGAAGATGAATGAGAATTTGCAACTCTCGAACTACTTGTTGCTTGCTTCTTAGATTTCAATCCATGTTTCGATGCCATTGTGACTCAAGTCGATCCTCCCACGCACCGACAACTAATTCGACCCTCTAATATGACTGCAGGGACAAGAAATTCTAGTTTTCAGCTTCATAAGAAATAATATTGGCCATACTTCGCATCCAAAAAACATTTGTTTATTCAATGCTACCATACATTTAGAGCCATAAAATCGATCATGAACCAGTAATAAGCGTCTTCTCCGGCTCGATATGACGACCAAACAACAAATTCCACAGGCCTTAATTTCGAAATGGAGGATAATAGAACGCGGAAACGAAAGCAGAAAGATAAAGCGTGGAAGGTTGAGTACTTCAATTTGTTGTCGTATTTCCACGAAGTAAAAAAAATTAGCAATTACTGAGCAGGGCATATCAAATCCTGACTCATTATGCCAAGGAAAAAAGGGAAAACGAAGAAGGAAACTTATAAGTCGCTCTACTTAGCTCAATTTTCCGAGCAACCAAACAGAAAACAAGTAGAGACGAGATTCAGAGATTACCTCATAGAAGACCAGTCAGTTGAGCGTGGTGGATAAAACACTGCTGGACATGCAAAGAGAGTAGGTAGAGATGGAGATCCTTTTCGTAGTGAGAGAGAGATATTAGATCTATTGGTGGTTGTACTAAAGAGAGCAAAAAGAGAGATGCTCTTACAAGAAGAACATCATCATCAACACTCATCAGTCAGGAAAACTTTCTCTCTCTCTGCTTGTTTTCCTAATTAGACCTTTATTACTTGCCTTGGACGCGATGCCCTTAATCAAAGGCAAACTGCATTTTCAATCCAACTTTTCCAAGATAAAAGAAGATTGCATATCCATGACCCTGGATGTCTACTGCACATTCAGAGAGAGGAAGACGATATTTTATCTACCAATCTGTACACAGATACATACATACATACATACATATTATACACAGAGAAACAGAGAGAGAGAAACAAGTGCCGTTTTTCTCTTGCATGAGTGCCGTTTTTCTCTTTCATAGAATCATTATTTCTAATTTTCTATTCCTATTCGTATTAGGAGTGGTTGGGTGCTGTAAATGCAATGTTAGGGAGCGCTGACGGGGGGTCACAAGAGGGCCGTGGGCGATTATGGTGGGGACCACCTTTTGTATACGTGTCCAGCGTTGATGTCCGGTTGTGCTCCAATTATCAGCGACTTCCGCTAATTCAACCCAAAATGTCATTTTTTTTTAATTTGATTGAAAAAAACAAAAGGCATTAAACTCGATTATCAGAGTTTCAAATATTATTGGACTATGAAACAGCGAATAAATAATTTTTTATATAAAAATTTTGCAATGAAGTTTGCGAGTGACTATTAGAAATATAATAAAATTAATTGATCTCATAAATCGATGGATCGAGTAATAATAATATAAAGTCAATGGCAGCAAGTTAGTTAAAAACATCTACTGATTTTGAATTCCAAGGACAAGAAGTCAAAGGACCACATCAATGAATTTCTCCATTGTTTTTCTACTTTTCTTGTGCTTTGAACTTTGCATCTCTCCTCCGTTGATAATTTGCCATCCCTTGTGCGTGTGTGCACATGAGCTTTGATCTTTTATCTTCTTTACCTGCCCCCACCATGGCACCCTGACTACCAACCACTCGTTTCAAACTAAACAGGATTCCGTCTATTGCTTTGTTTTTTTTCCCTTTCTTTTCACCGGTGGTGGTGAAATGGGAATCTTACTTGGGCACCAACTTTCCACTTCGTTTTTCTTCA
Organism: Tripterygium wilfordii; assembly: GCF_013401445.1. NCBI lineage: Eukaryota > Viridiplantae > Streptophyta > Magnoliopsida > Celastrales > Celastraceae > Tripterygium > Tripterygium wilfordii. The sequence continues at coordinate 1,604,858 of NC_052244.1, forward strand.
TAATATTATTAGGATTAAATGGTACTGGACGACAAAAGAAAAAAGGGGAAAGACCAAATTAACATTATGCTTTAGTAAATGTCTCCAACTTTTTTTTTAAACCACACCATTGTATGTCCTTTAAATATCCAATCTATGTTTGTCATTTAAGTATCCAATATGGACATAAACTCAAAAAAATTTCCCAAATAAGTTAGCCTAAGCCCAACACATGAACACAAAGATATTACTCTCACTGAACTCAAGAGTTCTATAAGTAAATTAGGCCTAAATTCAACACGTGATCACAAAGATATTACTCTCAATGAGAATCAAACCCAAAACATCCAATATCCATACAATCTAATCCCAAAGAAATTCACAAATTAAGCTATCACCCAAGTGATTAATGTCTCCGCCTATAATCATACAGAAACGTGGATGATCATATCAGCAATTGCAATATTGTATTGTTGTGATCGTCCTTGTCAATACTAAGAATTCGCTAAAACGTCATATTTTCTGTCCAAATGTGGAAGAAGTCAATGATTATTGTCAGAGTCAAATTGATGAGGTAGTCCCAGGCATATATATCACTACTCTCACGAAAGCTATCAAATCATGAGCCATTAGCACTAATAAAAAACTACTCAAGTATTTGTTGAATTGTCACAAACATGCAGATATAAGAAAGGGACACCACAACATAATCGGGACACTTTCTATGATAAAAAAGAAATTAATCAGAGGAGATTTGGGCTCCTTTGAAAGCAACCAATTCTATTATTGCTAAATAATGCCCACCCAAAACGAAGAATTGAAGCTGAAGACAAAATAATGATATTTGGCTTCACATAATTCATATAACAAGCTCTCACCAAACCCATCCAAACTAACGTCTTCATCAATTACACTTGAAAAATAATCATAAAACATTATCAGGACCATCATTATCAAGACAATTGAGAAAGGAAACTACAAATTCATGCATACATGATGCATCATTCCAGGATAAATTAATGTAATCTATCCATACCTATATACATATATATATAAGTGCGTGAGCTTTGAGCCATTTCCAAGTCGCACAACACCCACAAGTACTTAAAATTTGAACCCTTTTTTTTGTTAATAACCTGAAACGCATGAAACCAACCCAGCTTCCAACCGGACAACTTGCTAAGGCTATTTATGTCTTACAGTATTGTCACATTGCCCTACATCAATCATTGCATTTGCTGCAAGATCATTTACAAAAATGTATGGTTAGATGGATGTTGCTCCTCTTTATTGTATATTACTCGCAATCCAGCACACAGAAGGGACAAAAATTCTCCCCCAAAACAAATGCGACAAAAAGAGACAGAACTGAAACAAAAGATATGACAAACAAGACAAATCAAAAACCACAACCAAACCAAACCTGTTCTCTCTTACCCATTATACCATACACTAGATATTTAATCTGATTTCCAATTGGAGGATGCCTTGGGATCAAATCCAGCCTTCACAGGGTTCCTAGAGTTTGTTTGACAAACGGAGAGCTACCTCATTGTCAAAACAGAACCTCATCATAAGACCATCACAAAAGAGGGGAAGATGGGAATCGGGAGGTGAATCTTCCCCAGGAGTACTAATGTTACTTATGTTAGACACTGATTATCTTGATTGAAAACCTATTAAGCAGTTCTTGAAAGGTGGGGCACTTCATAAAAAAATTAATATTAGCACACAAAATTATGAAACACGTCTGTAGAACTGCTAGTACTACATAATGCTCCCGTCATTTTGCTTTTATACAACAATAACTATGCCATTACTCAGAGATCAAGTCCATATATATAGAAAAACATTTTGCAGCTATGAAGTTTGTATTGATTACCATATTCAAGACACAACAGATGATTTCATCTCGTTGAGAATGCGGTGGTAGGGATGATGATCCGAAGTATGCCCAAAACCAGGAACAAAGTCATTAAAGAATCTCATAACTGTAGCAAGATGTTCGGAATCATCTGAAGCCAAAGCTCCTTCTAGAAACAACGAAGACCGGATCGTTATGACCTGAAAAGTTTCTCATTGTTATAAAGAAGATTTAAAACTTGAAAACTGAAGAATGCATGGAAACATGATCCATCTAAAAGAAACTAGTAGCACACTCTGAAGCAAAGATTTCTAAACCGAAAGAACCAGTGACATGTCAAAGTTGTGATGTGTCCTTAGTCCATAATATTTCAGACATGATACCTATTGGATATGCCTCGAACTCATGTTTGGACATTGAGTTAAAGACACTGTTCAAACAAGTCCTTTGCACAAAAATATCAAATTTATATACAAGGCTGAAGTCCCAAATAATCATATGAACACAACTTAGTTTCTATTTTTGGTGTGATAACGTAGGATGATATTTCGATGTAAGGCATTAATACGGGAAAGGTTTTGGGTTTATTAGCTCATTTAAGAATTTTGAAAACCGTGCCCAACAGAAGCACCTTTTCTAAAGCTTTGCCAGGAGAGAAAATATCATTTAATTTATAACACCAAGATCATGACTGAAGAAATACACTATTGCTAGCCCTTGTTCTTAAAGCTTTTAAAATTTATCCTGTTACATCCAACAGAAAGATGGCAAGCGTAGACAAATGCAAAGGCGAACCTTGTCCATAAAGCTTTTGATGATGTCTATGAAATCAAGATACATCATCCATTTTCTTTACTGTATATAGCTTATCAGAAATTACCTTAAACTTTTGTGCATAACGCAATGCTTCAAGATAGTATCCATCTTGCACCAACTGCAACACATAGTCATGATGTAGATAGAGTTGTCTCAGCATATCCACGACCAGTTTCCTTGTCTGGAAATTCTGACGACCTGACTCTAGAAGCTGCATTGCAACTTCTTTAGAGGGTTCAATAATCTGTATGGAAACCACATCAGAAAATCAAGCTCAAAAAATGGCATCAAGATCTTTCACATCTTCAGTAGCACATAAACAGAATTCAGAACCTTGTTCACAACAAATAATGTGAGTTCTGCATATCGTTCATTGCGAGCTAGAAGTCGTATCAGCGACATGTAGGCATGTGGATCTACTCTGCTCTTTTCCACATTTGCACTGGGATAGAGCGAATTAATAAGAACTCATTGCTGCATATGTAAGTGCAAGTATACTCCATGCTAACAACAGAAAAAGTAAGAGGACAGAAGCAGAGGGGAGGGGGGATATCCCGGGGACTCACCCTTGGAGAGGAAAACCGAATATCAGTTAAATCCAAATTACACCAGGGGGACTAGAATCCAACTTCGAGTTCCCACTCCCAGCTGGTCCCGAAGTCCCCTTAACACTACGCTACCCTCCATAAGTAATGTTTATGCCCTAGTAAGTTTAAACATGCAGAACCAGGATTCAAGCTATGAGGACCATCTTGGCCTGGCTAAACTCAAGAATACTACACTGATTTTCCTTGGGCCAGATTGACTCAGAAAACTCCGATGCACTGCCCAGTCAATTATTTTTAATCGCCAGCAAAAGAATCACAAGCTGTGACCTGTAACTAGATTGTTTCCCTTGATCATCCTATTGCAGGATGTGACCTGTAACTAGATGACATGCACAAATGCAAAACCACAATTGCTTCATAGAGTAGCAATTTTTACATGATAACCAAATTCCTAAATACCATTCATAAGTGGTGGTGGTCTCACATTGGAGACATCTGCATGTATCCATATAGGCTTCAAAAAAAGGGTCAAAAGAAAAAAAGCACATTGAATTACATTCAAGTAGTATTTCAACCTAATTAAATTTGTAGAGCCCCTTAGCAAACACGATGCATAGTGTACCTGCCAAGGAACTCCACAATTATGGTAACCAAGTAAGAAGAACCCCCAACCATCTCCTCCTCAACTGGAGCAAAGATAAAGCTATACATCTCATCAGGTGAAATTGCTGGCGAAGTAACTTGTGACTCCAGCTGCTCAGAAACGCTAGCATTCAAAGAGTTGTTATCCATTCCTAACTGCTGCGATTGTGCAGAAAATGGAGGAACATCCACACAAGAACCATCAGCACCTGATGAGTATTCTTTGACCGCTTTTGGAAGATCAATTGAGTCTCCATCCTTAGAGTCTGACACCGAGAAGTTTAATGGTCTATCCAGATCATTGCCCAGTCCTGCACTACATTCATGTTTCAACGATTTTCCAATTTCACCAACTCCACCAGTGGAGATATTGGTACCAGTTCTCGGGCTACTAATATGTGCCTTATCAGAAGGTGAAGGCTTCTCAACTTTCACTCCCTTAAGATGGCAGCCTGTTTTGATTGAATAGGAGTAAGAGCTAACCAATACATCTATAGCCTTGGCAACCATTGACATTGGTCTCCTTTCAAGAATGACACAGCGTACTATTTCAAAGCACAACTGTTTAACCTGAAACAGCAAACATATGGTATGACTGTCTGCCAGTGTCGTTTCATAACAATCTACTAGACATATTAAGACTTAAAACAGAAATCCACCTTATTGGCTTCTAACTTACGCCGCTGCAAGAATTCTATTACGGACAAACTTCTGAGCTACTCGCAGAAATTGCCTGCAAAGAGAGAGATTATCATGAAAAGTAGTACCAAATGACAATCAATGAGAGTGCAGATGCTAAATAATACTCACCTCGAAGTCCAAATGTATCTTCCACAACTTCTTATTAGCAACATCACATATGAGGTCTGGAACAAGAAAAGTTCAGTACTCTCCATAAATTATCACTTCACGGTCGCTCACATTATTGGCCAGAGAACTTTCACCCTCTCTGTTAGTAGAAGTAGAAGCATTTGACCTAGGTAAACCCCTTAATAACAAAGGAAGTGGAGCCGATATGGGTGCTCTTAAATCCGAAAAATACGTCATAGAGTATAACAACCTTTGCATCCACTTGATGAATAAGCAGTACATTATCAACCACACTCACAGCAATTTTGCTCGAGTATATTGGGAAAGAACCCTGCAGAGGCAATTATCATCACCGGGGAGATAAAGTCTATGCCATAAGTAATCTGAAACAGGTGAAATGACTTACCTTCTAGAACATATGAACTTGTGCAATTTAAAGGCATGCCCTAGTTTCAATGAAGGACAAAATTGGATGAGCATTTCAACTGTAGTAACTAGTAAGCGGATCCTACTTATTTCTCTTAGTCTTCAGGTGCTACCTTAAGGGTGCTTACTGAATACTGAGTGATGATCACCCACTCTGGTAGACCACTTTATGAGATCACCCAAGACAAGCAATTAACAGAAGCTATCAAAGCATTTTCTCTATTATTTTATAGAAAATCATTAAAATTAAAATGGAAATTATAGCGTGCAAAACTTATATACCCTGAGGGCTTCACACAAAATGACTGGAACTGTTTGAATTCCCAAGATTCTTAAAAAGGAACAGCATGAATCAAAGAGGCCTTCTTTTAAGGTTAGCAAATCAATCAGCAGGATCAATTTTAGCTCCACAGGCATGTCACCCACATGATTGGCAGTTTTCAAATGACAGTTGAAATGTATGAAAACACGATCCTGATAACCATATCTCTGACTTTCCTCAAAGTAACGAATTATTATACCGAGACTCTTTTGTTATAGTAGCATCAAAATTCCCTTTCAGTAATTAAACCAGTTCAAGAACTCAGGTTAAGTACTTTAAAAATGCAGAATCACTTCCAACAAATCTCCCATTCAACTTTAAGCTAGAAAAAAATCAGGCAATTCAATGATTCAATGTACCTGTTGTACAACAGCATCACAGTAAAACCTATAAGAGCGGAGAAGCATCGCCACTCTATCAATTTGCATGCAGTAGATTCGACCATATCTGCAAATCAGTAAGTTGTAACATCCATCATGCCTACCTGCTTCGATGGATTAGTGAAAGAGACCAAAAAGAGACCTACATCATTGCAATATAGACATCTTCGGCAGCTAGGACAGGCTTACTGTTAGACTCGGATTTAGCCATCACCATCTCAAATTTTTGAGGCAAGTGAATGATCCCTGCAGCTGAAAGCTAAATAAACAAACAGAAATATTGTAACTCTAACTAACAAACCTGAATAAGATTAAGAGATACAGCAACCAACAGCTCTAATTGGCAGCTACAATGCAGAAACAAATATCAATAAGCACTGCATACATTTTTTCAAACACTGAGCATATATAAAAGTAGAGGTATCAACATGAGATATACTTGAAATCCAGTGAAATTCGTGCATTGCATTCCTGAAGCAAGAAGAACCAAGCGGCTTTCATGTGTGTAGACATACCAACTGACATTCAAACGCCTTGTCTCTATTAAGTGAAGAGATTTTGACTCGGAATCACAGGCAAGTAATTCCAGCCCACTGTGATTGAAACTCCACTTTAGTGAAAAGGTGGAAAGGTAAAAATGTAACGCTCACAAAGCACACCTAACATTAGTTTCTTAAAAAGAATTGCAAAGCACAAAATTCGATTTACTTATTCAAAAACTGATTTAAAATATGTCATGACCCAGATTGATCAGGACTGCAATCTTTTATCAACAATATCTTTAAGTTAAGCGCAAAACCACATTCTTAGTGATTAATGTCTCAGGCCACTAAAAGCCAACAACAGGACTTCGCGACCCCTCTGCTTCAAGACTAAATTATCAATGATTCACGGGTGAAAATTTCAATTAGTGTCCTTGGCCAGACTCTTTACAAGGCTTCCACTCAATCAAAAGCAGAAACTCATTCCTCTTACCAACTAGCTACTACAACCCCGCAACAAATAGGGAGAAGTATATGCCATCACAATAAAGTAAGTTAACTAGCTGTCCAAAATTTTTTGGCTGCCAACAGCTCTACCAATCAACTCATAATTTCATTCAAGTAGCTAACCCAAAACAGAAGAAAATTTCCTAAGGGCCAAAGGAAGTCATTCTTTGTGTAAAGCACATAAGTAAACTATCTTCCTTTTTTTTGAATGGAAAATTTTATTAAGGCACCAAAGAGGTGCAACCCAGGAGAATTACAAAGAGGATAAATTCATAAGGTCAAAAATATTCCCTGAGAAAGAAAAACTCCAAGATTTAAGGCTATCGAACCAGCTATCTATGAAACTAGCTGAACTAGATTCTATGTTGTTGAAAATTCTATTATTACGTTCGATCCAGATCAGCCACATAACAGACATTGGGATCAGTTGAACGAAGCTTCTTTGATGCTTATCATTGCCCACAGAGAACCATGCTAACAACTCTTTATCCACAGAAGCATGCGTTACCCAGCGGATGCCTAGTAGTGATAGAGCATTCGCCCAAACCTTTGCGGACCAGGAGCAGTGCAAAAGAAGATGATTTATAGATTCCATTGCAGCCTTGCATAGACAGCATCTATTTACCAAGGAAATGCCCCTCCTTTGTAAATTGTCCATTGTTAAAATTCTGCCCCAAACAACCTCCCAACAGAAGAAGGTAACTTTAGGAGGAGCCTTTGATTTCCAAATCCACCGCCAAGGAAATCCTGGGTTACCTAAATGAATCTTGTCTTTAAGAAGCTCATTATAAAAGGAACTAACAGAGAACAATTTGTTGCTTGCAAAGTTCCAGCAGATTTTATCTTCTGCTGAGGGACTAATCTTAGCACTGTAAACAAACTTCCAGAAACTAGTGAATTCCTCAACTTCCCAGTCTTGAGCATTCCGAATGAAGTTAATGTTCCAGGAAATGCCCCCATCAATGGCTTGGTGTAGCTGACTAATAGAGGCCTCCTTTAAGGAAGCTAGACGGTAAAGATTAGCATAAGTGGTCCTGATTGTTGAATCTCCTGCCCACACGTCATTCCAGCCATTATTATCTGTACCATATTTGCAAGCAATGACTCTCCGCCAAAGGTGATCTCTGTCAGAGGCAAACCTCCAAAACCATTTCCCAAGTAAAGCCCTGTTAAAGGTACTGAAGCATTTAATCCCCAGACCACCAACATCTTTTGGGAGCTTGACAACATTCCAATTTACAAGATGCATCTTTCTGATCTCCAGAGAGCCACCCCACAAGAATCTACACATGATCGATTCAATTCTAATAGCGATGGAAGCCGGGATAGGAAGAAGGGACATCATATAAACGGGAAGATTAGAAAGAGTACTTTTGATAAGCATTAGTCTTCCTGCTTTTGAGAGGCTATTTCTCCTCCAACCTGAAAGTTTCCTTTCAAAAGAAGCCACCAAAGGATTCCACATGCCCTGATCTTTATGTTTTGCACCTAAAGGGAGCCCTAGATACTTTGAAGGTAGATTACAAATCCCGCAGCCAAGAGCTTCAGCTAGGGCCTCCACATTTGAAGCAGATCCCAAAGGAATGATCATACTTTTTCTTAAATTAACTCTCAGCCCCGAGATAGCTTCAAAGCCCAAGAGAATGGCTCGAAGATTGCTCACTTGCTCCACGCTATCTCCACAAAAACAGAGTGTGTCATCTGCATATAAAAGGTTGGAAATAGTGATTGAATCCGAACCATTGTTGATCTTAGCTCCCTCAAGAAGACCATTGGACACTGCCCTGATAAGTAAACTATCTTCCTTGGAATTGGCAGAAGCCAAAATTTAGACAAAGTGATCTTGCATCCCGTATAATCAGTAGTGAGCAAGAGAGATAGGAAGGAGATAGCGCATTACTTCATTAGTGATTAAGTTTATAATTTCATCCTTGCATAAGATATTCCAAAACAAGGTTAAGAAAAAACTTACAAAAGTTATCAAAGAAAAATACAATGGGAGGAGAGAAGGAAAGACCAACAAAACGCACTAAAACACTAGTTAATATAAAAAGATATCCATCCACCATTGACAACCAAGCAAAAAGCTATAATCATTGTTCTCGTACCTGGTCTTTACAATCACGATATAGGGCAATCAGTCCAAAAAAATCCAAGAATACTTTCCAACTCCGACTTGCAACTATAGCTAAAAGTTTCCCCAGTTTCCTTTCACCGAATCTGTACCTCTTGGCTAGATCAATGGATTGCTATATATTTTCCATCAGCAGCGAATAGATAAAAGGGGCCCCTCACTAATTTGGTCAAATGTAGGGGCATTATCAAATGGAACAACTTTCAATGAGAAAATCTGGACAAAACATTGAGAAAGATAGAATAAAAAACAAATTTTAGTCCAAACAAAAATTATTAAATTCAAAAGTAAAAAACTACCAAAAGGAATTCATCACTGGGGAAGTAGCAATTAGGCAAACTAGTGTTCTACCTGATTCGACGTCGGGGAGAGCAGTAACTTATTCCCGTCATCATAATATAACCCCCTTGACCCTGGAATGCTGCAATGTAGAGGTGGGTACTGAATATACACATGTGACAGAGTACCAGACCCACTTAAAGAAGCATTAAGCTGTGAACTTGATGCTTGTCCCGACATCTTCCAATGTTCTTTGCTTTTCCGCCTACAGAGTAAGATATGGTACTACAAAACTACAGTAAAAATGTTAATCCACTATGGCACTCGGAGGATCATCTTAATGATGACACATCATCCCTAAATGATGATATTGCCATTTTCCTTTGATTAGTAATATAAAAATCTCCCTCTCCACATACACTCTCTCAGATCTTAAGATGATACTAGGAGTTTGGCAAATGCCTCAAAATGATCAAATGTGAGCTCAAGCCTTTCTCCGTAGCTGTAAATCAGAAAGAAGAAAACAATGTCAGAGAAACAAATCACCATAGTTTAGTTTTTTCCTTTTATTTTCTTCTTTCTTTATCAACTAATTGAACAACATATGAATTATGATACAGTACCATGTCTTGCATGCAATTCTTCATTGCAAGAAACTCTTTGAGACACATGTCTCGTTCAACTACAGGAACTTTTGCTGCAACACAACTCCCATACTCCTTTGCCTGCGATGACAGAATTACATAATAAAGAGAGGAAGAAAGGTAGGATCCCAGAGGGCATTAAACTCTGCATGATCATTGATCAGTAATTTGTGGCTTAAGTCCACTCAGAGTCTCATCTAGAAAAGGCAAAAGACACCATAACATGGTCCATATCACGATACCAAACACAAAGAGACAAAGAGTGTGACTCAGCGTGTTGGAATTTCAAATAAGATTTTAGTTCTCAAATTATAATCAAATCTACCTCGTATATAAAGCATGCTGAATTTGATATTCTAAATGTTAATATTATATACATAGATAGATATATCACACAAGGAAGCATATCATTAAATTACATGGTCGAGAATTCACAAATTTAACATCGAATTCAAAAATTCCAGGGAAAGCAAAGCTAGATTCCATGATCTAAATATTTCCAGGTTTAACGTTACTCCCCTCTCGGTCTCACAATCCTTTCTTCCATATGAGACTCCAAAACACACAGATACACATCAAATTCAAGGACTACGCCGTCACAATATAAACTCAAAACGAGGAGAAAGAAGAAGAGGAGCGCACTCAAACTACTAAATCATTGACAAACCTGAGTTGCACAATTAACTAAAACGCCCCTGAGAGCAGGAGTAGCATTCTTCTCCTTCATGTCCACACGATACTCTAATAAGAAAACGTCAAGTAAACGTAATTAAACCGGAGAATCGATATTATATTTAATCGGAAGTACCGGCAATAGATTCGTGGAGACTATAGTGGTCGAGATTCAGAAACCCTAAACCCTATAAAATTAGTACGTAGAGATCAGTTTCTCAAAGTGCACAGAAAAACATAGAGTGCACCAATCTAATCTGCAACTCTGAATCGATTAGGTTGCTGACCTGCGCGTTAGGGTTTCCAGCGTTGTCAATCGATTTCCGTCAAATTTCAATTCCTTCCAACTCTTTCTGCAAACTCCCGCGTCCAAATATACGCGCCGAGAATCAATTCTACTGACGAGGGAGAGGAGAGATTACGAGAGACACGAATTTTTTTTTTTTTTTTATCAAGCGCACCAACACACATTAGACACCACATAACAGGTAAAAAAAAATGATATGGAGGATCATAACCTCTATACAATCAACATTGAAACTCCGAAAGAAAATGCATAGGAATGCTGCCTGAAAGCTTCAAAGCAACGGTCTATTTGACAAAAACATCCGCTCAGGCATTTTGTTGCCTGCTAATCTTCACAATACTCCATTTCTGAATGTCATGCCATTCAATTTAATACGTGTGTCCTCAATCAAATTCTCAATAGTCCAATTGGAAACCAACTCAGGTCAAGCAACTGCATTAACGACAATCAAAGCATCTCCCTCAAACTCTACATCATACACCTGAAGTTCCAAGCATCTTTGAACTCCTAGTCGTAACGCTGTCGCCTCACCCACTGTAGCATCCACTCTAGCACTAGTACAAACCGAAGCAAACACTATTTCTCCGGAAGAAGAACGAGCTATTGCAGCAGCACTAGTGACTTCATGCCCCATAGCTGTATCAAAATTTATTTTTATTGAAATAGAAGGAGGAGGGATCCAATGCACCAAAGACAAGTTGGCCTCAAATCCGGGCAATCTCCATGCCCTACAATACTGTTCATGAGACTGATGAATCACGAGAGACGCGACTTAGGTGTGATATATATACGCTGTAGATTGAGGGTAGTTATCGAAATTCAAGATACCACTAGTGTCCTGAATGGTCATCCGTTAGTCTTTTAAAGGAAACACCTAACGGTCATCAGGAGCAAGGAAACTGACAGCTGTCGCGTAGATGCAAGGAAACTGACAGCTGTCCCGCTTCCTTTTAAGATAATTGGGTCGGGCACTTGGGCCTACTGTGCTACTAAGCCCATTACTAGTGTTTTGTCGATAAACTTTAGTCACACCCTACATTTACTAAAGACAATCCATCAATTGATTTTTATAAGAGATGGTCAACTTAAATTGGGGTGTTTTTAATAAACTTAGAGATGTGACTAAAGTTTACATTTTCTGTCTGACAAGTGTCGGTTCGGCGGTCTGTTACTTTGCAATCCGAAGTGGAGACAATTCCATATGGTTAAACGACCGGCCCAGTTTTTTGGTGCTTGAAAATTTTGTGACGAAGCCCATGGGCCTCCAAATTCAGCCCAGAGCGTGAGAAGACTTGATAGAAATTAGAATACAACCAGTAATAGTATTAACTTATGCATTATGATCTGAATGTAACACTGGTAGTGGTCACTAGATAGATAAAGATTGGGTCTAATTGGGCTTGAAGATTGGGTCTAATTGGGCTTGAAGCTTGTTTCAATTGGGCCCCAAATTTTAATTTTTCACCAGTATGCAGAGCCCACAATTGACAGTAATTAACCAGAAACTTTTTTTCTATGGTCCCAAACGAAAAATGTGGAGCAAATAATGTATTGGTTAACATTTCCAATCAAGAATCTTGATATAGGTTATCTTAGAAAATCCCATAGATGCCAAAGAAAGCATAATGACTGAATTGCTCAACCATACAATAAATCAGTATATATCATGGACCCAATTGCTTCTTCCTTTGTCTTTGTGATTGAATTGCACCTACAAATGATTATGACATGACTTGGCCACCAGGCCCACCACTAAAGCCCAGACTTTTACAGGTGAAAATCTAGAAGGAAAAAAAAAAAAAAAGAGGCTCATAAACGTTTATTTCCACAATTTATTATAAATTAGATACTTCTGATAACACCGTATAAATATTGGGTTAAGGTTTGCTTAGTTTTATCCTTAAAAAGGACGTCCTCTTTGTTGAGAGAGATTGAATCTTTATTTATAAATAACGTCGGTGATTTACATTTAACTAATGTGAGATACAAATTTTAACACAGCTTGTTTTGAGTGTGTAGCTATTGGAATGATGATGTTCTCTTTTTGGAGGTTGAATGCTTTCAATCAAGGGCCCTACCCTTAGTTAACATTGTAAGAAAAAGCCATAAAAGTTTGTGCGGAGGAAGTTGTGCAAAAGAAGATAAAAACACAAGATGCTACACATATTGATATTATACATACATAGGAGAGGAGAGTGATACTTTGTTTTTAGGACCACTTGAGGATTATTATCAAGGCATACAAACAAGAAGTGGTACCATGGCCCCACCAAGTGAATGGCTTGTCTATTTGTGGGCATTTTCAAAACAAGTACCATACAACAACTACTACAGATTTGAAATAAATGTCAAAGTTGTTTTTCCATGTTTCATGCAATCATTTTATTTTATAGCCATGTGATGGGCATATTATTATTGTAAGCTCTATTGAATTATAGGTTGTAAATCTCCTGATCTTTAATTAATTTTTTTTTAAAAATGGAGAATGATATCATACAAATTTATCATTTAAACATCTGATATGGGTCTAAACTCTGATCATCGGCTCCTGATTTTTAACAAACACTATATTATAATATATATATATATATATATAAGTAGAAATTCAAAAAGGCAATTTGGATTGTTAAATAAAAAAAATCACCCAAAAATAAATTCGTACTATGAAGAAACCTGTTACAAAAAGTACTAAATTAATATGGGACGGTGCAAAAGTACCAATAATAGCATTGTCACTTATAACGAAGAGAGACGTCCTTGGTAGGTAATTGAAAGCAAATTTAGTCACTTATGCGATCAGTTTTGTTAACAAGCAACTAATCAACTTCGACAATTTGAATCTACTAGTAGTATGAAGTGAAATTCTCACATGGGACGTTCGTATGCGGACTTCCGCATATAACGCTTGTAAAAAAGGGTTGAAATAGTGGGTCCAGACGTCCAATCTTGTATATATTAAAGTAGTAATTTTTTTCTTTATGTGAAAAAAAAGGGTCCGTAAAGGCGTAAATAATAATATTTATGGGTGTCTGCATATGAAAAGGCTGAAATCTGTACATCTAAACCGTTAGTTCATTATGTCAGTTAGGTGTCTAGTCTACAGTACAAGATGCATCCAACAGTTTAGATTTACGATTTCAATTGGAATCATTCAGCATCCCCTATCCCGTCTACATGTGAAAATGAATTAATGCAATTTGAATTTTGAAAATAAATGACCAAATCGATATTATTAGATTTGATTTGCTCTAAAACCGAAATTTTTTAAAAAAATGAGGGTTGGTTCTCATGACCTCTTAAGATCTAGGGTTTGCAATGATGATGTTGCTCAACGTCAACATTTATTGTTATTTTGAACTATACATATATTTTTTGCAATGGAGGAGAGGGGATTCAAACCCTAATTATCATGGTGATATACATCATCCTTACCACTTCAACTAGTGTCTCAGACTCTTGGCCCTCGGGTGCGTCTTTTGAATTATATTTGAAATCCACGAAGTAGTGTAGTGATTGTGAAAAAGAAGATGAGATCATTGAATTAGATATGGTCTCAAGTCGGCGTCATGACAATCAAAGGAGTGGACCAACATTGAAGTAATTGCAGGGAACATAACTCATGTGAACGTCGTTAACTTACAACTACCAAATTCAGAAACCAGGGCTGTGAACACTTTATGTGGAACTCATGCCTACATGACAAGTATCTTTCTTTATTATTGGTCTAAATTAACTGCACACATACACTTTCTTCAATTCAACATATATATCATACAAATGGAGAAGTTTTAAGGGTGTCTTAACCTAAAAATTCAATGCATCCCCGTGACTTTTTGAATATTTGTGAATTCATTTTTTTAACCTAAAAATTTGTTATTTGCGCATGCGATATGGGTTAAACTCGAGTTGTCAGACCCGTAAAACATGAGAATCGGCTTGAAGATCAAAGGAGTCGAGCCCAACAGGGGCGTAGCTAGTGAAGGATCATGGTGGGCACGTGGCCCACCTCAAAAATTTTTCCTAAAAAAATACATATATTGATAGAGGGACAAAATCATCAAAATACAAAGTGCCCCCTCAAAGAGATTATTATTCAATGAGACTATTATTCAACATTTACTTATCTACATTGAAAGGAATGCGTTTAATTATATTAGCAATGCGACTGTTATTCAACGTTTCCAAAAAAATGAAAAATCGTCGTGACCGATTGTAATATGGTTATTGTATTAGTTTGGTGTACGTATTGATTATAATACATTTATTGTAACAATTATGATAATTAAAGATGTATTGTTTTATTATTTTAAACTTATTACTAGTAATTATATTCGTGTCACTGGCACACAGAAATTTTTCACTTGACGACATGGTATACAAGTTGGGTCAAAATTATTGTTCGCAGTGAGAATAAAAATTACGAGCTTCCAAGTCCAAACCTAAAAAAATTGACCACTAAACTGTGATTCAAGTGGTTCTGTCCGTCCTCATGCAGGTTGTTGATGCTACATCTGAAAAGATGGTCTTAATGATATGTTTGTGTGGTCCAATTCTTTGTACGTTTGAGAGAGAATGATATATCAAAGCTTTAATGGGATGAGTTGGAAGAGAGCTATCGTTATATTGACAGTTGCAAGAGTGAGTGAGTGAGTGAGTGATTAAAGGAAGCCTCCCATTCGATCTGTCATATTCATGGTCATATGCATGTTGTTTTGATGGTCTCATGGTGGGGGCTCTTACATATCTCCACTTGCAATAATTAACATTGGTTTTGTGCTTTTGCTTGCCCAGATCATCTGTATACAGGAATGTCTGGAAACCTTATTAGCTTCCACATTTGACCGCAACTGCTGTCTGCAGGATTATAAAGTGGGGCATTGACCAATGGGTATTGAACACGTGTGCCAGACTACCCTACATTACACAGGTACCGACCACACCTAAAACTTTTGGTCTGTAATTATGATAGCGATATCACAATTGTTGAATTGTACGCATAAGATTTTACGTGTATCGATCATGGGGGATCTATAAAACTCGGGAATTCACTCCATCAATCACCTGTGTCCAACTCAATAATTATGATAAATGGCATAGCTAACTGATTGGAAAGCCTGGCAGAACTAATACGCAACTTGCATGTGATTTGTCAAAATCGTTTTGACCTTAGAAAACCTTGATTTGTACGACTTCGATAATTATGTTCATTTATACGATGATAGATAATGTTTTCATGATGTACCATTTTGTTTTCACATTTAAGTAACTCATATGCCATTAATTAATTTCACGTAAATGTCAAGATATTTGCCTCTAGATCGTCATTTTCCCTAAACAATTTGATAAATCACATGTTAATTACATGGCTAAGTCAGATTTATGCATTAGAGTTTGCGATGTCCAAACACGTACTTAAGGAGGTAGATGTTGTTATGACTTTATTCCACATTAAATTGACATAACTCAACTGAGTGACATATATGCAAATGTCTAATCCCTCTTACACGATCAATGTGTTTTATGAGCCTCAGAATCAATGATGACAACCCAAGAATAACAACATCGTGCGAGCCTTTGACTCAAAGCAGGCAATTACGCAGTTTATTCAAATTTATGCATTATCATGATTCATGCTCATGAGTTCTTGAGATCCAAACATGGAGTTAAGGAGGGAGAGAGAGAGAGAGAGGTAAGGTCGCATTCAATCCACCTCATGAGAAAGAGAGATGAAGAACAACTAGATAGAGACAATTTTTTCCCCTATTGTGCCAAAACAGACAAGGTGCTAGAGAGAAGGAGAGAGAAATATATAGTTAATTACATAGAAGATACCACGCTGAGGCAATCAAGCCAGACCAACAACAACCTCATTTACTAATGAAGTATTAGTGCTCCCATGGATGTTGACTCTTTTGTTGGAAAATTTGATGTAAGAAGTCGGCACTTGCCCTTCTGAAGGGTCATCACATATTTATTTTTTTGTTAATTACAGCAACAACAAAAAATCGGATTTAGGGTTCCACAATTTCTTAAAATCTACAATTTATATCTAATGATGTAGAAAAAATCAGACAAATTTAAAAAAATAAAAAATAAAAAATGGTGATGTGACCCACCTTCCAAATCATTATATTCAAATTATAGATTTCACAATTGCAAATGAATTGTAGAGCGCCTGAATCCAAAAAATCATGTACCCAGCCAAAACCTACACCTCCAAACTGGACCAACATTCGATGCATATATTAATCTTTTCACTATTTGCGCTCATATATTAATTTACACATCTACATGTACATGTACATATATAAATATATGTGTGTGTGTCATATATACTACAATATGACTTTAATCGCAAACAAAGGGAGTTAATTCGCAACTTCGCAAGAATGTTGTTGGCTGGCTAGGGTTTGGAAATAGGAACTATGGGTTTCTCAGGGCATTTTGGTTGGGTTGGGGCCATGGGACCCATTTTTATGGAGATTATGATGATGCTGGTTAGTAACTTAGTACTTCCTCAAAAGTATACTTCCATTAAAGCCAACAAAGGAGGGACTCATCAGAACCAATAACTAGTTTAAGAAATCTCTCCTTAATGACAAAGCCAAAGAAATCAAGAGAGAGAGGGGGATAGAGAGGGAGACAGCGACTTATCTATGTGTGGCAATGCAAAGGTAGATTTATTATCAAATGCGAGAGTTGGATTGAGAATAATTGCATAGAAGAGTCTGTTTTTAACTTTTTGCAGAAAAAAAAAGACTCCAAAAACTATCATTATATTACCATTTCTGGGATAATACTATACATATATGTGTGTGTGTGTATGTATAACCATGATACTCTGCAGCTACACACGCAGAACTCAAAATAATAGAATATAAATAAATATCAATAAATTAATTTATACTGAGTGGAAATAATTTCTTTTGCAAACAAATAGTAAGGAAAGAAATTTGGCCTTATCATATACGGTTATTGAAAGAAGGGAAAGGTGCAGTTGATGAGTGTGATAACAGACCTCCCTTTCAATTCATTTCTTTTTGTAGATGACAAAATATACTTTTATTTCTTTTCAATTAGTAGATATAGCTTAGCTTTGCAAGATTGCTTAGAACGTTTATATATTTAGTACATGTGATGCAACTTTGTTGCAGTGGTTCACACAACGTAAATGTCGCATGTTCAATTCTTGTAAGTAATTTCTTTACATATTATGTGGAGGTAAGGTCTACGTACATCCTACCTATCCCCGTCCAAGCTCCCACAATGTCTATCTACATCCTACCTGTCTCTGCCCAGGCGCCCACTGCTGAAGCCTGTTTGTTACCTGAGAAGTATGTATGTGATGCAAGTGGATCGAGCTCATCATTTTCACATACAATTTTTTTCCCCTTTATTTTATTTGATCATATATATGTGCTAATGCTATATATGTATTCATTAATAGTATACGTGGAATAATTAAATAAAAATGTATATTATAAAAATATGAACAATGGATGCCAATGCGTTTAAACTTTAAACCCTAATTATCTGTTCAGTCCTTGTAAGTTTAAGTTATCAGTTTAAACATACATAAATACACACACACACACATATATATATATATATATATATATATACATATATAGTTAGCATTCGACATTCGTAGAGCGGTGGAGGACCACAATGCAGAATCCCTGCAAACAAAGTTTAAATTAAGAACAGGTAGCCCACAGCTATAAAGAACCAACAAACTACTACAAGTACGACTACAACCTGGTCCTGGAGAGAGAGACAGAGACAGAGAGATTACATTACATATATAACAGTTTCACTGGTCAGTTACGTTCTTTATCTCTTTAACTCTTTCACATTTTACTTACGAGTTAGGTGTTGAGTCTGTTGACCAATAATGGACCAAAACTCACTATTAATATTTAAAACATATGCATACATGGTTGGAATAATTAACAACACTCTTACGAACCCAGTTTTTTTTTTCTCAACCATCCCAAATATTGTTGAGATGGACGTATACGATTTCATATAAATTATGTGGGGCATGTGAGTCTCACGATTTCACGTGGATCATGTGAGTTCATATCAGCATTTTAGATAGTTGAGACAAAAACACTGAGATCCTTAGCATTTTCAAATAAATATTAATGATGGTGGTGGTGACTAATTATATATATAACTCCTACTTTCCAACAATATTATGTAAATGTAAAAAGCAGTTTCATAATTAATTAGAGAGTAATTGACATCAATCCCACACATCATGAGTAAAATAACTTGTCAATTATATATTCCTGAGTAATCACGATATCAATTAATTAATTTGTTTGTTGATACGTGGTTTTCCGCAATTTGTCAAGTCTCCCTTAAGATGTTACTCCTTGAACTGATACCTAACTGAACTGTTAGGATAGCAATATGATTTATGCACATCTACCAGTTATATATGGTCTGAAAAGGGGTTCATGTGTGTGTCCAACTACAACCTTAAAACTACTTGAACATCACATATCAACCCAACAATATAGATAATAAGACGGATCCGAAGCTCTGCAATTTCTTAGAATTTCGAATATCATTCAATAATTTGAGAGATATGCCACATCACTCAACAATATCACATCACTCTGTCGGATTATTTATACACCGTTAAATACGAATTGGAGAGTCTGTCAAAGTGCAGAGTTTCTCCATCCGAATAAAATGCTCATAAGTCATAAGGTGTACTTAATTCAAAGGTAATTAACTAGCTAGGACTGCTACAAATTATCAAAGGTGTACAAGGCAAACTAACAAATAAAGCAGGAGAGGGGGTATGGTAGTTTGAGAAACCCAAACCCACTCTCATCTTGTCTGACCAGAATTTGTGTCACTCTCAAATGGGTCCAACCACAAATTGTCCACTGATGATCAAACCCACCATGGCCCCACATCACCACCTCCACATCCCCACATATACAATCGTACCCTGAATTGTAGCACCAGGGTCAAATAGGCGGGGCTACAAACTTTTACAGTGTCAAGTTTGGTGTTACTAGGTGAGTTATTGAGCCGCAAATGGACTCAGTATTTTAAATCCCACGTCATCCAAAGAGAAAGTGAAGTGCATAATATAATGTCAAATTTCTTAATCTAGAGAACGCGTTTTCTGAACCAAATGGTACAAAACAACAAATTCTTGCGGGTTAGTATAGGCTGACTCAAAACGGACAACATTCACTAAGGGGCCGGCTATTACATAAACTCACTCCCTCTCCATCTATGTCTCTCTCTCATTCTTCTCCTCCTTCTCCTAACCCTCCACAACTCTCTCTCTCTCTGTTGCTCTCTAATTCTTTTTTTTGTTAAACTTCATGGACAATAGCAATGAGAGAGAAACTCATGACTTCTTGAATGTGGAATCCTTCTCTCAACTACCTTTCATCCGCCCTGCACCACCACAGAAAGACAAGCCCATCCGCCTCTTTGGCTTCGAATTCGGATCCAACGAATCGGAACCCAACAACAACGAATCCGACTCCGCAAAAAACACTAACGACCTCAACAACAACGCTACTTCCGACAATGGTCGAAGATTCGAGTGCCATTATTGTTGCCGTAACTTCCCTACTTCCCAAGCCTTAGGCGGCCACCAAAACGCACACAAAAGGGAACGTCAACACGCGAAATGCGCTCACCTCCAGTCCCACGCCATGGTTCACCGCAACTCCTTCTCCGACGGGCTTTACGGCCTCGTCAATTACCGGCACGGCCCAACCTTGTCTTATCCTTCATGGAACAACCAGACCACCACCACCACCGGCAGCTATAATAGGTCTTACGGCTCGTTCTCGCAGCTGCAGCCTATTAATGGGAGTCCATTGGGCCTGTGGAGGGTTCCGAGCGTTCAAAGTGTTAGTGGTTCGGTTAATCGTGACCGTTTAGTGCATCCGTTGCCGTTGTTTGCCGGTGAGAATTTGAAGCCATCGCTAACTGACTCGACCTCTCAAAGCCGGTTTGTGTATAAGGAAGCTAAGTCAAGCGTGCAAGACCACGTAAGTCTGGATCTTCATCTGTAATAATAATAATAATAATAATTAATTACACAGCATTCCAGATATTTTAATTTCTTGAGCTGGAAATTAATTAATTTCTCTTACTGTGTACTGCAAAAATGAGCCAATTTTAAGAACAACATTAATTCACCTGGCTTAAGTCTCTGTTTCATAATTCTCGTGTAAATCCAATAATTTAGTGTTAAGACTATAATCTCATATAGAATTGGTATAATTCAATCGAGTGGCTTATATACAAAGGTACATTGCCTCTCATACAATCAGGGCATTTTCTGTATTAAGTACCGATATTAAGTACTGGTCGAGAAGAACAAAGCCTGTGACCTTCGGCTTAAAACGGATAATACTAGTTTGTAGTGTTTGGAGTGTTTTTTTCTAACTGTTAATTTAATCCTCATAAGCACTTTAAGGTCCAATTGTTATTTTACGTTGAAGAACCGGCATGAGTGAGCAAAACTCATGTTCTGACCGATCACTTTTCATTGAGAGTCGTCCACGCGAGGGAGTAAATACTCGAACTGGCAATGGTCAGTGCATACACACGTGTGTGGTGTATGTGTGTTTGATTACGATATTCTGTTCTGAATACGATGCAGAGAGAAAGTGATAATTGAATCACATAACTAGATATTTATATTCGTACATATAAATATCTATATATATAGATACATACTAGATAATACACACACAATATATATATATATATACACATATAATTATGTTGTGTTTTAGATAATTATTTTTTATTTTGTGGGATGAAAGTGTTTATTGTGCGTGTATTATGAGAAGTGCCAATCAAACTTTGAATGATGTCAATGTCTCATATCTTGTGAAAGATTTGAAGTGGAAGCTCCAGTCTTTGGATCCAGCGAAGTGGCCCTTTCAAGGCCACTGATGTCTAAAAAGTTAAAAACATGAACCGTAATTGAGAGTTCGTGCAGGTAAAATCTATAACCCCCATCTGATGAGATCTTACGGCCCCCTAGCCAGTACACAGGTGGACCATATATATATAGTTATTTGGAGTGATAAATGTACAATAATTTTACTTTTAAGGATTATGTACAATGAAAGGAATGGTTCACGACTTTCTGACAACTTTCTGACCACGTGTTGGACTTTCACTCAACTTCTTGTCATCAGATGTGAAATTTATGTGCGTAAGGACATGCCGGTGGAATTTAAACCCATATCGAATGTTAAAATTACAAACTTGTATGGTTTATTTCTCCATTTAAGAAAAATGAATGGGTCACACAGAAATGACAAGTTACATACATTGAGGTAGGTCTAGGTATACATAGCATGCTGGGTCAGTCTTAGTGTGTGTGTGTTTGTGTGTATGTATAAAATTGCAGTAGTAGTACCACAAACTTTCATGCTTTTAAATGGCAAAACAAGACTAGCAGAAAAGGATGTGTCTCCTTTGATAGTAGATAGACTTAAAGGTAATGGATGTACAGGGTACTTAGACAGCCCATCTTTATTCTCACTCACCTTTTATTTGTACCTCAGTATGCAAGTCTGCAAATGAGTAAGAGAGAGAGTGTAGTGTAGTACTTGGAATTAGTGATCCGGCAAGAGAAGATGGCAATGCATGTCTAAAGTAAGAATGATTGTGCCATATAGTTTATACGTGCTGCAGCTGCAGCCTTGTCTTCTCTAGTCCCCGGCGCGTGGAGTAGCTTGGGTGGCAGGGCGAATCTTGGTAGGTGTAGGTTAAGCGCACGTACCCAGATTTTATTCCGTGCTTGAGATTATATCCACAACTGAACTGAGACATATATTGGGACATACTGTCTCTGACAGGATAGGCATACTCTTGGGTGGATTCTCCGTCACCAAAAGAAAAGAAGCCTTCTCTTCTCCAGTTTATTCTGTCTTCTCTAGTTTATTGTCTCTGTAGCAGCTGCATAACAGGTATGTATGCTTTAGATGATAATGCACACTTAATTAAACACTAGGTAATACCCCAGTTGGTGTGTAATTCCACAGTATTAATAGCTTCTCCTCTATCAGTTGAATGTCTACCAATACGTGGATCACCACAAGCAACTAGTTGCAAGCAAACCAAGTTTATAAATTCAACCAATGTCACTGCCCAAGTAACACTAAGACTCTGTTTCTCCAGAGGAGTACTACACAAGTAATGTCTGCATAATGATCAACAATGGTCATCCCTACTTCACAGTTCACACACCTCCCCCAATGCAACCCATTTTAAGTGCTCAAATGGGAAGATTTAATTTGTAATAACCTTTCGAAGAAAATCTCCCTGAGAAACCATCTCTAGTTGAAAATTTTAAGGGTGGAAGATCCTATATACTGAAGAAATAGTAAGCTTGAAGATGAGTTGGTACTTCCTGAAATTACCTTCAAGAGAGATCTTGCTTGAACAAACACAATGCCATTTACTTGCTAGTGCTTCTCATATCCTCTCCATTGGGAAATAACTGTACAAAAACACAATATACATAGCATCAAATAAGTTTCCATTTCCTTGGCAGATGATACAGAATCATATAATTCTCACTTCAAACACGGTTTCCATAAAGGGCAGAACTTCTACTATGAAACAATGGAAAGTGATTGTGCATCAAGAATTAATAGACAAAAATGTTAACCAAGACTAAATGTATCCCATATTCCCATCACCAACAAACCCAAAATACCATTTCAAAGTATGTCCTAAATTAAAATGTTTTAACAGGTTTATAAAGGTTCAAACTTCAAAGTTCTACCTAGTCACCTCAGAGCAACCAAAGATAGACAAGTTTAGGTATCAAGTTCAGCATCAGTTAGGCGTATGGGTTGTTCTCAAACCACATTCAGAAACTCTTCTTCCAGAGCATCTTATCTAATTATGTCTTGTGGGTCAGTATGATTTTATTGAGCCCAACTGTTATAAGTCCCAAGAAGAAATTCACTTGTTTCACTTAGGTGGGAAAACAAGGAATTTAATGCTTGAGTGACATTAAAGAAGAAAAAGAGTACTTACAACAATGGATGCTGATTAGTAACCCATCATTTTGGGCAAACAGCAACCAAGGGAGCTACAAAGTTTACTACATATCTGCAAGTACCAATGAGGCAATATTAGGTTGAAGCATTTATGGAGGCTTTGTACAGCATGACAAGTTGCTGTGAACCACATGTACATAGAGAAATTACAACTTAGCAATCCTGCAACTCAAAACAAGCAACAATTCAATTCCAAAGCAACATTTTGGCTTGGACAACCTAAACTTTGCACAAAGACAATTCAACCCTACAAAAGTTTCCATTGTTACAGAGACAAACAAGAATGAACTATAATGCATTGTTTCCCACTAAATAACCATATAAGTTCAAAAGGACACTGTCAAAGGTGTAATATTTTCACAATAACACAATGTCATATTTTCATAAAAACTAAGTGCATTCCAAAGAACACCGTCAAAGGTGGTGTTATCATTCCAACTATCTGGGGACCCACAAGTAAAATGCATCTGAGAAGAGGCATGTGATAAGCAATACGATAAAAGAGGGTAATAAAGACTTGCAAAGAGCACAAACACTATCATTATTGGAAGGACCAATTACTTCATTTACATATGTAGGAGAGACAGCAGTGGAATTTAAGAAACATCGGCCCACACCCCTGTAAAGTTGCAAACGAGGTTGACAGTTTATATATACAGTAACCCCATTACCCTAACCTGCGCTACTACTTCACCAACAACGTTAACTTTTCTTACCCCATGTTATAGACCATATGCTCAGATTCCTAGGTCCTGTTTGCCTATGCTTCCTTAGTTATGTTCGACCTTGTTCTTTGAAAACTTATAGTTCCCCAAGTGGCTAAGAGCTAGGCTAGATAATCCAGAAAAAGTGTCGACAAAAGTTCTGCTTGCAATTTGTCCAGAAAAAACTACTTCAAGCGCACTTGTCAAACAATATTCAATTAATTGCCTCTCTTACTAAGCAAAAGGGGTTTAAGAATGTATCCAAGTAGCAGGCAGAAGAATCCACTCTACTGGCTAGAGGATTTCCTAAATTTCACCATGATAAATATTACAACTCGAATAATTACTCGAACTTCTTAACACGCCTTGATCAACCTGCATACTGACTTACCAAGGAAAAAAAGTATACTGCATACAGAATATTGGATCGCCAGTCGCAAGCTCTCTTCACAGTTGATTGCTGGAATTCTTTTGTAAAGGCAAAGTTCAGGGGAGGATCTTGCAAAGTATTCCAATGACTACTTACTAGTTGAGTTAGGTGGAAACAAAAATAGCATATTCCCCTTGGACAAAAAAACTGAATTTGACCAATACAATGATGCTTGGTTCTCCACAAACTTTGGCTGTCCAGATACTGTAACAAATTCCTCAATCTATTTCACGTGGATGAATCTTAATAAGAATTTTTTGCTGAAAGGCAGTCAATATTTTGTTTTTTCTCTCTGTATCATTTGTATCTCTCGTTTTGAAATCCTAAAAAAACAGAAATAACACCGATGCACAGCATTTATTAGTAGATATAAGGAAATGTACTTGAATGTTCTGTAATGAATAGACGTGGCATGCACTCTGTCGAAAAATAAAGATGTCCTAGATGTGCTTAATTTATCAATTATCAAACATCATTCAATTAATAAGTAGGTGCCCAAAATCATCTTTGAAAAAGCGCCAAAAATCGTCTTGATGATACAACCATGAAGCATTCACATTATGATCATTTTCAGTATCAACAGCTTTATATTAGACAACAACTACATATATGATATAACTATATTAAAGGCAACAAACTATGAGCCTGAACATCTACAAGCTCATGCATCAGAACACACAGATATATCACATTACAAATTCAAAAAGTGAAAAAATTTCTTCAGTAGGTGCACCTGCAAGAAATTATCTGATCCTCTCTCTCTGAGTCCGGGAAGTGTAAGTATCTTCAACATGTCGAGTGGGCAAAGAAATCCCATAATGTGAGGCACTTGAGGCAGCGTAATAGGATGTCAATGAGAGTTGAGCAAACTTTGGAAGTGCATAGCCTACAAATTGACACACTTAAGAACCAACATGAACTATATAACCAAATTCATAAGAATCAAATTAAAGCAACTTAAGAATGGAGGTGCATGAGAATATTCTCCAAGCCAGAATAGTCATTAATTCTGCAAATCCACCAAATTTCCTCCAAGTCTGTCAAACAGACCAAAAAAATTTTACAAATAAAAGACCAACCTCAATGCAGAAAAAAGGTCCTATCATTACCATGGATTGGAAATGGACAGGCTGGGAAGTACTAGAGTTGGGCCAACAATGATTGGCCTAAGCTCATCTGGACTTTTGCCAATGACACGAGGCAGAAGGCCAAGAAGGATGGGGAGTGGACTGCCCACTGCAGCCTAATTTTCTAGGCAGATAAAAAATAATAATATAGTAAAAGAATATGAGAAATCATCAAGGGTTTGTGACTTTGTCCCGAACAATTTGTGTCTGCTACACGAACATAAGATAAATTTAGTTAAAAAACACCAAGTAGAATCTCTTTCTCCAAATCATGTGAGAAATAGAAGAAAACATTATACATGCAAATTGAGCCCATCCAAACATTATCAGAGAGAATGAGAGGGGGAGGTGAAACCCAAGCCTCGCTCTACATGTAGAAATCCTAAAGGCTTAAAACAAACATTTCTCCCTTTTTTTAAGGATGTCAGGGCAGACCAGGCTGGCCAGTGGACTGTACAACGCAATCTTCTATCCACAAGTAGTGCAAGTGACTGGAGATAACACAGTTACTCGCATTTACTACAAATTGCATTATCAATAAAATCCCCAAATTCCTGTGCAAGTTCACAAGTTCTTTTCAAACTTAAAGCAGAAAGAAGCACATTAAGGGAAAAAGTGACAGAATTTTGCAAGGCAGAATGAAGTAAGGTGATTGCAGAAATAAGGCGCTTGAATTGAGAGAAAAACAAATATTCTACTTAGAAGTCGCCATGTACTTTGATGATTGAAGGAAAATAAGCACACTGAACAATAAGAGTAACTAAATGAATTTAAATTGCACGACACTCACTCAAGAAAATAAATATAGAGATATTCTAAAACTAATCAATATTACATCTACGACAACAGCTATGTGAATAAAGTTTATCAAAAGCATGCACGTACGGCAAGACGATATGTAATCAGCAAAAGCAAGATCAAGGCCTATTACAATTGCTTAAAGTAATATCATACAAAAGATTGTGAACAGGGCTGACATCTTACTCTTACCTCCGAATGCAGTGCTGACACCTGAATAAAATAGGAGTGGAGGCAGCTGTAAATACAGAAAACAATCAAACAGTGTCAGTCTACAAAGTGATGCTGCATAGTGCATACATGTCAACTGACACATATTTGTGATACCAAATAGAAATTGAGAATATAAAATAAAGGGGCTGTATGATCAAAGGCTGATCAAGCAACTAGCAAAATATATGAGGCATACCTGATACCCCAACTACAAAAGGAAGCCACTTTGGTCCCTTCAAACGAGTTCGAAGGAAAGGTATCCCTGAGATAGAATAGTGCTTAGAACTTTATATATGGAAAACATAGAAGTGTATAAAACGTGATGAAAAAAATATACATCATGCAAACTCAAATGAATCTGATTTTACCTGTGTTCATACCACGCATAGCACTAAGCATTCCACCAAAACCACAAACAGCCTATTTAGCAGAAAAAATGAGTAGGGTGGTAGGGAAAAAAAAAAAAAAACACAATCACGTCCCAAGAAAAGATCACAAGCAATACACGCCAGCATAATTTAGGTCCATGCAATGACAGAAGAAAAACAGAGAAAGCCTAGTGACCGAATTTTTAGGAAAATTCTTGAAGAATACATAGCAAGACCAACAACGGCAACTAACCATCAGTTTAAGAGCCCTCAATACAAAAATTTTGACCCAAAGCTAGATCAGAAAATCGAATCCTCAATTTCCTTGGCGGGCGCATTAAGAGTCCAAGACGACAGATGGGACATCAGGCGTCCAAAACCACTTTGATTCAATAGAAATCTAACCAAAAGCCATTCCCAATTTCTTATACCCAGTTATCAATCTAGACATGTCCACCAATCTTCTATAAAGTCGACAGATGAACGTCGCTCAATAAACAAAAGGCAGATATTGCACCAATAATGTTTTCAACACTCTCAAGCCAGCAACATCAACACAAGCCTTTTCAATAGAACAGAGTATACAGAAGGGTTTAGTGTTTAAAACAAGGTCTTGACCACGGTAGTGGCATCGTGTAAGACGGAAGTAATTGTCCACTCTCCCTTTCCTTGAATCATCGTCAGCCATTGTATTAAGCTTCGAAAAAAAACACGAACACATACACATTGAAGAAATAGATATTGATTTGCATACAGAATTAGGGTCTAACAGAGACAGACAACGAGGACAGCGAGGGGATCCGAGACCGGGGCTCATGGTAGGATCGTGGCACAAATCACCACTCCGTAGCTTCTGCTCGTACGCTTCTCTTGTCCCCATCTCGCTCTCGACCACAAGCACACTCGCTCGCTCAGCGTTGCTAAATATAGGCCCAAATGGAGGAAGAGTTGGCGGTGGTGGCATCAGAAACAGGGAACAGCAGTTGGATTTCTTCATCTGACAAATTATCACATGGAAGTAGAATCGAAAGTTGTTCAGTTTCTGTAGTTGCCATGGAGAAGGAGAAGGGAGTGTGGGCCTTTTATTGATGGGCCATCGTATGCCCAATTCACGCCTAACCCAGGCCCAACTTTTAACCTAGTCAAAGTCAAAACATCTTTAATAATTCGCCCCTCCAAATAATTTCGCTATGTATTAACATGAAGAATGAAAGTTGGATTTCATACTTTTCTGGCTAAAATGACCGATGGTTATAAAAAAGGACTAAAAGGATCGATATTTTTGTTTTTTTAATAATCGAAAACGAAACTATACAAATTTATACTTTTAACATCCGATACGAGTATAAACTTGGACCATCAAACTAAAGTGTAAATAAATTTTCCGCCTAATGACATTTTAGTTTGAGCCGAAACTCAACTCGTTATTACAAAGATATTAATACTAGTGAAAAACCGAGACTTGACTATGTCAATGTTCAACTCACTACTCCTCCTAAAACCCTTGATAGTCGGCCTCGTTTCTTTTTGTCTAGATTTTTATAAATGTAGACAAAAATAGTAAAAACAAACATCACATTTAATTTCTTTTAGTCTTAATAAGATAAAGAATAATCTTTAGACAATCCTTTTAGTCTCACAAACACAAATACAAAAGCAATATCCAGAATAAGAAATTCAAATAACAGAAACGAACAGAAACAAACAACTCAATAATGGAAGACATAATAGACGTCAAATTTCACAATAGCATCCCCTGTTGTAGTATTGAAGTAGTGAGTTCTCGCCTCAGAATAGTCTCGCGCGAACCGAAACAGCCCACTCCCCCCAAGAATTGGCATCTCCCGCACTGCAGAGAACAGAGTGTTGCGCCCCAACACACTGAGTGTACTCCCATTGTACTTGTCATCCATAAAAGAAAAATTCATCACCATCAACAAACTCGCCTCGTTTTGCGAGGCAGAGGCGTACATTCTTTGTGCTCTTCCCACCATTTCGGACTTCTCATCAGGCCCTACAGTCAATGGGTCGTCAATCACCATCATAGTACCAAAAAATGTTGGCGAAGTTGTAGTCATTGCTGCCTCAGCAACTTTAGCTGCAGTTGGGTTTCTCCACTGACCCTGTCATGGAAGTAGAATTGTAGATGACTTAGTTTTTCTCCCTTGAGGCCCAGTTTTGATGGAGAAGAGAGTGTACCGAATTGGTCATGTTTTGCAGAGGCAGCGATGGTCAGGTATAAGAGAACTGTGAAAAGATAAGGGAATTTTGAGATGGTTTTGGCCATGGTGAGGGATTTATGTCCAAGTTTGAGATGGCTTTGGTTACAAAAAGCTTTATGGATGACTGCCACATATATATACTGTTTAAAGCGGGGTTTGGTGTAGAATCAAGACGATGGAGTATATAGGGGGGAAAAAGCCGACTATTTGGCCAGTAGTGCAACATGACTACTTCTTCACCGGCAGTGCACCATGACAGATGGGCCGGCAAGTGCCGCATGACTACTTCTATGCTTAATTTAATGTAGGGATACAATCCATTTGGACCTCTCTACGTTGGTTCTGTCTCAGTGTCTTTTTGGGACCACTTCTGTAGTTCTGTCTACATTTTTGGTTATGAACCCCAATCTCTCAGACTATAGGCATCTTTCTAAAGGCCCATAGATGCCTCTTACCGCCCAAAATAATGAACCCAAGTGCACTTGGCTGCAAGGCTGCAAGCGTGGAATTGCGCTGTCCGATTGCCCATAATCACCATACGAGCCCAACAGACGTGACCCCCCAGGTTCAATTTTTTTAAGAATTTTTATTTGTACACCATCAAACAAACTACGCTTACATCTTCTTCTTTTTCCTTCATATTTTACAAATAAAGTGCATTTTGGTTTGTTCATTAAATTAAATTTTGGATGTAAACTTATAAAATTTTAATATAAATTTATAGGGTTGGAGTAGACGGTGTAAACGTAGTAGTTTGATGGTATACAAATAAATTTTTTAAGGACAAATACATCCAATATACTCGTCTTGAAAGTGGCATTTTAAGCAGCATAAAAGTAGTTTTTCAAAAGTAGCATTTCTAAATTGTTTCTACAAAACATTTGAGTAACATTGCATATTTTTAGCCCTCAAATATCGGAATACGTCACCTTTTTCAGTCCTACTTCAAATACATCATCCTATTCACTCTTCGCAACTTTTCTATGCAAGAAAAAAAAAAGTTGGTTTAACTTTTTAAATATCAAATTTATTTATTTATTTTTTAGTGTTTAAACGTCCTTTTATTGAATATGTCCCTAAATCTCTTAAAATATGGAATAATTTAATAATTGACTGCTTCTGTTGTATTATTAATTGCATATTATATGTAATTTGTCAGAGCATTTTGAATAACACAAATAATATCATGAAAAATTAAATCAAACCGTCACATAATTTTATATTACTGATATGCTGAAATTTAATACTAAAATATATGCTAAATAGAGTATGAAAAATACATATTTCGATATCTATATTATCAAGAAGTTGTATTTCAATAGGTAAAATAAAGAATCCATTAAGAGGCTCTAATGCGAGTGCTCTAACATGGAGAATGAAACTTAGATTTCATATTTTTCATACTAAAAGGACCAAGACTATTTTTTTATAACTGAGAATAACATTATACAAGTTTACTCTTTGAATATCTGATATGGGTCTAAACTCGGATTGTCAAGCCCATGTGCACAAAAGTTTCTCACCTGGATGGAATGCAAGTTGAGCCAAAACCTAGTGCGTGGTTGGCTATATGGATATTGCTCCCATTGAAAGACCGAGACTAGATCAACCAATTTGGTCAGCTTGTTAGGCCAATATAAATTAGATATACGTTTTGAATGTCTCTTCAACTCCATAATTGAAGTGATAGAGATTCCAATAAAAAACATCTCAGTCATTTCAATCGTAGATGTGTCATTCTCTTGTTCAATCATCAAGTTTTGTGGGCCCCTACACTTATTTCAATCAAGGGACAAAATCAAAAGTGTTTTTTTTTTTTTTGTATATGACACTTTTGCAACAATTCATTAGTTATATAACACTCAGTTATAATTTTTTAGCAATATAGCGGCATATCTTATTTCACGAATGTCGTATGAATGTCGCTCTTGACAACAATGACATTCATATATAATCAAAACACCACGTCACTTGTTCCTTTCTCACTCAAGAAATCATTTTTTGGCCAATTTTGATCATCACCTTCGCTTGGCATGCCATGACTCTGATTTACTGGTCTCACTCTCGTGGTCCTTCTTGGGCCAAGTACTGCAGCAATATATGGTGGCTATCAGGCTATGATGAACCAACTACGGGCAATGGGTAACGAGAGGTTCCAACCCATGATGTATGCCCGACCCCTACCCTCTGTCAACTACATGCCACCACCATACCCGCCGTATCCATACCCATACCCATACCCGCCCCCACATTTGGACCCATACAACTACTACAGTGATGAAAACCCATCAAGTTGCAATGTGATGTGAAGAATGTTTGATTCTGGGTTTGAGGTCTAAAGACTTGCAAAGAGCTTTGATGGTCATCAAATACATGGAATTGGGTTTCAATTTAGCTTAAACCTTCTCTCTTTAATTTTACTTATGCTTCAAATCCCAAGTTGAATTAGGGTTTTTAATTATCAAAATAGGGGAGTATTTATAGAATGATATATTAAAGTTGTCAAGTGGAGAGGAGGATGAAGAGTTGAAGAAGAACAAAAAAGCTTGGGGTTTAGTCAGTCGGTGGTGGTGGACTGTTTTGTTATCAAAGCGTGGTGCTTTGATATATATGATTATGAATGCCGCTGTTGTCAACAACGGCATTCATACGATATTTGTGAAATAAGATATGTCGTTGTTATTAACAACGGCTTTGCTAAAGACAAGAGCATGCCGTTATATTGCTAAAAAATTATAATTGGGTATTATTTGTCTAATAAATTGTTGTAAAAGTGTCATATATAAAAAAAGCTCCAAAATCAACTATTGGGATCCCTAACATTTTTGCTTCAACTCACTACCCCTCCTTCCACCCTTGGTATATATATACTAGTTGACCTCATATTTCTTTTTGTTGATTTTTGTAGTTCTAGACAAACATAGTAAAAACAAACATCACATTTCTTTTAGTAGAGGGAATAATCTTTAAACAATCTTTTTAGGTTCAAAAACACAAATACAAAAGCAATGCTCAGGGGAAAAAAAAATCAATAACACAAACAAACAGAAACAACAACTCAATAATGGAAGACATAGACGTCATATTTCACAATAGCATCCCCTGTTGTAGGGCTAGTTTGGGAGAGCATTTGTAAAGTAGCAGATATTCTAGCAGAAATAGTGGTAGCAGAAATGTTGGACAATTTTAGTAGCAGATATGCTGCTTGAATGCTGGGTAGGTGTTTGGTTGAACTTTTACTGTTAACATTTGTGTTGTGTAGCATATTGGATAAATTATGTGTAGGGGTATTGTACATTTTAATTGTATACCTGTATCCAAACATACAAATTTTATAAAATCAATAAATGTATTTAAATTAATTGAAGAAAATAATAAATTATAAAATAATTAATAAATTACCAAGTTAATTAAATTTAATTAATACATTATTTGGTAAGGGTATACATTATTTGGTAAGTTAATTAAATTTTATTAGGTCCTCTAAGGGTATATATGGTAAATCAATAATATATCCGGAGTAAGATTGGAAAAAGCTAGATAAAAAATGTGAAATTGTTCATTGATGGAGCATTTCACAAAGTAGTATAAATGCTGCACGAAATTGTCTCGGAATATGTGTCGTAAATTGTTGTTTGGTTGACATGGAGCATTTATACTTACAAGTAGTATAAATGTTCCAAAAAAGGCTGATCCAAACGGGCCCGTAGTATTGAGGAAGTGAGTTCTGGCCTCAGAATGGCCTCGCGCGAACCGGAACAGTCCACTCCCCCCAAGAATTGGCATCTCCCGCACCGCAGAGAACACGGTGTTGCGGCCCAACACAGTTAGTGTACTCCCATTGTAATTGCCATCCATAAAAGCAAAATTCATCACCATCAACAAACCCGCCTCATTTTGCGAGGCAGTGGCGTAAATTCCTTGTGCTCTTCCTACCATTCTGGACTTCACATCAGGTCCTGCAGTCAATGGGTCGTCAAACACAATCATAGCACCAAACAATGATGGCGAAGTTCTAGTCATTGCTGCCTCAGCAACTCGCACTGCAGTTGGGTTTCTCCCACTGAATATGTCATGGAAGTAGAATTGGAGATGAGTTAGTTTTTCTGCCTTGAGGCCCAGTTTTGATCGAGACGAGAGTGTACCGAACCGGTCATGTTTTGCAGAGGCAGCGGTGGTCAGGTATAAGAGAGTTGTGAAAAGACGTAGGAATTTTGAAATGGTTTGGGTTTTGGCCATGGTGGCCGGTGGGGAATTTATGGTCAAGTTTGAGATGGTTTTGCTTGCAAAAGCTTTATCGATGACTGCCTATATATACAGTGTTTAAAATGTGGTTTGGTGTTTTGTGTTTCCAGATGTGGAATATAGACAATGGAGAAGTTATATTTGTTATAGACTTATTAGGGAAAAGCCGACAATTCGGCCGGCTGTGCACCATGACTACTTCTTCACCGGCAGTGCACCATGACCGATGGGCCGGCTGTGCACCATGACCATTTCCATCAACAACAACTGGGCACATTTGATGACTAATTTTGGGCTCTATTTTTAAGCCCTTTTACCGAATGAGCAGAGTTGGGCCTTTAGATAAGCTTGGTTAGGCTCGGCCCGTTAACATCAATATGGCAGAAATATTAATGGGCCCTGAACATCCTAATCAAATTGCTTATATCCAGAAAGCCCAATCCACCAGAAGGGGCCAGCTAAGAAAAAGCCCACTACCTAGATTGGAGGCTGATATACATTCTCCACTGTCACCTAGGGTTTTGGTCTTTTCAGTCGCGGAGCCTCTGGAGTGGCACAGAGGGTGAGAAGATGCCGGCAGGTCATGGGCAGAGGGCGAGGACTAGGGATCTTTTCTCCAGGGCCTTCAGGAAGAAGGGTTATGTGCCACTGACGACGTACTTGAGGACCTACAAGATTGGGGAGCACGTCGACGTCAAGGTTAATGGAGCCATCCACAAGGGCATGCCTCACAAGTTCTATCACGGCCGCACTGGAAG
Organism: Tripterygium wilfordii; assembly: GCF_013401445.1. Taxonomy (NCBI): domain Eukaryota; kingdom Viridiplantae; phylum Streptophyta; class Magnoliopsida; order Celastrales; family Celastraceae; genus Tripterygium; species Tripterygium wilfordii. Next base: position 1,639,611 of record NC_052244.1, read on the forward strand.
AGTCTGGAACGTCACAAAGCGCGCCATTGGTGTCGAGGTTAACAAGCAGGTATAATTTCTCCTCTTTTTTTTTTTATAAAAATTTTGATTCATATAATCTCAGCTTATGTTGGTTTTTTCCCTCTTTTTTTTTGATGCGGTGTATGTGCTTGTTTCCTTGTGTAATTCATCGTTTTGTGCTTTCTGGTTCTGATTTATTATCGACATTCTAAGATGCTATGATGGATTTTGGGGACGTTTGTGTCGAGTGTACTTATGGGTTCGTATGCATATATATTTTTTTGTTCCATTTAAATACCTCATACTCTGTATATGATTCAGGTTTCTTGATGATTTTTAAAATGATCTAGTAGAAAAATGGGTTGACACCACGGGTGTTTTGGAGTAATAAGCTTATTTGCTACCATGTAATTGTAATGGATTCTAATTCAAGTGCTTTATTCTTTATATATATGTGTGTGTGCAATTTTCCAATATCTGGAAGTTGCTGTATTGATTTTACGTGTATCCTGTAAGTAGAATTCTAATTTGTTTTTAATTGTTAAACTGTGATGAGGGTTGAGTCTTCGATCAGAACTTAGTGTCATTGTTCCTGCCATAATTGAAATAAGAATCTTTTTCTGCTTCCTTTATGGATGAATGGGAAGGTTAATGTAATTTTGACGTCTAACACATCCTTGAACACAGGTGGGTAACAGGATTATCAGGAAGAGGATTCATGTCCGAGTTGAGCATGTGCAGCCTTCAAGGTGTACTGAGGAGTTCAAACTAAGGAAAAAGAAGAATGATCTGCTGAAAGCAGAGGCAAAGGCAAGAGGTGAGGTCATTAGCACGAAGAGGCAGCCAGAGGGTCCAAAACCTGGGTTTATGGTGGAGGGTGCAATGCTGGAAACTGTTACTCCCATTCCTTATGATGTTGTTAATGATCTCAAGGGTGGTTATTAGGTATGTTTTGTGTTGGTTTTAATTATATGCTCGGTTTAAGTTTTAAAAGCTGTGGACTTAGTTAGCAATTTTGGTTGCAATTCTTCAGTAGTGGCAATACTTTTGGACATGTATTTTAACTTTATCAGCTTGGATACTTCATCCTTATCTGGTTTAAGATACAGTGGATTTTTTCTATGGAAAGTTGTACTTTTGTTTTCATGCTTCAATTTTTTGTCATGAGTTCACAAGATTATTTTTCATTTATTCATTCTGATTTAATCATGGGTGTCCAAGTTTTTTTTTTCTTCGTATCGTGAAGGAGGCTTGGTTTAATCTCTACCAACCAAAAATGTTCGATCAACAACCAATAAAGAATAATAAAAAAATTAAGAATAAGGACGAAGGCGATTTTGTCATACACTCATACGTGAGAGCTGCACTTGCTTCCCTCATTTTCATCCAAATTTTGTGTAAGAATTGAGGACGATTTAGTTGTTAGCTCTAGAATGAGTCCTAGATCATTGTGGTGTGACATTACGTGTTCATCTCTGTTGGTCAAAACTTCACATTTATCGAATTGCCAAATAGCAGCCATGTAACATAGCATTGTGTTGATAAATGTCGATTTTTGTTGTGAATGTAGCTGCTACAGAGATTGTAATGTGTTCCCTTCCCGTAAGATGTGGAGAATTTGTTGTCTGGAAATATATTCAAGCGCCTCTTTTGAATTTATGTGAATAGTCCTAACTTTTTCTTCAACAATTTTTTTTACTAAACTCCCAATTGATTCCGCTGGTTAAGTTATATTTGATCGTAACTTATATTTCAAGTTCTATTGGAACTTGAATAAGAACATTTGTTTATGGGAAAAGCAAAAGAAATTGTTTATTTATGGCATGATGTAGACAGAAGTACTTGCAAAGGCAAGAATATATGATCTGGTGAAGAAGCTTGGCACAGATACTTCAAAAAAGCGACTTGAGCTTCTTGGATACAGCAATTATCTGTAATGGTTGATGTGTTCTTTCATGTCTTTAAGCTTCCACTTTTTCCTTTTTTTTAAAGTCTATAGACAAGAACTGTATTCCTTGAGGGGTCCATTTTCTCACCAAGAGGAATTTGTGCCTGAACCACCAAGATGAAGGTGAAAGATATGGGTTTGCGCTACCTCGCCACCCTTCTTCTATTGCTACTGCTTGCTGCTTCAGGTTCTCTTACATCCACAGACCAATGAGTCCTTTTTGAACTTGTGTTTTGTCTTTTTATCACCATTTATTCATACACTTGTGCAGTAGATAGCATTCTTAGTGGATTCTTTTTGACATTGATATCCGGAATACCCATGTGAATAGCTTTTACAGCAGCAGGACGAGTAATTTCCTTTTTTGCATCTCTTATTCAGAAATAGTTGCTCATAACCAGGCCTTACAAGTTCATAAGGCTCGTGCTGTGAGAATACCTGAGCACACATGCCATAAACAGATGAAATGGGGAATTTGCCAATGGCAGAGATGCATCCGTGAATGCTCTGAAGAGCCCTTTGGTGTAGGAGGCTGCAGCGGCACCTTATGCATTTGCACGTATTACTGTAAACAGCCCCCACAGTAGTGCCTTACCTTGTTGCCTTCTTGTCATGCCTATTCAATAAATCTTTTATCTTGCACCTTGTTCCCTTCTTGTTTTGCCTATTCAATAAGTCTTTTTCTTGCATTGAAAGCAATGACGGTCGAGTGAGTCTCCGGTGTTTGAGTTTGAGAGTTCGAACCAATTGATTGTGATATTTTTTTGTGAAATCATGGTTCTATGTGCTTGTCCCACTTCTGCACCTTCACTCGCATGGGTTGTCTCATTCTTACTTGCCAGGGTGGTGTGGGCTATACTGGTGGTTCAGTTTACGTTCACTCAACTATCCGTCCGGAAGGCATGTTGGGTTAGGTGATTGTTAGGAAAAAAACATGATGGTTGAGTGAGTGAAAAATATGTTTGGGACATATAAGAGGAGCTAAAATAATCAGCTACACAAAGTGCTTTAATTTTCAATATATGGAAGAAGTAGGCAGTGAATTGGAAACTAGAAATCATTAGAAGGTATAGTAATCTGAACAGAGTTTATCTATTTAGGAAGCCCAGTAAGCAGTATATAACCACTAATGTGGATGAAGTAGTAGCCCAGTGAAGATCAAATTCAAGCAGAGCACTCCCAAGTACACAAGCAGGAGTAGTGATGAGGAGATGATTGGATGCAATTTCCATGAGATGTGGGATCAACAGCAGCAACGCACACGTCCAGACATTCTACAGCATTGCAAGTGTCTCCTGGAATGGTTTGATGACACATCTCTTGTGCATTTGTTTCAGCCACCATCGCTGCTGCAAAAAAATGAGAAAAATGGTTACTTCTAACACAATTAACAAGACAGAGAACACTTGAGTAATTACAATGGAGATAACAAACCAACCTACCTGAGAGATTAACAACAAGAAGAATAAAGACAACATTGAAAGAAAAGATAGCCATCTCTAACTAGTAACCTGATATAAATATTTGCTTAAATGTAGTGTTGAGATCAGATGTGTAGATTGGAGGTGTATGAGGTGGTACTTATAGGGCTAAAGAAGGTAGCGTGATCAATAAATCAAAAAGAGAGTGAGTGAACATAGTACTAATAATGAACGGATTCGGGAGCTCCGCAATTCGTTTAGAATATGAGAGTTTACAAATTTTAATACAATTGTTTGAGAAACGTATCGTATCATACCACATTTTTGTTTTTTAATTTTTAAAACTCATCTCTTTTTTTTTCCCTCACCATTAGTGAATTGTAAACTCCTAAAAATTATAGAGCCCCAAAACCATAATGAACAGTATTAGTCGAACATTTAAAAAATATTTAGCAGCAACAAATTGTGGGAACTTTGCACTTCCCACTTCTCAGTAGTTAATTACTTTTCTACACATTGAGACATGTACATACACTAGCTAACTGCAACATCTTTTATCTGTATTTGCGAAACTCTTGTTTTTTATAAGGAAACACGTCACAGTTGAAAATCTTGGAATTAATTTACGTTTCCTTTCAAAGGAAAGCAATCTGCTTATCAACATTATTAGACAGATATATCTGACCCTCAAAAATAAGTTTTATGGTCTAAAAAGTGTCAAAATACGTCTCAGTGTTTATCAACATTATTATACGTATTTACTAAACATGTGCTTTTAGGCGCAGAAAAAATGGTACTGAAACTGGTCCCAAGTCATAGTCACATAGGTAAAGGATGCATTAATCGCCTTCTCAACAATCTCCCAAATGACATTAACCGAATTAAGAACTTTCTTGTTCCAAAAGGCAAAAAAAAAAAAAAACAAACCTAAAAACTGTGTTCAGCACTCTTTCTCAAATGATGAAACACTGTGCATCATACCAAAGGACATTTGATGATCAGAAACAAAAAAAGAAAAATTTTCTTATATTTAGAATCGTCCCATCACTATGATCTCCCGTTAGAGAGACATGCCGGAAATACAAGATCACAACAATAAGAAAAGGCAATGGGATCGAATAAAAGGAAGCATGGACTAATACAACGAGGGCATGCCTTCAACAGCATGCCACAGAGAACTTGATTTTCAGTAATTCTGGTACAACTTGAACTGAGCTGGACATTTCTATTGGAAATAAAGGGGAAAGGAAAAAAAGGTAGGCTGTTGGATTGAGTTTTCTATGAAACAAAGGTGGCATAATACACAGCAGACCGCAACAGGATTCGCACTAGAGATCCCCGGGAAAGATCACAGGAAACATGATCTACACTTCTTAAAATGAACTATTTTTGAGTGTCATCTAATCGCAGCCATATCTTCTCCACCTGACCAGAACAGATTTTTCCATCAAGATAAAAAAGTAGAAAAACAATACGATAACCACATAAAGGGAGGTTTAGCATCAGTGCATTAATAAAAAAAAATAATAACAAGGGGGAGAGAGAGCATGTGTGGGTGTGTTGATCATTAAACATCACACTGAATCAACCGCTCCTTTCCATAAATGTAACAGATTTCAGACAAGATATTCAAGATTTAAGCACAAACTTTCACATTTATATCAAACAGAATAAAAGAGGAGAACAAAACTACATGATTCTTCCAGTTCATTGCCAATATATGTAAGTGCACTAATAGCATATGTAAGTTGGATTGATGTGCAATGAGAAATCATGAAAAAGGAAGCTTGTCATTCTATTTAGTCTTCCTCAAAAATAAGGTCTTCTCTCAGTAAAAGCTCATAGTAACAAATGCTCGTCAGCCGTCACAGCAATCCAATTACAAAGAATTGCAAACAAGGTGAGCAGTTGTCACAGGAATCCAATTACAAAGAATTGCAAACAAGGTAATGGATCATCATCTAAAGACGAAGAAAAGAGAAGTCCTATGCAAAATTGGAAGGTAACCGTGCACAAGGCTCCCGCAGCATACGGAGTCAGAGACATGCACGATGTAAACAAACATTACATCCACATAATATATTAATACGTGGAGAGGTTGTTTATAGGAATTGAATTGTGACCTCTAGGTTGCACCCCCGTCACTCTACCAATGGGCCACATGCTTGCCTATAAGTTCTATGCAACATTGATTTAGAAAATTTTATCATGGCACTCAAATCCATTTGGGGCAAACTTTTCAAACATTGACAACCTTAGAAGAAGCGGGTTTTACTTAGCTCATAAATGATTTATTTGTAAGGATAAAGGGATGAAGATACCCATCACATGTTTCATTGCATTTGCGTTTCTAAGCTTAACTAAGTTGCTCTACAACTAATTGGTACCAATTGAACCGTGGGTGAAGATATTAAAAGAGAAAATGAAGGCTTGGAATTGTTACTTCGATTTTTTGTGGGTATGTATTGGCTAACTTGAACCAGAGGAACAAAAGAACTTTTGAGAGTGACCACTAACGAGACTAATTTTTAAGCAATAAAAAGTAGTTGGTTAAACTCTGATTTGAATCTGTCATAGTAGTAATGGGATAATAAATAGAAGTATGATGGATCTCTGCACAGTCTTCATTGAATGTATCTTCCAATGCTAAGACATTCTTCTTAAAAAATAAAATTAACTGGAAGACTTCAATCTCATATCTACCTTGTCAAAACTATATTTTTAATGAATTAGGCTCACAGCCTCACACAGATGACATGAGTAGATTAGTAAAGTGAGAAAAAAAATCTAGGATTACACACTGTTGTATGATAGTAAATTTTTAAAAAAATTCATTGCAAATCATGAAACTGAAGCCAAAGATGAAGTCAATCTTCAACAGTACGATAAATATGCCAAGCAAATGAGAAATGATTGAATGAAAACTAAACGGGGGCAGATAGATAAAGAATCTTAAAGCTGATAAAAGCAAATATAACTACAGCATACCCAGTATGTCAACGTCTAGGTCTAGGCTTGCACCGAAACTCCGCCAAGAGCGCTATATGATCTGAAGACCACTCTGGAGAAGGAAGTGCTGTGTCTTTCCTCAAGTTATCCTCATCCAAGAGTTCTAGCAAGGACTCCACTGTTAAGGAGTCCGCTGAAAGATCATATCATTAATTTAGTACAATCCACCTTTAATCCCCAATGGACTCCCAAAAGAGATGCACAAAAAACATGTTGCTGAATAGCTTCACCTGTGTAGAATATGTAATCCAGGGTGCCAATAAAATCCCTTGTGCAATTAGTAAACAGAGGTTCGTTTGTTGTGGGGTCCATTCTCCTCCTATGCTGCTCCAGAGCAAGACCAACCCCCATTCTTGCAAAGGATGAATAAGCACTTACCTGCCACACAGTCATGTCAGAAGCAATCGAAGTACATAAAACCACAACAAAAGCATCATTCTCCCCAAACAAGAACTATCATTTCCATTCTTCCTTTCATAGTTTTATTCAATATTAAATAATTCATCAGAAGAAGAGAAGATATACCAAACCCATCCTAAAAGAACACTTAAAGGACTGTTTACATACAAAAGATAGCATTGCATCCATTGGAAAAAGAAAAATTACCAGTGGCAGCTGATGTGCCAATTTGTTGTGAGGACGTAAGATGCCAAGAGGGTCTACTACCAGATCAGGATGTAAAGGATCTACCTTCCCCATAGCGAGGAGGGCATGGGGCGCACTGCAACAAATTTAAATAGCAGTTTGAACAAATGTGCCTAGCACAGTAACAAACAGCTTGCTTCTCTAACATAAGGTAAATAAAAACAGTAGAGGAATAGAGGACAGGAACACAAAAGACCTTCCAGGAACTGAATTGAAGTCCCCACACACCAACATTGGAATGTCCGCACTGGCAGCTATTTTCTCCAACCCCTTCAAAAGAGTATGCACCTAATTTGACAAACAAGATCGATCAGAATCTTCTTCTTTTTTTTCAGTAGAAGCAAACGAAAAACTAAAAATTAACATCCTGTAATATAAGAAGAGGATAGATAAAAAACCTGCCAAAGCTTGACATCCTTTAATTCATGATGGACATTTACATGTGTATTTGCCTGAATGTCCAAACCAGAAACATCAAAAGAGAGACAGTTAAAAATATGATATAAAAGGATTCCTGCATGCATAAGATGAATAACCAAAAAGAAAAAGAAAAGAAAAAGAAAAAGGGCGGAAAGAAGTCTAGCCAATTGCCCAAATAAATTTTTTTTGCTAGTCATGGGGCACTGGACTAATATAAGTCCACATAAATTCAATGTTAATTAAAAATATAAAAGCAACATGAAAATATTGTAAAAGAAAAAAAAAATCATGAAAACAAGTTCTTCATGGACTATAGCAGTATGTAACTACTGTACCACGAGTGTTTGATCTGAGATGGAGAGGAAGGCATACTGTAATCAATAAATTAAGAAAGAGATAACACGACTGACTGTAGTGGGACAATTCCATTAAGTAATAGTCCTCAAGAGAACGGAAGTCCAAATTTAACTACGAACAGATGATGCACCCGCACCACGTCAGGAGACAAATGCTAGGTACATAACTCACAGAATGGTATGTCACATACATGACAGGAGTAAATCTTCCATCAGCAAATCCATCACAATCAAGAAAATAGGTTCAACTTCAGATAACATAATAGCAGCACCAATGAATAGAAGGAGAAATAAAAGATTTAATACCACACAGAGAAGCTGCCTTTTTCCAGGGTTATCGAGTCCTTGATTACAAAACTTTGCCTCCAGAACCACGATCAATGCAACATTATCCTATAAATTTATTTAGATTATGTCATGGTTTATAGATCGAGATAAATACAAAAGATCGAAGCAGGAAACTATGTTTTTGAGGTAACCACAATTAGACTACCTTAACCAACCGATTCAAAGCAGTTTTCTTTTGAGCACTTGGAACGACAGCCTCAGTCAGAGACTGAGCAGCCTTATTAAATTCAACCTGAAAACAAGCAGGTCATCTGGATATGCGTAAAGAGCAAAGAAAAATAATACCATACAAGTAGCAAACTTCCAAACCTCATATTTTTTGACGTGTGTAAATCTCTCTCTACGGAAAAATGTGGCACAACCATCAATTGTATGAGGGTTTCTAGTGTGGACCTGCATCCCACATCCAAAAATTAAGTAACTAGAAATATGTTCGCTATCACAACATCCTAGAAATATGCCATCCAAACGATAAAAATAAAAATAAAAAAAGTTTTATAACAACCTCATTTGTTTTTCTCTTGTATAGAGCTTGGTAACCATGTTTTTCCAGTTCTGGGGAAAAAAATTCGTCAAAATGATCACTTTGGACCTGAAAAAAGGTATCCACTATTAGTTGAGGATAGAGGCATGCTCAATCCATATCAAGCTACCAACAAGCTAAAAGAAAATTTACTCCAAACATTACAAGGTCAATCCAGTTGTCAAAGTTCCCAATAATAAAAAAACTCTAATGATAAGGGGCTCGCATGTATAACAATTGTCATTTTTGTTTATTCTTTCCTTGAATCATTATACTGTGTTCAATTTTATCCCCACTATTCTGCGTCGACCACAACAAAGTCAGGATAGTTGCCACCATTGTTCATCCAGTATCATCAATTTTCTTGGCAATGCATCACTCCAACAAAAAAAGAAAAAAACATTCAAAATATTAGTAGCAATGCAGTAACATCCAAAAACCAATTCTTCCATGCATATGCCAAATAAGTTATCTGCAATAGAAGCATCAAAGAAAATCTATAGAAATTCTCAAAAGAATATAATGTTGAGGAAAACCAGTACAAAGCCTAGTACTTTCATTGAATTAAAGTTTTTTTTTTCAAAAATAGAAAATATATTATAGGGTAAAAGATTTTGATGAGCATGGTTAGCAGCTTGGCCACAACGTAGTTTGTTGTGAGCTCCATATCAAGTTAGAGATTGGATATGAGTTTTGAGATAAACTATTCAACATTTGCAGTTTAGAGTCCTGTTTATCTCTAGAACAGTTCCAAAGATCAAATAACATATATCAACCATAAACTTAAATAGCAATCTTTTACCTCCTGAAGACAAACAATGTCTGCGCGATAACCAACAATTTCACGCAACAAATTCTGTCTGCGATATGGCCAAGAGAGAGCCCATGAAGGGCAATAACTGTATGACTCGCTTGTGGCATACATATCCGACAAAATGTTATACGAGAGCACTGTAAAAGTTCCTGATGAAGAAATACGGCCATCTGAATCCAAATGACCCAGCACATCAACTCCACTGACCGGGATCAAGTGACGTGGAATAGGAGATGGGGCTGGAATGACGCGAGAGGTTAATATAGTGTTGACATGTCCAACAGGTAATTTAGTTTCTACATCTACTACAGCACACTCAAACTTGAGAACATGGCCAATATCATCAGCAGTTGGGGTATATGTTTTAGAATGTCCAACTTCAAACCAAGTTTCACTACCATTCCTTTGTGGAACAGCTGAAGGATACAAAGCTGTAGAGCCATTGGTCAAATTAGTGCTTGATGCAGAACCAGGTAAACTGGAGCTGATAGACGAACCACTATTAAAACGCCCAAACAACTCTTCTTCCTCATTTCCATTATCATTTGCAGCACTAGCAGGACGGTCATGCAGAGTACGATGATACTGCCATGCATCTGAGAAGCATTTAGGAGAACAATGGTAACTTTTCGTAACAGGTACTTTGGCCTTAATACAACCTAGACACTGCAATGTCGCTTGCTCGGATGGATGCACACTACAGATAGCAACTTTTTTATCACTCTGTATACGATACCTGCAAAGCAAGTCCAAAAAGGGCAAGTCTGTCTCATATAAAGTGCTACAGAGGACAGTATAACCAGTGTTGTAAGTCATTCGTTATTAAGATACAAATGCAAAAATTTCACTATCAGGGACAAAAATACAAACACATATACATTATACATACCAATGACTCAATTATTTTCTAAAGCAGAACAACTCAGAATCATAATTCTCGAATCAGCAGCCTTCAAATGTTCAACACAATCATCTAAAACATTACAATGGCCTTAAAAGGGCTGAATATGGCATTCTCAAGTTAAGTTCGATACACAAACTAAGAAAAAACCTTATGCCTAGAGCCAAAGCATGTAATCACACCTAGATCATATTTAGACCTTCAATCAACATAAGCTGAGTCATCAAAACCACCTTAAACACATATCAACTTAATAGCAAAATCTTTTCCCTTCAAATTTTTTTTCAGTATTGTATTCAAAAAAAAAAAGAGATAATGATTTTAAACCTAAAATAATGAACAGTACAAGATGCTAATAACTCAAGGGGTTAGTACCAATCAAAAGGAGGTAGTTTCACTCTCTTGATTAAGAGCATACTTAACAGTCTATGTACTTCACACCCCTATTTTTTATATTTATTCCAACCGCAAGAAGATTAGAGGATATGCAAGGATCCTTACGGGATAGCTCTATGGATGACCAAAATTTTCATATAGTAATGGTGTATTACCAAACAACCTCTTAATTTACATAAGACATCCTACAGAAATGGCTTTGGCGGGTTCAAAATAATTAGGGAGAGAAGGCGGTGAAAAAGAGAGATCTCACCCTCATTTAGCAGACAATTCCATCATCTTTTACCAAGCGAATCACCAACAGTTATTACATTTTTGAGATGTTTGATTATTTGCTTTGAAGCTGTCATGGGTTTAAAAGGAAACTTCATTAGAAGCGATCTAATTCCTATTGGAAATGATGTGGTGCGGCATCTTGGGCAAGCGAAATATCCTATCTTCCAATGCTTTCTTCTTGGAGCTAAATGAGAAGGAAACAAGAATTAGGGGTCCACTATTCTCAGATTTGACAAAAAAGGCCGCCTACTCGGAAAAGATGTCTTTTCTCAATCTCAAAAGCACGAAGATTATCCCTTTTCAAAAGTACACTTCCCAGCCTCCCAGTATACTATACGGCAACTATATGGCTCTATTCTGTGTCATCCTCTGTAGCTAAACGTTTGGAAGAAATAAATAACATATTTATATGGTAAGGGCAACAGCAAGACAAGAAATTTCATGTAGTAAACTGGTAAATGTGAAACAGCCAAGCAACCTAGAAAAGTGCGGATACCACATAAGAATGGATGGGAAGTGCGGTAAAGGAACTGCAAGAAAATAGATTCGGAAAATGTACACAGGAGCCAAACAATAACAAGAAGAAAAGAGAAACACAGTAGCCAATCACACAAATGAACCACATAAGTAACAGGCCATCAACACTCATCCTAGTAAAAAGGCAAAATTTCAACAGTTCACTAGAAAGATCACATATATTTATCAAAACAAGAACCGCCAAACAACCCCAAAGCAATCAAAGTAATAAAGAATATCCGATCAAGAAAAAGCCCCAAAGCTAGGCCAACAAAAAGAAAACATTTGACATTACTCACCACTTGTATCTCAGGAAATGACGGTCAATTGGGGCTGATTCGGGAACATCTTCAGTAATGATAGTGTTATCGGGTCGCCGTAGAAGCACGTACGGCGTAAGCTCACAGCCAACAATAGGGATATCCGAGGGGAGGTGCACCCGTAGCACGTTCAGCATACTTCGCTCTTATCTATCGTCACCAAACTGTAAACCTATGGAAGCCACCAACGAAAACAACGATAACAGCTCCAAACAGACACCAAATCTATCAATTCTCACTCTATGGCGGACACTAGGCGGATCCGCCATTTAATTGACCCGAATACCCGCCAGCCTTGACCGGACTATAAATCAAGCCACAATCGCGGAGAACAAGATCTTGCCAGAAAAGTCACCTTTCAGAGACAAAGTTCTGGTTCTGGATTAAAAATAAGAAGTGGATCGATTCGAGATTCGAGAGAGAAATTAAATCGAATTTTAAGGTTTTAGTGTAACAGGAGGAAGAGGAATCGATATTAGGGTTTATCAGAGCAGGTGAACGAACGAGGCTATAATTTTTTATACGAAGAGTCATAAATAATAAATATGTATACGTGTATCTCTATCCATCGAGATAGTGGTGAACTGGTGGGGGGTGAGGTCTATCCGTGCCCCCCCCCTCCACCAAAGGTTCGTTATAAATTTTGAGAGGGAGGTTTAATAACTTTTTGGTTTTTTTTCCCCTTTTATTGCAAACCTAAAATAGCTAACCAGACATGTGCCAAAACAAAAAAAATAAAAAAATATCATTTTTTTTTAAAACAAAGGAAATTAGATTTAAATATGTAATGTAAAAGTTTGAAATTTTAAATCTTTATTAACCATTTTCGAATCAATCATTGATTTCTCTTTGTTCCTCTCTTATTTCAGAGGTATTTGTTATTCAGCTGATTTCTTAAATTATCAAGTTTGACAGGAACTTTTCTTCGACTTGTAAAATTTTAGGGTTGACCCCCCAATTTGTTTGAAAATTTTGGCATGCGAAAATCATTATAATAAAAATAAATAATTTCTATAGTAAGGTCATATCTAAATACATAATTATTTTAAATTAAAAACGTTGAAAGGCTCCGGAGGAATGAGTCGTGACCTCTTCCTTTCGAGCGAGTTGGGCTTCATCTAGGGTCAAGACACGGTTCCATCTTAGCCCCTACATCTAGGCCCATCAATGATCCTTCCAGGCCCACTTCCCCATTCAGTTTGCAAACGCCACAAGGCAGGACCCACGTTTCTAAAACAACATAATAATAATATAACCATGGGACTTCACAAGTTTCTTCTTCCACAAAACTTTAAAGTTTACAGCCGTGATGGATCAGTCCTGGGCAAAATCAGACTAACCACGTCATTGGAGTATCAAATGCATTATTACTATGGCCTGGTCTTCCCTGCCTTTGTTGCTCAATGTCTTTGGCCAAAAATACTGAATCAATGGCTAATATAGAATAGTTCAGCATACAATATATTGTTTGCGATCTTCGCTCGTAGTGAAGGAAAAGACATCATACCTTCAAGGTGATGTACACACAACAGTTCACGGATATAGACACGTTAGTGGATCCGCATGCAGATCAACTGTGAACTTTGAAGCACCTCAAATTTGGGAACAGTCGAAGCAAGTCATCACGGCTTCGTCTCTGCAGAAGTAGCAAATGTGCTTTCAGGAAGGGAAAATTTTGACACAAGGCAGAAATAATCAGGGATGGCAAAAGTGCAAAACTACAGGTATTTAAGAGAGATGGGAATCGGGGAATCTTTGTTCAGTGAGCAGCTTTGAGCAAACTCACACACAGAAATGATACCGGCAATCAAAATTTTCCATCAAATGTCTTATGCATGCCATCACCTAGCGGCCAGCACTGATACAGAAGTTCTCTTGCTGCTTTGTACGTAGTGCAACGGTACAAAATTTCAAAATAATCACTTCTCATCATCAATAATGAATTTTTTTTTGTCCTCTTGTAGGGAATATATATGCAATTTATCATGAGGAAATGAGGATGGTTTACTGAGTATACTTTTTTTGAGGTGGTTGTCCAGGGCCGGGAAAGGGCCTCTCTGAACAGTATTGGCTTCCCAAGATTGGTGTGAATCATACCAGACATCATGTCAGGGTCATGGCCCCATATGTTCGTACCAATTATGGTCAGTGGAAAATTGAATAGTTGACATATACTGCAGAATAAATTCATAATGCTAAAACAGCACAACATCAAAAAAAATTCACGAAACAAGTGTTGCTAACTTGTACTAATAACATATTCTCTTGGATAATGCAGATTGCAGAATATATAAACTTGTCTTTTTGAAAAAACATAAATTGAGCTACCAGTATTTGATACCATATTCTAATTACCAGTATATTTCTGAGCCCGTACATAATCACTTGATTAAAGAAAGATAAAAAAGCAGAGGGTTTTGTTAATAAGAACAATTACGTACCTTGATGCCAATGCATCCATTTACGTCAAGGGTAGTAAGCGTATTTGAGCAAAACCTTGAAAGGACCTCAAGACACTTGTCAGTGACTCCAACTATTCCAAACAAGCTGCATTATTAAGATTAGTGACATCAGAAACAAAACTCCATAAGTAGGAATAAGGTTACTACTAGCCACTAGTATCAGCACAACATAAGGATGCCTTGCTTGGTTTAATAGGCACTCTACAACCATAAACACGATTGTTGCCCCCGCAAGGTCAGCTAAATGAAATTTTTGGTTTTGCAATGTATAGATGGCATGGCATGCATCAGGCAGTCACAAGTGATGCTTGCGGGATAAACTCCACAAGTTCATTTAAAGAAGCTTCACTAATCTCTTAACTTCTGAAATTTACTGTGTATAGTTGGTGTTTCTAGAACATTTATAAATCATTATCGTCATCATCATCATTGTCAAAGCCGTCATCCATCTTTTTTGTTGACATGGTCACCGGGTTGACATTTTCCCATGCCTAAATCAAGTATTTGGTAGGCTAAATGAATTCGAAGTATTTTTTTTGGTAAGTAAAATGAATTCCAAGTCAAAACAATTAGAAATACGCTACATGGAGTATGTTCTACCACTCAATCCGTTCTAAAGTTACGATCTCTACCAGTCATTTGACATTGATATCATTCGTTACTACCACCATCTCTACCATTTTTAGATCCCTTTTTCTTTTTTAACATATCTTAATCAAATTTTGTAATTTTCCATACCAGAAACATACATTGCAGAAGTTTATAGCATTTTAAAGCCTCTTCTCTCATCTTGTTTTCAATCTGAGCTCCCTCAACCTTATATTATGTTAACGTTACTGCACATCCATTGTAGCATATCTAAGCTCGGAATTCAATATGTATAAGAAAGACAGCCAATCTACATTCTCAACCCTATTTCTATACACTGATGTTCATCCCTTTTAAGTTAAAGCTGCAATTGAGCGGAACCATCAGAAGTATGATGGGCATAAACTTGACTTAGGTAATTACTAAAGAAAGAAAGAAAATTAGTTGCCACTATTGTTTAAGCTAGCTAGAGAGAAAATACTCTAGTTCATGGTCAAACCCTCATTTCAGCTAATTTCCATCGTCGCACTAATCACAAGCACTTCAAAAAATTAGCTATGGTTGGAAAACCAGAAGAGTACCCCCAGAGAAAAAAATGCTTTGAACGACAAAATGTTCATCAAAACAAGTTAGGAACAAATTAAGAAATGGCCCTAAATTATCAAAAACCACCTGTTATCAGAATTTACCTTAGAAATTCAAGAGAGGTACAATCTTGAGCAATGGCCATGACCCCTGCATCAGTGATTTGCACGCACCTACCAAAAAGAATATAGATTGGTAACATTTGCCCCGGTATTTTAAAATTCCGCATGATATTCTACTAGAGTTTGAGAGTTCTACTCACCACGTTAAATTGAGAGACACGAGCTTCTTGCATTTAGCTATGCAGGAAAGACTTTCGTCTGATATATTCTGGCAATTAATGTCTTAATCAGCATGACATTCTTAAAAAGATAAATTGCCAATAACTTTATAAGCAACCCTGAGTTTTACCTGGGCACCACATAGATCTAAAAATCTAAGATGGGATAGAAGTGATATTTTCGCGTAGGCCTCATCTGTGAAGCTGAATGAAAACATGGTCGTAAGTTCGCCAATATCAATATGCCAATGAAACTAATCTAGTCCTAAATAAAATATAAATATTATTATATACCTTGACAGAGCATACAGATTTAAACTCTGAAGAAAGGAGCACTTTGACAATATTTGTTTCAAGCCACCATCTGTAAGCTTGATGCACCTGCACAATCCCGGTAGAATCAATTTTCACCATCTTCTACAATTGTTCAAAATGGCAAATATATCAAGGAAAGTGGTGGAAGTAATGACCACTAGCATTGTTGAATGGGTTAAATACATAAATATATGTGGAGAAACAAACACTAGCACAACTAAATACATAGAAATATATTAACTCACCTAGTCAGATCAAGAAACTCCAACTCTGGATAATTGTCAGCAAATAATTGCAAACTTTTGTCTGATATATGCTGTGATTGCCACATGAAAGCATTGGTTGAAAGACCAAAAAAAGAAAGATGGAGTAAATGTCTGCTTTAAATAGTTGAATAACAGAAACAAATACAAGTAAGACTGTAGAGATATCAGAAAAATGAAATAGGTCACAAGGATTTCGAATATTATTTTACTTGGGGAAACAGTATGAGGTTTCCAACCTAACATCCTATTTCATGGGACAGATGGCATAAAGATGATGTTCTAAAAAAAATCTCAAAAGTATAAAATATATGCACCCATTGGCTCATAAGCATGCTAGGAAATATCGTCCCCTACTCATTTCTATTTTGCTCTATCCAGGAGCTTGTGATCTATAGCACATCGACTGCCAAAGTTTTGGAGCAAATCATGCATGCTAGATAACTGTAGAGCTGTCTGTATCTCCCAAGTTACAAGGAAACCAGGATAAAAGATTGAATCTAAATTTTCAATTACCTTGCAGCCACTCAAGTTCAAATCCACTACATGTCTACAGTTCTTCACAAGATACTGGATACCAATATCTGTAACCCTGAAAGTGCAATTCATATTCCAAAATCCGTTATTACTGCAAGAAAGAATGCAGAAAACGTAAAATTTAGCCAGTGAATATTTCCAGAAAAAAGATAACTCTTTAAGTACCTCACATTCCAATAAATGGAGAAAACCTTAAGTTTTGGGCAAGCACCGGTTATAGTTTCAATTCCCTTGTCAGAGATCTTCTGGCAACCATTTAGATTTAGGGACTCCAAGTTTTGAAGAGAGTCCAAACACTGTATATTTCTTAAAACTTTCAAAAAGATGGCAAAAATAGCTTATCTGGAAACATAATTCATAATGAAATTCATTCGCAACAGAGATAAAAGTTTTGATGATGATGATGAAAACTATCCTGCATCACATTACATATTTACATGCCGTACTGAAAGTTTCTTCTTTTTTTTCCTAATATATTAGTAGGGGAAGAAAAAAGAAAAGCAAATATTCAATACAATATTTTCTAAAAGCACAAAGTAATGATATTCTGCCCAAAATATTCTTAGTTTTTCAAAGACACATAATAGAACTTCATATGATCAACATTGCCACACATGACCTTTTCTTTGAGTCGTTCCAGATGTGTGTCTTCAATATCTCGTCCAAACTCGAGATTTATCTGCTCAACATGCTGATATCTAGACTGCAAAATACAGCAAAATTTTAACCACCATAGGACAATCACCTAAAACAAATGCTATCAGGTAACCACAACTCCTATTACTACAGATAAACACAAATTTCCACCTCAAGAAGCACAAGGCAAGGATTTTTATTTCATTATACCGCATCAATTCTGGTATTTCTCCGGTAATTCAATCACAACAGAGACCAGCTCATCTCACGAGTATATACAAAACAAGTCTTTCAAGCTTACCAGTGAAAGGGCAGCTATGAGGCGATCACCAGCATGATTCATCTCTCTAAAATCAAGAACCTTAAAAATGCAAACCATTTTTTGGTCATTTACAGCCCTGTAAAATCGATATCCCTTACTGGTGTAACAAACACGAATTAGAGAGAAGAAGAAAAATTATAATTACCTTCCACATAGAAGGATAGGAGATGAGAGTGCGGTGAAGCCATGGACTGACCACGAGAAGAGATATGAGGTCTCTCTGAGAAAGTTTGGTACTCACTATCTTCATCACTTTCGGAACTGTTTCTCTGTTCCATGTCGCCTCCTCTGCTTTCTTTGATTCTCTTTCCTCCATTTCGATCTTCGATTAATTTTCAGGACCTTGCGTCCCTGTTAGTCCAATCCCAACTCTCATGAATACAAGAAGTAAATAAGCCTTCACAATAAGGGCAATTCTGTCATTACGGCATCAGCAACCACAGGGGTGAGAATCGAATCTGTGAATTTGGCTTGAGAGCGGCATAGAGGAGGAGAACAATCTGGACCGTTGATTTTATTTTATTTTTTGACCTGCTAAACAAAACTTCAGTACAGTCCCAACAAAAACATTGCACAGTCAATCGACGATGATGGCGGGTTTTCTTGATTAAACCCTAGGGTTTCCAACCATTCTTAATGATCTTCGTGTGCACGGACCATCATCTCTCTGCCAGCCAGGCTCTTGAACTTCAAGTGTTGGCTTATCTGTTCTGTATTTTATTTTCTACCAGGTTTAACGAATAGCCTGTAGAGATCTGCCTTCATCTGGCTTAAACTAGAGATATGACCATCTGAGGTATTGCTACGTGGTATACTCTCCAATGGTAGTTAAGACAGTTAATTGATTCATGCATTTAGCCATTTACAACCGTACTTTTGCAAATTTTCCAAACCGGTGGAAACAAGGCTAACAATTTTCTTAAACTTTACATGCCAAAACAGAAACAAACCTACATATGCTTTTTTGAGGCACTGAGTATCCACACCAAGACAAAACCTAACCTGCAACCTAATTTTGGGCAGATCTTTCTCCTCACTTGGTCAGTAATTTACAGTCTAAAACCTCACCATGCGGCACGCCCAACCGTAAATAGCCTATCATCTATCTCTCGCATCTCCTCCCCCACCCCACCGCACGCTCAACATGACGCTCACCTGAACCTCGGACACCATTAAGCCCCCCACATTCAATAACCAAAGCGTATCTCCATAAGAGCTTAATACAACATTGCAGCATCAGAAACTCCAGTGAAAAAAACTAGGAACAGTAAGGAAAAAAGCCAATCCTTGAGCTCCGATAATTTTTTTTTATTTACTTGGGTGAGAACAATAGACTGAATTCAGTAGTACAATCAACTAATCCCAAGCACTGGTCACACCTGAACCATAACCTCCACCACCATGACCACCAGGAACTCCATACCCACCACTATTGTTCCCTCCACCATAGTAATCCGTCCCCCTATTGAAAGAGCCATCCTTCCTAAAGTCACGGCCACCGAAACGGCCTGCACCAGACCTCCGATTCTTTCCACCGCCATATGAGGCCCGAGATGCATAACGAGTGAGCCATTGCGGTACCTCCTGGTTTGCTTCTTGCATTAGATCAGCTAGTGGCCTTGCCAGTGACAAATTGTTGTCGTTGAAGAAGGCTGTCGCCAATCCTGTTTTTCCAGCTCGCCCTGTCCGTCCTATCCGGTGAACATAATCATCAATATCGTTTGGGAGATCAAAGTTAACAACATGAGCCACATGGGGGATATCAAGACCACGTGCTGCCACATCTGTGGCAACCAGAATTGGTGTCCTTCCACTCTTAAA
This sequence comes from Tripterygium wilfordii, assembly GCF_013401445.1. NCBI lineage: Eukaryota > Viridiplantae > Streptophyta > Magnoliopsida > Celastrales > Celastraceae > Tripterygium > Tripterygium wilfordii. The sequence goes on from NC_052244.1 coordinate 1,659,313, forward strand.
TGAGCGTAATGCCATTTCTCTTTCCTGCATACAAACCCATAAAGTGATTAACCTATTGCAACTAATTGCATGTTTGGCACAAGCCAACTGCCAAAGGACATATGCACCACAGTAAACAACTCAATGTAGCTATTATTGGAGAACTTCACAACTGTCCTTGCCAGATCCGCTAAAACACTCCCCATCAAACAATCTTTCTATTTTTTTGACACGCCAGTAAGGGGCAGGGGTAAAGATAATGCAACTCAGAGGCATATTAATCCTACATTGAGATAGGTTAAGGACCATGTTTCAAAAGGCTTGGCTTAGGTTCATGAAGATCAACTAACTAGGGCTGAGAGCCTGAGACTTGTCAGTACAAATATCAGCCCCAACTCAGTTCACAGGTACTGCTTAGGGAACGCAATCAGGTTTTAGCAGTTTGAACCAGCTCATGCTCTCCAATCTAATACAGATGCCAATCAGCAAGGCAGCTAACTTTTTTCAAATAAAACTATTAAAGCCTGATAGAGAACTGGGATGGTGGCATAACTCTCTTAGCTCTTCCACGTGCCACAATCAACCTTATAGGGAATTATGTTACAAGCAGCAATTTCTTAGAACTAATTAAATGATGACATATAGATCAAAAGGTAAATAATCACCCACCCAAATTGATTAGGAGATTCATGCTTCAGAGAAAGGGGAAAAAAACCTTTCAAGGGTAGGTTGAATCATGTGACAAGTAGAAATATGAGTCTTCGATCGAGTGGATTCATCCTCTCTAGAACTCAAGTCGAAGGTTTACATGACTTAATATGGAGTAAAATGGTATAATTCACTTAATCTATAGTGCAGGAAAAAAGGAAGCGAATATTGCACAATCAATGCAAATCTCAAGTAGGCACATTAGCGGATACGTGTATATTCGTATCATCACTTCCACAGATCCAACTGAAATCAACTCACCTGCTGTGTTCTATCACCATGAATAGTTGTTGCAGGAAAGCCATTCATACACAGCCACTGTTCCAATGAGTCAGCTCCCTTTTTTGTCTCCACAAAAACCAACGTCAAAGCTTGCTGCAAATTCATGACCAGTGATTATTAATATTATGGTGCTAAAGTTAACTGAAAATAAACCAAATTTACATTGCATGACCATTAGAACATAGTCTACTGAATAAAGAGGGAAAACCACTTTCCTCTAAAATAACTACATATTTAAAAGCTTCTGTAAGCGACAAGCCAACAACATTTCATTTACCTTGCCATGAGATCCACTTTCCTTCTGCGCATGAAGAAGGTCCATCAGATGGCTTCTCTTGTCAGACTCATGAACAAATTCAACTCTCTGAACAATTAAGTCGGTGCTTGAACCAACTCTTCCAACAGCCAAGAATATGTAATTTGAAAGAAAATCAGATGCAAGTCTCTGCATGCCAACCAAATTGTAAGCAGTTGTCGAGTGTTTTGAAACTACATGGTTTGGTAAAGATGAATTATCAACCTCATTTTATCTTAGCAATGGGAATCATTAATAAAATCTAGGCAAAACAACTTTGCAGCTAAAAAAAAGTCTTTGCTCCTGGAAAAGCCAGGACCCTGAACATTCCAAAGCCCAAACTTCTATATCTAATAAATAATCCAAAACTGAAGACACCACTTTAGCTTAAAATATGTTAATGGCTGAGGAACTTCTCGAGAACTACAAACTCCATCATACTAAAGAAAAAAAAAGCATTTTCCAAAAAGCGTTAATGATTCCAATTGTTTAAAAAACACAATCAATAGACTAGAAATCTCCAGAAAATTCATACAATCAATAAACAAACCTGTATCTCCTTTGGAAATGTCGCACTGAACAGCATTGTCTGTCTCATACCAGGTGGAGGCATGTCCATTTGTTCAACTATCTTTCTAATTTGAGGCTCAAAACCCATATCCAGCATCCGATCTGCCTCATCAAGAGCCAAATATCTGATCATCTGCAATGAGACTCTAGCCCGCTCAAGAAAATCTACCAATCGTCCAGGAGTAGCCACAAGAATGTCGACTCCTCTTTCTAGCTCTCGCAACTGTTTGTTCAGCATAAAAGACAGTAAACAATAACTGAATAACTACAGTCACCACACATTCATTCAAAAATGACAAGTAAAGTATTTTAGGTATTATATAAGTGGGCTAAGCAACAAAATCCCTTGGTACTAAAATGAAGCTAAATGTCAATGACTCAGTAAATACAAGTTGAAGTGATTCCACTACACAGGTGAACTTTCTCATACCAACCCTTGATCCTTGGTACTGTCCTCTACACTAAACTCCCAATAAGCACACACAACCTCCAATTCTGCCGACCACCTAACTGCAATATTGAGCTTATTTGTCTCTAAAACAAAATCCCCATCATCCAAATCATTCAAAAAGGAATATATACATAAGTTCCTCACATGCAAAAGGTCTCAGTATATTAGGAAAATAGATGCAACTGTCCCGCATTTTTATCATGGGAGACAAACCATAATTATCCAGATTATGTGCGGCAACCTACAACATATTTCAAATATTAACTAAGGGTACAATAAATGAGAATAATCTGAAACCAAATTAAGCCACAACCTGCGTGTCAAAGCAAAGAAAACAAAGAGAGGTAGCCCACCCCCCCACTTTGCAAAATACGTTCATTTTCGCCTTCATATGCAAAATAAAGATGCATGTGGTGATCATTTTGTCATCCAACCTCATATTTACCATGTTTTCATCCAATTGGGGGCAATTAAAAGGGGAAACCCAACATTCGGTGGTAGAGATAATTTCCACTTGACAAACTCATATTGAAAAAAAATAGGGAAAAGAATCGAATTGGCCCCTGAACTTTGATGATTGGGTCGATTGAGCCCCTAAACTTCATTTTGGGTCAAACATGCCCCTCAACTATGATGAATGATGTATGTTACCCCTTCGTCACATTTTCCATCCAAATTCACTTATTTGACCCATTTTATCAATCTACAGAGGCTTAAATGAACCATTTTTGCAAGACATGTGGCATCCATGTCGGCAACATGTAAGGCATTTAACGGAAAAATCTTGCCAAATCAGCGAATTTGGATGGAAAATGCGAGAAGGGATAACAAACATCATTCATCATAGTTCAAGGGCATGTTTGACCCGAAATGAAGTTTAAGGGCTCAATCAACCCAATCATTAAAGTTTAGGGGTCATTTTGATTCTTTCCCCAAAAAAAATATATAGCCCATTCCAGGAAATACAGAGTATGAACTAAATAGTTTGATGCTGTAAATTATCAATAAACAAAAGCAGACAAGAAATCTCAAATTATGAAACCTGTTGGTTGACTGGCGCTCCTCCATAAACTACTACCACCTTGACACCAGTTTGATAGGAAAACTTTTTGGCTTCATCATGAATCTGTAGTTTGATTGTTACAGAAACACAGTAAAAGATTAGTGATACAGAAAAATGCACGTTCTTGTGACTGTTAAATGATTTAAGTAGCCTGAACTACACCCTCACCTGACATGAGAGCTCTCTTGTAGGGGAGAGAATAAGGGCAAGTGGACACACAGTCCGTGCTCCACGAGGTCTCTGTAGAAACTGCCCCCGCATTATTCCACTAATTATTGGAAAACAGAAAGCGGCTGTCTTCCCTGATCCCGTCTGAGCACAAGCCATCAAATCGCGCCCGGCAAGTGATATTGGAACTGCATGACGCTGAACAGGAGTCGGTTTCACATACTTACACCTCCGAATATTTTGATTCAATGCCTCCCCCAAATCTATCTCTGCAAATGTACCGACAGGAGGGGGCACATTATCACCACTTGTCTCAACTGGGATATCCTCGTAGGCATCAAAATTAATGCCTGCGTTCCCTTGCTCATCAGGGGTTTGCTCCACATCATCATCGTCACCAAATGGGTTCACCTCAAAATCTCTACTGCGGTCCCTCCCATCACTTCTACCATTCCAACCACCACCGCTACGACTTCCAGTACCATATCCTGGATGCCCAGCATAACCACCAGAGCCACCAGCCCAACGCGACCCACCAACAGGTGCACTGTAACCAAACCATTCATTGACTGGCAAAGGAGCAGTTTGTGAAGGGGCCACAGAATCCACTGGAGGCCTGTTGCGGAGGTGTGGGGGAACATAACTAGAACGAGTAGGTCGAGACGGGCCATTACTTTGAGAGGAACCAGTGGCTGCATTCTCAGATGCAGAGTTAGCAACAGAATCTGCCCATGAAGTTCTCATAGTTGCAAATTTGTAGAACAACCCCTTTTCCTGCCTCTAATTAGCTCACAATTTTGAAGTTATATCTACAGTTTACAAAGTAATACCCTAACTCAACAAAAAGGTAAATAAGACAAAACACTCAATTGACCCCCTTGAAATGAAAATCACAAAGCGGGAAAGGCGTGCAAAATTCCCATATCAAAATAACATGATTCAAAACCAACATAGTGCAATTCAGCAAAACATCAATTACATAGTCATTGATAATCATATATATTAAAACAATGTGATACAAAATTACAACAATAAAACCAAAAAGCATAAATCTGACCTCAAAGAATCAGAACAAACTCAAAAAACAACAGCTATCGACGATTTGTAGAGCAAGGAGATGAAGATCATAGAGGGGAAAGGAAAGGACAAAGAACAAAAGTAGAGCTAATGGCAGCACATAAACAGCTTTAAGATCACCAGCAAGTAAGAGAATAAAACGAACATATAACAAACCGCATGCATTTAATATACCAAACAACGAGTCAAAATCGAATCCCTAGCTACTCATAGAAAATGTGAAATACAGATTTGACGCAAATTAGATGGAAAAACTCAGGAAAAATGAGAGAAAAAGCCCGAGCAGTATTTGGATCGGACACCAGGCGTAAAACTAGCTTTGTACATTCTATGAAGAGAGTCGAAGTTTTTTCTGACCTGCGTCAAATCAGATGAAAATTCAAAAACACTCTCGTCTCCGCTGTTTCTTTTCTTTCTCCTCACTTTTCGTGATTTGTGTGCAGTAGATATTTTGAGAGAGAGAGACCAACAGAACGCCTAAGGAACGGTGTGGGTACAATTTGGGATTGGAGTCATCATAATTACTTAATTAGCGAACGGTAGACCGTAAAAAGTTAAATAATTTCTTAACTACTCAGTAATTAGTAATTACACTGCCAAAGCATAATTAGTGTCGGCACGTGCCAGTAAAAAATTATTTGTTTTTTACTCTATCCAGACAAGAATCCCAATATCCTACCTACAAAAAAAAAAAAAAAACCAGAGAATAAATGATTCTACGATCCTTGATTATGCATTCAATAATTACATTATAATTGCCACAATTTCGTAATCCATGTATTAATGGGTTGGGCACAAGACATTGTATTTTGCGCCCTGTAATAGAAGTTACTATAATAATCATCACATATATTTATCAAATTCAAAAAATTGTGTGGACCTCACACTGATAAACAGACTGAACATCTGTGATTAAAATGCAAGAAAACTACAGTAACTTTTACAGTAGGTACTTTTAACCTTGTGTTTTGGACAATTCACTTCAATGTTTTTGTTCAAGTAGATATTGAAGATTTGTTGGGTATCAAAAAAATTAAAAAGAAAAATGTTTTACACTCTCAATTTATTTATGATCCACATTTACTACGAATACAATGCAGATGAAGTGTTGAATGTTAAAGGGTCCTACATTTGTGTTTTTAATTAATGATTATCCCACATGTCACATGAAGTGAGGGTAAAATTAGGATGAGATTATAAATTGGGGGTCCTTAGCATTCCTCGATAGAAAATCATTGGTTCATTACTACGTAAAATCTTGTAATAAGCCAAGGCCCATCAATGAAAACGAAGTCTAGAAGGCCCATAATGAAATCCAAAAAGGCGGAGCCCACATCTGCAGATGGTTAAAAGGCCGAACCCGCAACAATTGGTGCATATCCTTATGAAATCAGCTTTGCTCCTTGATTTGAATCAACCAGGCCAGAGTTTCAGTCAGGTCTTGAGCGATTAAAATAACAAGCAGTCTGCAAAATGTCGATGCGATCGTCGAAATCAAAGGAGAGAGGGGTGGTGTTGTTAAGCGGAATACTAAAATCTGTGTCGCCAAGTATTATGCTCAACTCTGATTGGAAATGGTTTGAGTTCGGATTTGGGCTTCCGCAGGACTAAAAGTGGGTGAAGATATGTTGTGTTCACCAGATGTTTGTTGAAATGACCCAGTAAGATTGTGTTGTATTTATGTATGTCTCCATTCTGCAGTACTACTGTGTATGTGTGACACCCGGTAAGTACGTAAGTAATCCTGTCATGGGCCTATAGAAATTCTGTCCTACACCTTAACATTCAACACCCTTTCAACCCCACAATTTTTTTTATTGGAACTGAATTATCTGTCCGAGAATTACTAATTAAGTGAAGGAATAAAAAGAACTCCCGCCATGTTAGCCCTTTGTGGCAGGTATGAATAGGAGGCAAAAAGAGAGCCGTTATAGTTATAGAGCCTCTCTTGTACTAACACTGCCTTGAACAAATATACCTAACTCTTATCTCCTTTTCCCTTAAATCAATCCCACATTCTTTCCCTATATAACCAAACCAAAACCCATCTCTTATCTTATACAACTTTTTTAGTTTACTGGCTTTTTTTTCCTCTTGTTCCAGGCCAACCATTTCTTTAACTGCAATACACTTTGATTTTTGCTACTTTCCTTTCACAATAATTTCACTTTCTTCCTGACAGTGATGGGGGCTTTATTCCTCAATTCTCCCTCAGTTGCACTGCACAAATATGTTAGAATCTCCAATGAGGGAGACCGGTTGTTGTTGAGGAGAAACAAGAGTTTTGTACGTTGTCAAGCTGGGAAGAAGGTGACAAAGCCTGTAAAAGTTTCTTCAATCGGTGCTGATCTAATGGAGGCAGGGAGCTTAGTCTTAACTCCAAATGGGAAGGGCCAGCAAGAGATTGCAGTGAAGGATCTGGTGCCCTATGGTGGACCAACCAATTCTTTAGTGGAGATGCATGAGGGTATTGGAATCGTCAAATTTCTTAGAGGGAAAGTGTTTTTTATAACTGGTGCAACTGGGTTTCTAGCCAAAGGTACATTTTTTGGTTTGTTTTCGTATATGTTTACATGCTCTATGTTTTTCCTAGATATCTAAGAATTATCCCAATGTAACAAATTGATCATGCTTTAAAATACATCCAGTTCTTATAGAGAAGATTTTACGTATGGAGCCTGATGTGGGCAAGATATTTCTCTTAATCAAGGCAAAAGACAGAGAAGCTGCAATGGAAAGACTGAAAAATGAAGTATGTTATCTATCATAACATATTTTTTAAGTTCAGATCAATGTTATAGGATTTGTTTTTTAGTCTGGAATCAATACTTAGTTATGCTTGTGTTTATCTAGGTCATAAATGCGGAGCTTTTCCAGTGTCTCAGAGAAGTATATGGAAAGTCCTACCAAGCATTCATGTTAAGTAAACTGGTTCCGGTTCTAGGAAATGTATGCAAATCTAATCTTGGGTTGGAAGAACATTCGGCTTCCTTGATTGCGAAAGAAGCAGATATAATTGTAAATTCTGCTGCTAATACGACCTTTGATGAAAGGTCATCGACCGCCCTTTTTTTTTATTCTCATTAAGCATTAATTATTACCACAAGAGTACAATTTAGTTGTTCTGTGATATAGAATTGTGTGGTGAAATTGCAGATATGATGTAGCTATTGATATAAACACAAGGGGACCTTGTCATCTCATGAGCTTCGCAAAGAAATGCAAAAAACTAAAGCTGTTCTTGCAAGTATCAACAGGTATATAGCCAGAAAAATGATGATAAGAGTGTATTTGCTCATTATAATAAAAGTATGATGCTTTGTCCTTTTTCTACAGCTTATGTCAATGGGCAGAGAAAAGGACAAATTATGGAAAGGCCATTCTGTAACGGAGATAGTATAGCGATGGAAAATTTTGTCTCTGAAACTGAGACAAGATTCCATCCTATTTTGGATATCGAGAACGAAATAAAGCTAGCTTTGAGTTTCAAGGAAGCCTTCAAGGATAATGAAATGGTTCAGAAAATGAAACAACTAGGTTTGGAAAGGTGATGTGCTTCCCCATTTGGTCTTCTGTGGATTCTAATGCTTTTGATAATATGCTTATATAATTAGAACTCAAACAGGGCAAGAAAGTATGGATGGCAAGATACTTATGTGTTCACAAAGGCTATGGGAGAAATGATGATCGATAACATGAGAGGAGATGTACCAGTTGTCATAATTCGACCGAGCGTTATTGAGAGCACTTACAAAGAGCCATTCCCAGGATGGATGGAAGGAAATAGGTATTAGCACTTGTTCTTCTTATTAATTATTTTAATATCTTCACAATACAATTCTATTGAACTTAATAAACTATGCGATCACCTGCGGCCGCGAGCCTGCCTCTTTCTTCTCTCAGGATGATGGATCCAATAGTTCTATACTATGGAAAAGGGCAGCTCACAGGTTTTCTAGTAGATCCAAATGGAGTACTTGATGTGGTAAGTACTTCATGGGTTAGAGCTATTTTTTGCTTGAGGCATGTGAAGAGTTGCTTCTCTTTTGATGTAGGTACCGGCAGATATGGTTGTCAATGCTACATTGGCAGCCATAGCAAGACATGGAGTGGCTCCAAAACCTGACATCAATATCTACCAGATTGCCTCATCTGTTGTGAATCCATTGGTTTTCAAGGACTTGGCCAGATTACTCTATGATCACTATAACTCTTTCCCATGTTTGGACACAAAGGGCAGGCCAATACAAGTTCCATCCATGAAACTCTTCAACACAATGGAAGAATTTTCCGAACATCTCTGGAGAGATGCTATTGGGAAAACTCGATCGACGGCGTTAGCTTCTTCAAACCTTAAGCTGTCCCAAAAGCTTGAGTCTATATGCAGAAGATCAGTGGAGCAAGCCAAGTATTTAGCTAACATTTATGAACCATACACTTTTTATGGTGGGAGATTTGACAATAGCAACACACAGATATTGATGAAAAGTATGTCTGAAGAAGAGAAGAAGAGGTTTGGATTTGATGTTGGAAGCATTGATTGGAGAGATTACATCACAAATGTCCACATTCCTGGCCTAAGAAGGCATGTCATGAAGGGAAGAGGGGCTTAACATACAAACTGACTTGTTCTGTGAAAAATCTGTGGGGGTCCCCCAAGTATTGGTAATAAATGGAATTATGTCCTCTGTTTAATTTTTTTTCCTTACATATAAACATGTGCTTCTGCTGTAGTGATTGCTTATTTCCAATCTAATTTTACATCTGACAGATGAATTTTCAAAATCCTTGTCAAATATATAAATTCTGGCCATGGCACCCCTAAACTCATTCAATACATACCACAAATTCTTCTCTTTCTAAACCCGACCTTTAAAGTCTAAACTTTGACATAGAATTGGACTTATAATTTGTAAGTTTATTATCATCCCAGTTTTTATCTCAAAAATTCAGAATCGGCTACATGAGTCCCTTCAAAGAAAACATTTATCAAGTAGGACATTTTGGGCCCCTTGGCCCATGAAAAGTTTAATTCTCTCTGGCAACTTTTTGGATCCTCTAGTATTGGGATAGACTGGGTTGGTCCAAAGCATCAAGCGATAACCTCTACCCAAGGTCAATATCTGAAGACCGAGTCTGGCCCGGCCCGGCCCGGCCCGGATGTAGACAACTTGAACGGATATGCAAGCATAAAAGCAGCAGGAAAATACAAGGAAGCTTCAGTTTATGTTAGCACTCCAATCAAAATTCAGTCAATCAGGCACTGACCCACCTGAAATTGACCACAAATTAAGCTTGCTGAACAATCTTTTGATTTTCCTTGCTCTTCAAGTTTGTAAAGTAAACTCCCATTACAAATACAGGAACATTATACCTCAAACACTCAATAGTCAATAACAATAAAAAAAAAAAACAAAAATGACACTCTTCTCTTTCATTTGCAGTTGCTTTGTCCCCAAATCCTCTTCGCAGGTGATCACTGATGATGCAGATGTGAAAACTACTTCTCTTAAGAAACCAAAAGGCAAGTCAAAATCGCAACGAGCTCCGATTGTGGTCTCTTACTTTCCCGTTGGTTCACAACCATCTCGTTTGTAGTCACAAGCTGATGGGAACCTAGAGGTGACGTGGTTGGTTTAAGTAGGTTTAATCTCATATAAATACTGGTATTAGCTTGTAACAAGGCAGTTATGAATTCTGATGAGAAATAGTTACATGTTTGTTCCCGTGTCTTTTTTGTTCTTCCTCCTCCGTGAGATCTTCTCTATGTTCCAAACTCCAAATTGCTAGGTCAAGGTTGAGGGCGATGTATCACAAGCAATCAAAAAGCTGGTGCATCATTTGTGATCTGCATAGTGGTGGTCCTGGTGGACAAGCTCAAGACACGCTATAGAGAAGAATCCTTGGATATTTTGGTAGTGCAAGTAGCAGTTCTATACTGCAGTGTTTTTGTCATTTGTGTATCTCAACACTGCAACAAAAGGCTAGGCAGGGTAACAATGATGTTTCCTCTGTGGCTTTGTTTTTCAACAATAATCTCAGTTTGCAGTTGATTATAGAGAAGATAAACACTTATCTAGTTATCCACCAAACATGGGTGAACTTCCAGTCCTGTTTTCTTCACTGTACACATACATTTAACAAGAAACTGAACATCAAATTGGAAGTACACCAATCAAGGGTGAAATTCCAATCATGTTTTGCTTCGACTTATGTAGCCGTCAGGGATCTAAATTAAAGAGCCTAAACGACCATAGTTCGCCTGGGCTGCTACAAAGCAATCCTTTGTATCCATCCACCATTCCAGAACCATACCTTCATCACCACACAGTACTTCCTACTTCATGAAAAAAAAAAAGTTAAAAGCCGAAACTTTCTAAATTAGGTAGAACTATCTCAGTCGAGCAATGTCTAATCACCAAACACAAATAATAGGCCCATATTCGGTAGATCCATATATCATAGCAACCATGGCCAATACAACAACCAAGGACCAGGCTCCTATTATAAAAATATATCCCATCTAATTATCTAGAGTAGCCCATACTATTGCTCCTGCTCCGACTTGGGCTCCTCGAGTCATAAGGTGACCCTGAGTTGGAGCGCTCTCGGTATCGTCTGTTCCTGGGCGAAATAGATCTGTACAAATACCGATCTTTGTTCACAAATGTCAAGGAAACTAGGAAAGCATTAGGAATCTCGAGCAATGCAAATTCACCAATTAACAAATAAATAACTCCAGGAATACCTTGGCCTGGGTGAGGGCGAATGGTAGTATCCTGAACTATGAGAATAACTGCTACCATAGAGTGGTGAACGAGAATAACGAACTGGTGACCTCCTGCGATCATATGAACGACCCCTGAAAATAGAATATTCCAGGAATCAATAATGACAGATCTCAACCACTAAAGAGCTACTGTTCAATTGCAAATATTACGTTTGCAGTAAATTTGCTAACTCAAGCACAGATTAAAGCTCAAGCCATATCTAAATTATACTTTTGAATGACAAAAATGATATTACTAAAGAGCACAAAAAGGGACGCGACCCAATCAAATTAGAAGATAGTTAAGCTAATACTATTAAAAAAATTCCTATCAGAAAATTTATTTCGAAGTTTTACACTGCTAAGCCAACTGTCCATGAAGTAAGGAAAAGAAGTTTTGTTGTCTTGAAAGATTTTACTGTTCTCAAATTCTTCCAAAGTAGACAACAGATAGCATGGGATTATGGGAATAAGCTGCATGGTAGATCTGTGCCATCTAAACTATCATTTCATGCTTCATAGAGATAGCCAACTAATCTACAACCATAGACTGACACTGTATTGCGCGAGGAAAGTTACCAACCGCAATTGCCACACAAAAGGACACTAAGTTAAGGTCAAAATATCCAGAGCCTGAAATCTGCTGGTAAGGCTGTACAATCCATCATTACCTTCTAGGATCTCTTGTTCTCATTTCTGAAGGTTTCTTCCTATTTTCCTCAGCAAATACCACAGTTAGTTCCCGACCAAGAAGAATCTCACCATCCATATAATGCTTTGCATCTGCAGCATCGACTGGATCTACATACTGGACAAAGCCAAACCCACGCGGCTCCCTGCAACACGCCAGATTGGAATTACAAACATTGCATAAAAAATTGTATAGGAATTCTTATCTGAACCTCAAGAAGCCAAACTGCAAACACAAGAAGAATATAATGCAGCTATATTGTAAAATGGAAAATCAAAAGAAGCCAAACTGCACCTCATAGTATTACATAAAAAACAATTATTTGGCAGCTGACCTTGTAGAAACCAAAGTTAAAATTGAGTTGATAATCTTCAAGATTTGAACTTCTTCACAATGTACTCAAGCCCAACTTCTTCTAGTCTGGAAGTATATTAAGAACATCTTGAACAGTACTCTTATTACTTCATTGGTGGTGTTGACTTCTAGTCTGGAAGTATATTAAGAACATCTTGAACAGTACTCTTATTACTTCATTGGTATCTTCAAAACTTTCAATAAAACAACCAAGATTTACATAAAAAATTGACCAGATATCATGAAAGGCAATTCGATCACCAGAAAATTAAAAAACCATCAAAAAAATAAAGAAACAACCTCATGACCAAACAATCACGAAATACATTCAGGAGGCAGAGTGGTTGACTGAATACACAAGATTTACACAAGAATATATCAACTTCTTCCTAATGAGAAGCCATTTATGGTGGAAATATTTGATGTTTACCCGGTATAATAGTCACGGGGCAAGTAAATGTCCTTGATATGACCAAATCTACCAAATGGTCCACGTAGGTCTTCAGGCCTGCAAAGACACACTGTTTTTAACAGAGAGCATACTTCGAAAAAGCTATTATTATTGAACACGGGATTCTAGTTTCCCAAGGAAAATGATGCATGATTAAGTATCCATAAATATTAAATACAAAACTAGGACCACTATTCAGCATTCTCACTGAATTGCAAGCAAACGCACTTTGCAAAAGTAAATGGCACACAGACACAGTACCATTCATGATACAAATAACAAAAAAAAAAAAACTCACAAGTCACAAACAACAACATCATGATCCATATAATGCCAGTGTGTGCAGAGAGACCAAACCTGCAGTCACGGTGAAGGTTGCGGACCAGAAGACTAGTTGGCAGATCTCTACCACGTCCTCCATAGTGTTTGTGAGGGCTACGGCTTCTATATCTCCTGCCATAGGACCTTGGTGGCGAAGGACTGTAACTGTAGCTTCGTCCCCTCATAATGTTTATTACAACTTACTACCTACAAGAGGAAACAAATGAAGCCATAACAAGGTTAAGTTTGTTGCTCTGCACATAATCACACTATAATTTGCTAAGTTATTAACCAGATTCGGCAATCAAATACAAGGTTATCCATGGCTAATCACTCCATTAACGGCAGATTGACCAAAAAACAAAAAATATGTTGTAGCAATAATTTGCTAGTTTAGCTTTTGTACTGACATTAGGAAACAAAAAGATATGAATAGAATGAAAAACAAGGATTAGTTGGCACAGAACTTTGAAATATATACATGCAGAATTTCTGATATGGAATAGTTAGTACAGAACTATAGAAAATATACATTCATACTTTCTGGTAAGGACTAAATTAAAAATACATATGCATGACTTCTTAAACGCCACCTGAAAGAATTAGTTAAAACGTTCCATGTATCCTCTACACAAGAATTCTGGATTTCAAACTGAACTTTCCCATATCAACAGATAAATATATAAAGCTTTCAGAAGATCACCAAACACCAAACACTAGAAAGAAAAACAAATCTTCCGAAATAGATCACCATGAAGAAAAATATAACGAACTGACATCTATATAATCCGAGAGAATGTTTTGTTTTAGATCTCTTCTTTTGCTCAAAAAAATACTACCATCGGACATTCAAAAAGTTACCCAATGATGTGAAAAGACCATGCGATTGCATGAAATCGTAGCATTAGAACAAGCTACGCCTAGCAAACCCTAAACATATAGACGAATCAGTAAATAATATGGAATTTAAATTTTCAGAGAAAATTCGACAAAATCGTCGATATATATGCAAGGACAAAATCGTGACCACTATAAGCGTAAACTACATATAGAGATAGAGATGGAGATGGAGAAAGACCTGAAATTTGAGTAAGCAATCTGACGTTTGCGCGAGAGATGGAGATAGGGAAGGACAGAGACCAGAGACTTGGTAAAGCAATCTCGTTTTAGCTCTCAAGCGGAAAACAAAGAGAAGCCATTTATGCACTTTCTTGCCACGTTTAATTCGAGAAGCTTCTTCCCTCGGAGATATGTTTCCGTGCTTCGCGTTATATCTACGCTATCCTAAACCCAGGCTACCCTGCAGATGATCTGATTTGGCATGGGCCATAGTGGTAATCCATATAGGCTTATTGGGCCTTAGAGTTTAATATGGACCTGCTTATATGGACTTATTCGGGCTTAGGGTTTAACACCCATATTATCTTGGGCCCAACAATTAATAGCTGCATGTCCATCTCTGAGTCCGAATTCGTCAATATAAGATGGGCCCAACCGAACAAGCCCTAATAAACAAACACCCCGCAGTCCTTAAACCCTGTTTGTTCGTCCAACGGAACTATTTCGTTCCCCAGCCCCGCTCGGATTGCTCTGCGAGACTGCGACTGCCGACTTAAACCTACTTTAAACCCTCCTCTTCTTTCCTTGTTTCGGTGAGCAATAATGGCCGCGCCTTCTAAGAAATCTCAGAAGAGAAACTCCACAGACGGTGGTCGTAAGTTCAACAAGTCTTCCAAGAAGGCCTTCAAACCAAGTAAGGAAAGAAACGATTCCGTTCAATCTAAGGCGATGGCATTGCAGTTTGAAGACGACGTTCCTGACTTTCCTAGAGGTTTTTCCTATCGCTTCTATGTTCTCTTTGATTGATTTTCTGTGCTATGCATGTTTGTTTGATTTACTGATTGTTCTTTATTTCCAGGCAGGGGCAGTTCCTTGAGCCAACGTGAATGTGAGGAGATTCATGCAGAAGTTGATGCAGAATTTGGGGCTGAGTCAAATAAGTCGAAGAAGAACAAGAGGATGAAGATTCAGAAGAAGACTGCATCTCCAGGAGATGACCTGGGCTCGCTTTTCGGCAATGGTATCACTGGAAAACTACCTAGATTTGCTAATAAGATAACTCTGAAGGTATAGAAAGTACAAATTGATCTTCAATTTATGAGAGATTTTTTTTAGTTTGAATAGTTTTTTAAGGTTCAAACTATTGACACATAAATCACGTTTAAGCTTTTCTGACACATAATTTAGCTAAACCTCTATAGTAGGATTTTATTTCAAAGTAGTATATACAATATCTTTGCCTACTCGTAACAAGCCAATGTTTTTCCCGCTCTTATGCTACTGTTCTATCGTTTTTGCCACCTTAAGTCATCTTTCCAATGTTTGTGATGACTTCCTTCTGTGCATTCAAAAGAAGCTTGTTTGTCCAATGAGTATATTTGACATTTATAAATTTATACATCAATCATACTGGAGAAGGTATTCAAATGCCTGGATATTTGATTGCTTATGCTCCTAGTGCCTTATATTTGTGCCCAGAATATTTCTCCTGGGATGAAGCTTTGGGGAGTTGTTGCTGAGGTGAATGAGAAGGACCTTGTAATTAGTCTTCCAGGAGGCTTGCGTGGATTAGTTCGTACAACTGATGCACTTGATCCTGTCGTAGATGATGAAATTGAGGTAGCCTTCAACTTGGAGTCTATTTTGGTTTTTGTATGCCAACCATTTTGTTTCTTTAATTACCATTCCTATATTTCCACTTATAGTCTCTTTGTGGTGTTCAATAATCAATAGTCTATGCATGTTTTCTTTTCTAATTGTATTTTATTTTTCCTCCTTATCAGGAGAGTGAAGGTAGTGTATTTCCAGACATATTCCATGTTGGGCAGCTTGTTTCTTGCACTGTGCTGCAAGTGGATGATGACAAGAAAGAAAATGGGAAACGGAAGATCTGGCTTTCTTTGCGTCTCTCTTTGTTGCACAAAGGCTTCACCTTGGATGCAATTCAAGAAGGAATGGTATGTTAACTTAAATGTATAATATCAGTGAACGTTTCAACATATTTGTTTTGTCATGACATAATGAATTTTCTAGAAATTAAGGACAGAAACTTAGTCGATCACATATGTTGAATTTTTTACGCTATGCTAGATAAAAATTTACGGATGCATACCAAGTGAGGAAATCAGTCCCTTTTTTCTAAGCAGGAGGAAAGCATTCCTTTTAAGTTTTATCTAAGTCATTGCCCCATGCCCCCATCGGATGATGTTATTATGTGTTGGGTGATAACATAGATAAAAACATATTTTTTTTGAATGATGTAGAAATTCTATTGTCGAAGGTTCGTTAGACGCCAAACTGTTATCTCCCTGAAATTAGTATCCAAAGTTCAAGTTTTCTGACATATCTCAGTGCGTAGATTTCATTGTTGACGACACAGATGGGGACTCTAGGATTTTTTTTGATCATCTAACCTGACAATCTCATTGAAGACTCATCTTTGAATGATGGTCAGAATTGAATGAATTGAATAGCCTGGTAAAAATTAAATCAGTAGGTGCATATGGCCCATGTCAATTTATTCAAAAGGATTTTGGTATCACCTGGCTAGATATTAACTTAATTTCGCATTGAGAATTTCTCCTTGAGGTGTGGCTTGTGGTTGGTTGCAGGCTTTTGGGGTTTTCTTTAAACCCTGCATTGGATGGGTTTTCAAACTCCCTCAATCCTCCAGAATTGGGGGAAAAAGTTGCAAATGATTGATGTGATAAGTGCTTAGTTACTTTGTGTTAAAAATAAATAGAATCAAGGCGGCTAACAACAATTGGTCCTCTCGGATGGGCTTGATTGGATGCAGTCTGCTAACTAGATGCCTCCTGTGTTTCGGGGCTGATCTTGAGGTTCGAGCTCATGCATCTGCACAGGGCATCATTTGACTTTTACATCCTGATTCTTGTGCATATGTTTGTTGTTCATATTTGGTGCATCATCACGCCTAACAAGGGTAACCTAGTGGTAATGGAAGGGAATGTTGGAACTGGGATACCTTGGACGTCTAGGCTCGAATCTCTGAAGTTGCATTTTGGATTTAACTGATACTAGTGGTTTATTGGGATGATTCACACCTGACCTTGGAGAGCTTTCATGTTCTTTAAAAAACATGTGGTGCATTGTCATGTCATGTGTCCATCTCTCTCTCTCTCTTAAACTTATTGGGAATGAAGATTTGAACCCTTGCTTCAGATCTGGGTGGTGAGGAGACAACTGCTGAACTAGTGGTGGTCTCATGTCCGTGGCTTATCTTTTTGGATTGGACTACTACTTCAAATTTCTTGTATAGGCAGGGCCATTCTATATTTTGTAATTATCCTGCTGGCAGTAATCTGGATTCTGATGTCTGTTTCTTGGTTCTTGGTGAGTGTTTGAACATGCCTGGTCTTAACCTATGTGCTTGTGGATGAGTTCATATAAAACCATGACATATATGTAAATCTGAGTAAAATTTTACTCAAGGTTTCAAATCAAACTAGGAGTTCTGTTTTGCCAATGAAATTGCACATGTTTTCCTTCCCAAGATATTGCCTCCACTACGTGGGTCTTGTGCATCAGCTGTTGTTTCGTTTGCCATCTTGCAAGTTTTGGTTCAAGGCACTTTAATATAAGTTATGTAGGGTTGATCTTTGTAGATTATAATAACTTGTAATTTCATTTTTTTGTGTATTTCCATATATATTTTTTCTTATTATCATGACTTTCTTTTAATTATCTTCATTTTCATTAATGACATATCTACTTACAAAATGTGATATCTAGTTGTCTGCTGCATTTAGGCATTTCAAAATTTTGCTTATTTTGTTATTGAAGTGCCTATGTAGATGTAGCCAGCAACTGGTTTCAAACCCATCCTTCCTTTGAAACATTTATTATTTCGGCTTTCTGATTTTTTTTGACCTTTACATATCTTCTCTTTTGTTCAATATACAGGTCCTTACAGCATATGTTAGAAGTGTTGAAGATCATGGTTACATACTTCACTTTGGACCACCTTCTTTTATGGGGTTTCTTCCGAAGAACAGCCAAGCTGGTATCTATCAGTGAAATTTCTTGTTAGTTATACTTTTTTATGTACTTGTACTTCGAGACCTATAATGGTTTAGCCATTATGTTAACTGTGTGCTGCTTATTTGGTGGGCTTCTATTTTTGACTCTCTTCTGATTTAGTTTTGGAATATAATAAATTTGGTGTTTACAACACTTATTCGAATTAGAGTAGCATGCACAAGTACCCTACTGAGACCACTGTGGAAATCAGAACCTCAATATCTCTATATACATGTCCCCTCTTTTGGTTGGGAGTCATTGACGTATTAATGCACAAGGGTTAAGAACATAGCATATCCCCCTTTCAGACTGGTAATTGTCTCTTTATAGAGAGTACTCCCACATTATCGAAGACAAACTCTCTTCCTTTCATTCTGCTTTAACCACTTGTCCTTTCAACTGAATGTGCATTAAATGATGTAGGAGTCACCCTGACTGAAGAAAGCAGTTATACATTTAAATACATTTTATCCTTTGTAAGGTACATTATCTTTTTCTTCCAGAAAATACTCCAAGAGGAGGAAGGATTTTTTCCACCACAAGCAGCCTCTTGATGTCCCATACTTGACATAATAATTTGCCCAGAAGCTTTTAAAGAGTTTTATCTGAATCTAGTTAACCCAATTTGTTATGGTTCTTGAATGACTTATGGAAGATGATTGAACTCTAGGGTAATTTCAATTATACTACAGAAAGTCCATTTGCAAGAACTTTTGTGTTAGGTGCTATAGAATGTTCTTTTTTATCTTCCTGTATTGACATAGGTCATTAAACTCTTGGAGGGGACTCCCAAGAGTTCTGTTGATATCAGATTCTTGGGAATTTAGGGTTTAGGGATTTATTCAATTGTCATGCATCCACTTAAAAATCTCAGAAACCCAACAAGCCCTGTGAAAAAAAGACTATTTAGGTAACTACCTGAGTTGTTATTTGAATTTCCTGATGCTATGTTACTATGTTAGTCTCTATTGGCGTTCGTACTGTCATGTTTTCCATTTCAGATAGGACCCATTATGAGTCTCTTTGTCTGTTGGCTGTATTGACACGATGTTTATTATGCCATTTGTATTGCATCTGAAAAATTATGTCTATTGCTTTCTTTATTTTTTATGGTTTTTGCTGACCTCCATGTTTTTGCTAACTGCAGATAGCAAGGGGGTTGAAGTGAAGACTGGGAAACTTTTGCAAGGAGTTGTTAGACAAATTGATAAAACTCGGAAAGTTGTTTATCTGAGTTCTGATCCAGAAACAGTGTCTAAATCTGTTGTATGTTGTTTGGCATCTCTTGCCTTTTTAACTATTTTCCCTTGCATTTTTGTTTCTGTTTTAACATCTTATTGCTCAATGCTTAACAGACAAAGGATCTTAAGGGCATTTCAATTGATCTTCTTGTCCCGGGCATGATGGTTAATGCACGCGTACAGTCAACCCTTGAAAATGGGATAATGTTATCATTCCTTACTTACTTTACTGGAACTGTAAGTTCACTATGTTCCTGCCATGAGAACTAATTGTAACATGTCATATCAGTGAATTATCAATTATGTAAAAACTGGTTTATTTTAGGGTAATTTAATAAATTTTATGGCTTTGAAATTGGGGACTGTTCTCCTAACCCACTGTTTATGTTTTTGGGTGTTACAGGTTGATATGTTTCATTTACAAAATACCGTACCTAGCTCAAATTGGAAGGTTGATTACATTAAAAATAAAAAGGTATGCGCTGAAAATTATCAGTTTGCAATTAATCTCAGTAATCTCTACTCAAGCCCTTAATGATACAGATTAGTCTCCTGCTAACTAGTATTGAAACAATAGAAAATGCTTGGTTTTTAGGGAGTGATATGCATACAATTTTCTGATCATATACTTCTTAAATTTCATCCTCATGGAGTAAGCCAGTTTGGAAATTGTTTCCAAGTTTCTAAAAATAGAATGAAAAGCAAAATAGTTTGTTTTAGAAACTGTAATCGAAAACGGGATAAAATTTCTCTTAAAAATCACTAGAAACTTCTCTTCATAGTTGAAACATTGCTTTCTTACTAAAACGATTTGTCTTCATTAAAAAAAATTTCCTCTAAATATTCAAAATAGAAGATTGATGAGATGGTTTAAGTTTTATTCACCCTTCTTGTTCTTCTTTTGGTATTTCATTCCATTAAGGCATCATGAGGGAATGTGTCGTTGAATACTTTGTTTTCACGATAAAACAATTTATATTTTGTTTTCATAGATTATTTTCTCCAAATTTTTTGAGTGTGTGATTGGTGAGTTGGTTTAAATTTTATACCCTTCTTATCTTTCTATGCGAATTTCATTACATTAAGACATCATGAAGCAAAGATTATATGCTGCCATGCTGGTAACCATCACAGATTGAAATAGAAGAACGATGGATGGTGATGGTTTTTTTGTCACTTATTACTTGCTTGCACAGTCTGCTCCTTGTTCTGGTGTTTTTGTTTTGTTTACTTTCTATCTTGTCAATGGCGCTGGACATGCTTGAACGTCTTTATTTCCAAGCACAAATTTTAGCCAACCACAATTGCCTCTGAATGTTGCTGTCCTTTTTCTTTATTAATAAAAATGTCTAATATTTTGGTTTAGGTCAATGCTCGGATATTATTTGTTGATCCCTTGACAAGAGCTGTTGCTTTGACCCTGAATCCACATCTTGTTCATAATAGGGCTTCTCCTTCAGTAAGTTGTTAATTGTTACTCACTCATGAAGATTCTGTGTGCTTTGCTCTTGTGAAAAAAGAAAAGAAAAAAAGAGTGAGAAATCAGAGGTGAATCTTGTTTTGCATCATCAATCTAAAGGTGTTTTTTGCTGCTTGGACTTTGGTTTCTGGCGAGCACTATGCCATCGCTTTGTATTTTAGTACGTAACTAGTTGTCCTTTTATTGGTGGACCTTTTGTGAGTAATAATCATGATATCACCCATTTTTATTTGACTAAGCATCCCCGCCCCCTTCACTCTCTTAATTTTTCGCCTAGTTGAGACTCTCTGTCTCTCTCCACACCCTCACAAACAAAGGGGTATGCATGCACCCTGGTCAATGTTTCTTATATTTCTACTGAGATATTCTTTTAGTCGGTTAGGTGTAGCTGCTTTTTTATGAGCATGTCGAGTCATTATATATTGCCCTATTCTTATTCTGTACTAATATTCTGGGTTCTTTTGCAGCTTGTTAAGATAGGAGATATTTATGACCATTCAAAAGTTGTCAGGGTAGATAGAGGATCAGGTCTTCTGCTTGAGATTCCTTCTACACCAGTGTCAACTCCGGCTTATGTTAGCGTACGTATATTTTGTGTCTTTACCACTAGTTCAGCTTGATTATTTAGATACTTTACTCAGGTTGTGGTAGATTACATCCCCTGCAGATATCTGATGTGGCTGAAGAGGAAGTCAAGAAGCTTGAGAAAAAGTTTAAGGAAGGGAGTAATGTTCGTGTTCGAATTCTTGGGTTTAGGCACTTGGAAGGGCTTGCTACAGGGGTTTTGAAGGTTGCTTGGCGTATTTCTTTAGTTGTAGATAATATACATTCATTGTTTGACATCAATGGTCAGAAGTTTTTATTGAAATTTTATGTTTACCTAGAAAATACTAGCTTCTTTCGACTCCAAAGGTACTGGTTTATTGATGTGTGCACTGATTTATCGTTGGTGATGGTATGCTGTTTAGTTTGAAGTGCGAAATCTCCAGTCAATGTGGAAACTAGTATCTGGCTAGGGAAGGAGCTGATGGGACTTCAGTTGCTCTCTATTGGGTGGACTTTTGGCAAGATGTCATTTCTTCATCACTTGCCCAAGTATGACTTAGGAGTTAGGGACGGTCTTTGCCTCTAGCTTTAGTTCTTCGACTAAACAGAATCTCTTTTACCGGATAAAAAAATAGAATAAAAAGGGAAAACACAATTGTAGGAGACGACAAGATGTTGCATGACCTTTGAGGAGGTGCAGGTAAAAATTACAAGGGGGCTATGCAGATATCGTGAAGAAAAAATTGTTACAGTGCTGAGAAGACCGATACTTAATACAATCAAACAATTTTTCAATTAAATTTGCCATTGTTGATTTGAACAATGAAATGAAACTGATCTCGTTTTAGGTTTCGTCAACTCTGTTGCATAATTTATTCTATTATTAAGCATCTTTATTTTGTAAATCAGGTGTTTCCTTTAATGACATTAGATGTACTTGTTATGAGTTTTTTATCTGATGGTCTGCCGTTTTCTATTAATTAGGCCAGTGCTTTTGAAGGACCAGTGTTCACCCACTCTGATGTGAAGCCTGGGATGTTGGTTAGGGCTAAAATCACAGCTGTTGACAGCTTTGGAGCTATTGTGCAATTTCCTGGTGGTGTAAAGGCACTTTGTCCGCTCCGACATATGTCTGAATTTGAAATTGCAAAGCCTGGAAAAAAATTTAAGGTAACCTCCTAACTACCTTTGCCTTTTGGGCAGTGTGTAAAATTTTGGTTGAAGCATATGTGCTTATCTTGTTGACTCTTTAACGTAATGCTTGTTTTGAAGCTCTAAGTTTTTTTTTTTTCCTTTGTTTTTTCCTGCATTGTTGTGCAGATTGGAGCTGAACTCATGTTCCGCGTGCTGGGATGCAAGTCCAAGAGAATAACTGTAACACATAAGAAAACACTTGTATGTTCTGTATAGATTTCAGTTTCCAATCAGTGGCTTACTTATTTCAGATTTTCCTCTTTCTGTATGTACAGCCAATGTGATCCAGTTGCTGTAACACATAAGAAAACACTTGTATGTTACTATGTTCTGTATAGATTTCAGTTTCCAATCAGTGGCTTACTTATGCTCAGATTTTCATCTTTCTGTATGTGTATGTTTTAAGCCAATGTGATCCAATTGATTGAGTAGTTTTTTATAAATTTCATACTGCCTCGAACTACTATATTTTCGGTACTGGAGTTGTTTGATTTCCACTCGTGCTAATAGTTTATAACTTGAAGCCTTGATACTTACGCTGAACTGGTGTATGATTGGTTTCTGAAGTATTTGAATATCCATGAGTAGCACTTATGGAGGAGAATCGACTGTTGTCTCTTTGAAGTAGGAGCCCCACATGTTTGTCCTATTAATAAAATATTTGTGTTCTAAACTAGTATTAGCTTATGTGGTCATTGTGGTGTCACTAGTGTGTAAAACTTGGTAGATTCTTGATTCATATACTGTCGGTTGATGCTTTGGCAGGTAAAATCAAAACTTGGGATCTTGGGTTCATATACTGATGCAACTGAAGCACTGAGAACGCATGGTTGGATTACAAAGATTGAAAAGCATGGCTGTTTTGTCCACTTCTACAATGGAGTCCAAGGATTTGCTCCCAGGCAAGTCTCCAATTTTCTTTTGGTGATCTCCTTTAGCCTTTTATGTGAAACCTGTGCTTTTATTGTGACATCTTATTCAGTGCTTTTTCGTCCTTCTATTTCTTGTGGAGCCTTTCAGCACTCCTTCTGCCGTAAATAAATGTTGAACTGTAGGCACTCTGACTTTGCGTAGTGTTAGCATTGATCGGTAGATGTCATGAAATATTTTAATGGAGATGTCTGGCAAGGAATAATTACTACAATATTTATGTTTGTTATCCTATGAACAGAATGTAAGTAACTTGTAATGGATATGCTGACAAATGCTGTTTTGTCCTCTTCAAGTTCTTTTTTCGATTAAGTGAGTGAAAATGCAAACAAGTGCAATTTCTGGTTTTTATGGTTGTGTTTATTGTTTCTCTTCATAAAAGTGTTGGTTTTACCTTCCTTCCTTTTGGGATGGGAAGAAATTGGTTAATGGATCGCATTAGTTTTTGTTTCCTATTATATTCACTTTTTGGCTGATCCCATATTTGCTTATTGATTGATCATATTTGTAAATCAGATCTGAACTCGGATTAGACCCAGGGTCAGAGCCGAGTTCAATGTATCATGTTGGACAAGTCGTCAAATGCAGAATACTGAGTTCCATTCCTGCTTCGAGGCGGATCACCCTCAGTTTCTTAATGAAGCCTACAAGGTTTGCATTTCATTAAAATTTTAAATGATTTGGTTGATGTGTTTATGTTTCCTTCTTGCATATTCGTTTTACAGCTAGCTGAAAATCGTAAGTTGCCATGTAAATCCAGACTATGCTACCAATTATACTTACTCTAAAATGCATGAGGCTGATTGCATCATTGCCATATGAGAGATCTTACATCTGTTTAAGAAAAGTTTGCCATGCATATACTGTTCCTCACTCTTTGAAGTGGAGATAATGATAGCTTGTCATGGGTAATAGTAGGGAATTATTTTCGGCCCACCAAGCTTAGATTGTTTGAATTCTCTTTTTCTATGTGAGTAGAGGTTCAAAATTTTGTCAAAATTTTCTATATCTTTTGTCTTTGGCCTTTTTGATGAAAAACTGGTGGTGATATATTTGAGTGTTCAATTTACAGGGTTTCCGAAGATGATGCGGTCAAGTTGGGTAGTCTTGTTTCAGGTGTTGTTGACAAGGTGACCCCTTCTGCAGTAATTGTATGTGTTAGTTCAGAGGGTCGGTTGAAGGGTTCAATCTCAACTGAACATCTGTCAGATCATCTTGGTATATACTTTATTTTTCTAATAAAGTCTTTCGCTTTTCCGTTCATCATAATAAAAAAAATCTCGAAAGAATTCTATTCTTCTTCTTCCCCATCAAATTTATGATTTTTTTTAGTGTTTACGTAGTTGCACTTTTCATTGTGCAGAACTTGCTACTTCTATAAAGTCAGTTTTGAAACCTGGATATGAGTTCGATCAGCTGTTGGTATTAGGTATTTTATCATACTTTCTTTTCAATGATTTTGAGTATATGATTCCATAATGGTGCATGTATAATGCTTGGGTTCATAAAACAGATCTGTCAGGATTTGGTTTTCCATTTCTTCCTTGTCTCGACATTATGTTCTAAGAAATAAAATATGTTGCCACATTTTATACTTTATGTTTGTATTAGATTAACAGAGAAATGAAGTATTGAGCACCCAATCTTAATTGTAATCTTCACTTTTGATTGAGATTTTCCCATTTTATCTTAACTAAAAAGTATTATTTTGAATCGACAAAACCCCTGATTTGCCCCCTCAAAATTCACGGCGAGCAACGAGCTTGGCTTTCTACTATTCTTGAGCTATTAATATTTTCCTGAAGCATAAGGTGTGTTCTTTACCTTGGAGGCATAAAATCTGTGTCTTAATTGATGAACTGATATGCAATATTGTGATGAGCTGAAGAACGCAAGTAGAATTAGTTTGTTATTATTTACTAGTCAATAAAAGACTTCTAGTTTGTCCTGGTTCTATCCAAACCAGCAATATGAATAGTAACCTTTGATCGGGTGAACTATGAAATTTGCATTAAATATTTTTAGTTATTTTCTTTCTGAACATAAATCAGTACAAGAGGGTCTTGACTCCTACATGTGCTGCTTTACTTTGAGAAGCCTCCGTCTATCATAGATACTACTTTTAGAAGTAAGAATCTCTTCTTGACCTGACCTTAATAACGCACCATTATAGAGTTTGGATGTTTCATTTTGGTATTAATATGAAAACATCGTTTTGTTTTCTTTTATGGGTAGCCTTTGAAGTTTTTTTGGTGATGAATCTGCTGTTTATATTTTGGAAGCACTATTTAGCAATAACTGGCATTAGTAAATGCTATTTTCATTGTTCATTTTTCGCGTTTGCATAGATATTGAGAGCAACAATTTGATACTCTCTGCAAAATATTCTTTGGTCAACTCGGCTCAAGATATTCCTTCGGATCCCAGTCAGATTCGTCCTCAGTCAGTGATCCATGTATGTATTCTGGGATTTGTGTTCAAATAACTGGTTGCGAAGCTTTTTCATTTAAAGAAAAGAAAAAAAACTACTTTTGTGAGATAATTTTACTTTCACTTTTGTTTTGTCAATGATTTAAAGGTTATGTCTACTTTCTAAAAAAAGGGTTCTGCGTGACTACTTTCACTTAAAAAAAGAATTTATTTTGTGCACGCCAGGGTTATATCTGTAACATAATTGAAACTGGCTGCTTCGTCCGCTTCCTTGGGCGTTTAACCGGATTCTCCCCTAAAAGCAAGGTGGGTTTATCTTATTAGAGAAAATACTTTCTTTTGTGTTCAGTCATATTTATTCTGTTTTCCCCTCTTTCTTTTGTAGGCTATGAATGACCAACGATCTTCTCTTTTCGAGGCCTTTCACATCGGACAATCTGTTCGAGCTAATATTCTTGATGTTGGTGAACTATCTGAGACTGATACTTCTGAACATGCGATCAGTTATTCACTCTTTCATTTTTTTTTCCTCCAGGTTAATAATGAAACAGGTAGAATAACACTTTCTTTAAAGCAGTCATGTTGCTCATCAGCAGATGCATCCTTCCTTCAAGAATTCTTTCTGTTGGAGGAGAAGGTAATGTCAGTACCATATTGAGTAGATGTGGTGTTTATTTTCTTAATGGAATTCGCTTTCTGTGTATAGTCGGGTGTTGTTGTTACGTGTTTTGCGACTGTGATAAAACTTCTCTGTAATCTTGTTATTGAAATTATTACAGTTTATGCTACCCATTGGGTCACTGGCTTTGTGCCTTATAACTGAAAAGTGCATTTTAGTTTTCCATATTCTAATGCTGCTGATTGCTTATAGGGTTTTGCTTTTTTTTTTCCTTTGAAGTTTGTAACTGATCATATTTTCTGTGTTTACAAATAAACTACATATCCAATTACTTCACCATAGGGATTTTGCATGATAATCGGATAACAGATGTTCTTACTTTACAACTTTTTTTTTTTGGTTTTCTTAATCCAGATTGCTAGGCTGCAGTCTTCTGACTCCAAAAGATCTGAATTGAAGTGGGTCAGAGGATTTGATGTTGGTAGTGTCATTGAGGGCAAAATTCAGGAGGCAAAGGAATTTGGAGTTGTCGTCAGCTTTGAAAAGTACAATGATGTTTTTGGTTTTATTACACATTATCAATGTAAGGTCCTTTTCCGCTCTAGTTTGGTTATTGGTTGAGGAGTTATTATTATTGAGTTGTTTAACCTACGATCAAATTTAATCTTTGCAGTAGGTGGAACTGCTGTGGAAAAAGGCTCTCTTGTTCGAGCTGTGGTTCTTGATATTGCCAAGGCAGAATTTCTGGTTGATTTATCTCTGAAGCCAGAGTTTTTTGATAAATCCGGAGGAGGAATGTCTGACAGCCGGTCTGAGAAGAAGGTTAAACGTTTTCCCTTCTTCTGTAATGTTCTTAATATTTTCCTTTTATCCCATTGCCTATGTATGCATCGTTTATCTCTGTCGTATGCGTGGACCAAGGTCTGACAGGATAAGGTAAGGTCGCAGTTAATAACCTGTGGTTTGCCATCTCTTTGATTTCTTGCTATGCCACTTTGTTGGTGATATAGGCCAGGTTTGAGTAATCTGTGAGCATGTGCTTACTGTTTAAGAAGGATAATAGAAATTGTCACAATAAATGAAAGACGGCAAAATCTGTGTATTAACCCTGGTTTGAACTGAAAAGAATGATTGAAATTTGAAGTGTAGTTTTTGACAAATGAAATCTTCTGAAAGAAAAGGATAATGGAGATTGTGGCAATAAATGAAAGAGTACAGAATCTGTGCATAAGCATTGGTTTGAACTAATAAGAGTGATTGGAATCTGACTAATGATGTTTCTGAAAGCTTTATTGCTTTACTGGTTAAGTCTGTTGAAAGCATGTGGTTGTTATGAAATCTTAAGGATTCATGAGATGTTTGGAGAAATATTGGTTTTGAGATGAGGTTGCACTGGTTATGTCCTGTTCTCTTCTTCTCCACGGCTTCATCAGCAGTTTTGTTGATGCTTTATCTCTCCTCTTAATAAATGTTGAGAACTTTTGCGTTAGATGTGTGGCAACAGAAGGATAGGATAGGAAACAAGACCATTCGATCTAGGGTGGTGGGGGTAGTGCCGATCGAAGACAATGCGAGAAACTCGTCTAAGATGGTATGGACCCATAGAATTAGAACATAAAAATAGTGCTGCATCAGTGAGAAAAGGTGTGAAAATTCCGGTAGCAAGTAGTAAAAAGAGGAGAAATGGACCTTAAAAAGACATGGATGCAGGTTCTGTTCAATTGGATTAATGGAGGGTACAGATCTAGAGAGAAAGTTATGACAAAAGTGAATTCTCGTGGTGTATTTAAACCAATTTCTCTTATGGATTCATGCAGCCAACTCCAAAATATTTGAATGGGTTCCTGTTGCTGTAGCCCCTTGGTGTTCCTGAAGTTCTCACAAGACAATTCAAATATGATTTTTTGAATGTTTTTAATATTTGAAAAACTTAGAAAATTTTGAAAAGCAGTGCTTGAGCAGCACAATTTAGGTACCTGAAATAGTAAGAAAGTCCAGGCACCCTGGATACAAACTATTTGGGGAAATGGCTTTCATGATGATGATAAATGGGGATTATATGTGATTCTATTTGTGCACATTATATTTGCCACTAATTTATACTTTTTCCATGATATCAGAAACGTAAGAGAGAGGCATCCAAGGAATTGGAGGTGCATCAGACTGTAAATGCAATTGTAGAGATTGTGAAAGAGAAATACTTGGCAAGTTCTTCTCCTGTTTTTGTCATTGTGATTATATCTTTTATTGCTTGGCAATTTCTTATTATTTAGTCTTTTATTATTATCTTTTTGCAAGAGTCCGACGTAAGATGTAATCTTAACCTCAAAATCTTCTGAAATCAGGTTCTTTCAATACCTGAGTATGACTATGCGATTGGTTATGCCTCCGTATTCGACTTCAACATTCAAACATTTCCTCATAAACAGTTTCAAAATGGACAGAGGTGAGCATTTTTTTTGGTGTTTAGGTTATTATCTGTGCTGCACATGTTAATTTTTTCCCTAGTATGTTTACGTCTGGAGATCATGGTGTCTTCTCTGCATCTCCTTTGTAGTTACTAGGTTTACGTTGTTTACTATATTTGCTTTTGTGCCCATTTTTCTCGAAGGCAGTGTGCAGCTAGCCTTCAAATGTTCGTTATGTGTAATCTGTTAGCGTGTTATGGCTTAATATTACTTGTAATTATTTACTAATTATATGATTTACAAATGGGATAATGCTTGAGACCCCCAAAATATCACCCCCAAAAGACCCCCATTTAATGTGGAGTGTTGGATGTGTAATGGGCCCTACATGTGTGTTTTTAATCAATGGCTATTTTAATGCCACATAGATTTGGGGTACTTTTGCGGGTCTCTAGCATTGTCCTTACAAATGGGGATGCAACTGAATTCTGTTTACTTTTTCCAGTGTAACTGCAACTGTTATGGCCCTGCCAAACCCTTCAAGTTCAGGGAGGTTGCTTTTACTCCTTAATTCCATTAGTGAAGCGACCGAGACATCCAGTTTGAAGAAGGCCAAAAAGAAGTCTAGCTATTGTGTGGGATCGTTGGTTCAGGCAGAGGTGTATAGCTTTGATAATATTTTTCTTGGCATTGCTGTTTAGAATACCTTAGTGCTTGTACCAGGCAATACTCAACTTTGTGTGTTCATTTTGTTATGGGCTTCCAGATAACTGAAATTAAGCCTCTTGAACTGAGATTGAAATTTGGAATTGGTTTCCATGGGAGGATTCATATAACAGAGGTGATTTTCCTGATTATCTTGATTTTACTTTTGGAAACTATTCTGGAAAAATCTTCGAATACCTGATTGCCTTTTCATTATTATTAATTTTATGACTTTAACATGTCTCGTGGACAGGTAAATGATGGTAATGCATTGGAAGATCCATTTAGTAACTTCCGGGTTGGGCAAACAGTGACTGCAAGAATTCTTGCAAAGGCTAATCAGTCGGATAATAAGAGGAGTTACCTATGGGAGTTATCCGTCAGACCAAAAATGCTTACAGGTAATTGCTTCCTGTGGAGTTTTCTTTATTGATCCGATTAACCAAAATCACTTCTTGGTAAACTGTCCTATTGTAAATGTTACTTGGTTTGAACTCTCTCGAATTTAACATCCCAAAAATTGTCTTAGTAGTCGCTAGATGGTTTTGAGTTGCTATATAGACTGTTTTTTCTTCTAATGTCATCACTTTTATTCCCCTCTTTCTTTCTTTTTTTCCACCCTTGTTTAATTCTCACGCCATCAGGAGGTTGTTAGAGCAACTTCAGTAGTGTTAATTTGCTAGCCCAGCAAAAATTTATATTGGGTCCCACTTCTATTACATAAAAAGTCAAGGCAAACACGTCTCTCAATACAACCACATTAACAAAACACATCTCCCAATATAACCACATCAACAAAACACAAATTCCTATACATTTTCCTTCCCACCCAACATGGTGGCCAACAAATTCTCATGCCCTCCATGTTGTCCCCAATAAAACTACACCAAAACACAATCTTTCAATATAAAACACATCTCCTAATATAGCCACATCAGCAAAACACAAAACCCAATACAACCACATCAGCAAAACACAAAACCCCATACATATTTGTTGGTCCAGACAAAATAACACCATTGCAAGTGCTCCCATGCATTAACCAGTGGTCCTATCTTGTAATCTCGTGAGTATGCTAGAGTAGTGCTTGGGCATGTACATCAGAAGACTCAGAACAAACCTTGCGAACCATGGCAATCCAAATGCCTTTAAGTTGCTGTATACGACATTTTTCTTGTAACTTGGGCCAACCTTTTTCACTTGTGGATGTTATGTTTTTTCCTTCATAATCTAAACTGCAATCGTATACAGGATCCTATGATCTGGAGGACGAGCTTATGGATGAGAAGTTGAAGTTTTTGGCTGGAGAATGTGTCAGTGGTTATGTATATAAAGTGGACAATGAATGGGCCTGGTTAACGGTATCTCGACATGTTAAGGGACAGTTGAATATTCTTGACAGTTCATTTGAACCTACTGAACTTCAAGAATTCCAGAAGCGCTTTTATGTTGGAAAGGCTGTTTCTGGCCATGTTCTAAATTTCAACATAGAGAAGAAGCTACTCCGGTTGGTTCTTCGTCCTGTATGTGGTGTCTCTGGTGGACCTTTAGGTGGTGAAGATTCTAAGGTGGATGTTCCAAACAATAATGTTTTCAATGAGCAGAATACTTCTCATATTCATGAAGGAGATATCGTGGGTGGCAGAATTTTGAAAATACTTCCTGGTGTTGGAGGATTGATTGTCCAAATTGGTCCTCATTTGCATGGTAGGATCCACTTCACTGAACTTAAAGACTCATGGGTGTCAGACCCATTATCTGGATATCATGAGGGACAATTTGTAAAGTGCAAGGTTCTGGAAATAAGTCGAACAGTCAAGAGCACTGTTCACATTGACCTGTCATTACGTTTATCTCTAGATGGCATGCTCAGTCAGAACAAGAATGACTTGCCCGACCACGTGTAAGTCCTGAATTTTGGATTATTACCCAGATAATCTAATTCATATGTTGCTCATAAATTTGTGTTCATCTTTTGGTGTGAATATAATTTCTATTATAGTTTTGTTATTTATGTTTTAGAACATTTTATGAATTTGAACGGCGAAAATGTACTTTTTGTCCCTCAACTATAAGGTGAGTTTCGTTTTCGTCCCTAAGCTTTTTTTTCTCCCATTTTCGTCCCTCAACTATTCGAAAGTACCATTTTTGTACTTGGATTTTCCGTCGTCGGATTTATTTGAGGGACAAACGGGGTACTTTCCCATAGTTGGGGGACGAAAAAGGGAGAAAAAAAAAAGGTTAAGGGACGAAAATGAAACCCGACCAATAGTTGAGGGATGAAAAGTACCATTTTGCCGAATTTGAACAAGGTTGAGGTTTTTCATAGTTTCATTACAATTTTTATTAACAGATTTTTCTGGTCTTAGTTTTTTTTTATAATCACATTGATTTACTAATATTTTGAGGCATCAATGCTTTAGCTTCCTATTTCCTTTTCCCCCTTTCTTGTGGTGGAGGAAGGAGTTCATTTGTGTACAACCCTGGACAGGTTCCACATAGGATATGTTCCTGGATTTTTGTGATATATTAACGTCTACCAAGTCATTGTTCTAGTTAATTGAGTGACCTTAGCTAGTTGAAAATTTCAATACGATTTTCTTTACATGTTCATATTTTGATAAGTAAATCTGCACCCTCTTTGCTTCTTTCAGTTGCAAAAGCATTCGTTCTATTAGCTACTGTTAAAGAAAACTATTATTGTACTTTTCTGTGAGTAATCTGTTATGTCATGTACAGACTCTTATGAATATGTGTCGGTGGCTTATGATATGCAGAGATACTCCCTTCAAACATTTGGAAAAGATAGATGATCTTCATCCCAATACAATAATACAGGTAATTATAGATAAAGACCGGCTTCTCCAATTTTTCATTGCATGCTACTGTCTTTATTCTTGTACCTTGTTTTCCATGTTTTGTCTTCATCATTAACAAGTCGTAGATGGGAGTTTGTGTATCTTGATTGTGTTTTTTGAGTAGTAATTTTGAAGCTTTGGTTTTGTCACACTAATCTTTTGTCCCGGATAGGTCAATCATGTCCATTGTGTTTTGCCATTACATTGACTAGATTATGTCTTGGACCATTTTTATTTTTTTTCATAGATATTGTTTTCTACGACTTGAGTAGTCTTCGATGGTCTTAAGAAATCTCTACCACATTGACAATTATGGTGGATGAATTTTTTTTGTTAATCCTGATGGTAAAAAATTTATAAAATGAATTAGTTTCTGAAATTTTTGATGCATTGAGAAGACTGAATACCAAATTCGTTGTAACTATGATTTCAGAGTGCTCCATGGCTGAAAACTTCCGGGAACAAGTGTTGATTAGAATATTGCAACACCCACCTGTGAAGTCGGGTTTTTTCGTATTGCTTCCCTTGTTATTCTTTTATATTGTCACGAATATTTCCTCAAGATGATATCTTCACTACGTTGTCATCAGATAATGCTATGCTACAGCTATCAGATAAATACTTTGTTCCATAGCTTCCATGGCACATTAATGGACTGATTAATTGTGATCTTGTGAAGCTTGATTGATATAGATTGCAATAATTATGGTGGTAGAATCAATGGTCTATTTAGTTTGGTTTCCCTTTTGTTGTATGCTGACCTCTAGTTTTTTTCATTTTGGATTTGAAAAACGTAATTAGGAACATAACTTCTCTCTTTTTGCAGGGTTATGTTAAGAGTATTACCTCAAAAGGATGCTTCATTTTACTTTCACGGAAGCTTGATGCCAAAATTCTCCTCTCGAATTTATCAGACGGATATATTGAGGATCTTGAAAAAGAATTTCCTGTTGGGAAACTTGTTACTGGCAGGTAAGTTCATTTTTACCATCCTTAGGGCTGAAAATGTCATTTAGGGATTGTGAAGTGCAACATCATCATCATCAAGCCTTTATCCCAAACAATTTGTGGTTGGCTACCTGAATCCCTAAGAGAAAAACTCAATACTGAAATTTTGACTGCAGGGTAATTTCCGTAGAACCGTTGTCAAATCGTGTTGAAGTTACATTGAAGACATTGAATGGTAGCAGTGCATCGAAATCTGAAATTAATGATTTAAGTTGCGTACATGTGGGGGACATCATTTCTGGCAGGATTAGGCGGGTGGAGTCATATGGATTGTTTATAACAATTGACAATACAAGCATGGTAAGGAATAAAGACTTGTTGCAAGACATCATTTCTGGTAATTAATGTGACTTGGGTTCGTGTACTCAGCCCAAGTTCAAACCCCATTCTCAGCCCTTTGTTGTAATGCAATACAGATTTCTAAATCAAGTCTTATGTTTGATTTCAGTTACTTGGGGTTTGAAAGATTTTAGATTTTTCGTATAATCTTTCAATAAAGAAAACATATGGTGTCAATGTGTTAAAAGGATTTTATTTTGGTAAGATGTGTTCCAAGTGAGGTATTGAAATTTTACACTCTTATCTTGCAAGGTTGGGTTATGCCATGTGTCTGAAATTTCAGATGAACACATCGACAATCTGGAAGCAAAATATAGATCAGGGGAGAAAGTTACGGCCAAGATTTTGAAGGTAAAAAAGATTTTATTTTGGCGAGCTATTGGTGAAAGTCAATTACTTTCTCACTAGTACCATATTTGGTATAATTGCAATATTTATATGAATCCCATATTGAATAGTAAATCATTTTAGAATTTTTAAATACACTTTTTTTATTTTACTTTTTTCATACCTTTCTAAATTTAGTCTTATAGAGTAGAGTTCGCCATGGTTATTATCTGGCTTCTTCAGTTAGCAACTCAGAATTTTAGCATTTGAAATTTCGACCATATTATCTTGATGGTCATTTTATCTATTTACATCTCTATCTATCCTGCTGTGTCTGTGTGCGGGCCCCACGGGGGGCGGGGGTTTCCACCTCATGATTTCCAAAACTTGGGTGACTTACAGAGTTGGGCCTTATTTTCTTCTACTTCTGAATATCGTCTTAGGTGGATGAGGAAAGACGTCGGATCTCTCTTGGAATAAAAAGTTCATATTTGAGGGACAGTAGTGAAATCCATTCATCTGAACAAGAATTTGACAAAGGCAATGGCTCTGTTGAAGACGGAGATGTTGAGTCTTTAATGCATACCCGCAGCAGCTCACCTGAGATTCAGATTATGGGTATAGATGGAAAT
Organism: Tripterygium wilfordii; assembly: GCF_013401445.1. Classification (NCBI taxonomy): domain Eukaryota; kingdom Viridiplantae; phylum Streptophyta; class Magnoliopsida; order Celastrales; family Celastraceae; genus Tripterygium; species Tripterygium wilfordii. The sequence goes on from NC_052244.1 coordinate 1,694,309, forward strand.
GAAGAATGCACAGTTCTTGCACAAGCAGAATCAAGGTCTTTCATTCGTCCACTTGAGGTCATACTTGATGACATTGAAGACTCAGATGTGCATATTGTAGCTAGTCAAAACCAAGGGCATATTGATACAGTAGATGGGAAGGAGAGAAGACAAGCAAAGAAAAAAGCGAAGGAAGAGAGGTTACTTTGCAGTTGCACAATTGCCTTTTGTTTCTGTCATTAAAGTATGTGGAATTTTCTTTTGCCCATATTTTACTGTTTATTTTGGCAATATCGGTTCAGGGAGCAAGAAATCAGAGCTGCTGAAGAAAGACTGTTGGAAAAAAATGTCCCGACAACTGCTGATGATCATGAGAAACTGGTTAGAAGCTCTCCTAATAGCAGTTTGGTTTGGATGAAGTACATGGCCTTTGTACTCTCTTTGGCTGATGTTGAGAAAGCTCGTTCTATTGCTGAAAGGTATTCCATTGGGGATATGGAGTCCTGCCTTTCTACTATCCGAAAAATTGATGCTCATCTGCTACTGTTTATTAATCTAGTTCTACACAAACCTTCTTGTTAACAAAGAACATGGTTAATTGTACTCAAACAACTCTTCTAAGATATCCAGCAAGTATTGATGAAATAAATCTCTGCACAAAAAGGATAATGGTAATGAGTAAACAGATATAGTTTCAGATTTTGAAAATTTCAAAACTCAGTAATTTTTAAAGATATTTAAGACTCTTGAAATTCTGATGAACTTCTTGCATCTGCTCATATGTATTAATAATTTCAATGTCTTGCTTTGAGATCAGACTAGGGAGATACTGAAGTTTTGTGGTTCTGTGTATTGGTTTATGTCTAAATTATACATGTTAATAGTGTCTCTATCAATTTTTCTGTGGGTAAGGTGCTAAAACTGAAATGTGAATGGAGAAAAAAGTCACCAATCAACTTCCCATTGAGCAGCACATAAGAATACTCTTATTTTTAAATGCAAGAGTATTTGAGTAGTATTGGCATCCTTGTGCAATTAAAATTATATTCTGGCCTTCCTTTTTGGTTTTGCAAGGGCCCTGAGGACGATAAACGTTCGAGAAGAGAATGAGAAGCTTAACATTTGGGTGGCTTATTTCAATTTGGAAAATGAATTTGGAAATCCTCCAGAGGTAGTGAGAAATTATTGTAGTTGTAGCTTTTTTGATATTCATTAGCATTGTAGAGTGAACTGGGAGTCTGGGTGGATGGGGGGCTGGAATCATTCCACCTGATCTCCACCATCAAATGCAACCATGCATTGTATTTGACAACACCACACCCAATGCATTCAATGGTGCAGATCATGTGGAATTGGTGGAATCATTCCAGCAAATCCTTTTCTGAGTCTAGGAGTTTTAATAGTTTTGTTTTTCTTTAGGAAGCTATTATGAAAGTGTTCAATAGAGCATTGCAGTGCTGTGATCCTAAAAAGATCCATCTGGCACTCTTGGGAATGTATGAAAGAACTGGCCAAAACAAGTTTGCTGATGAGCTTCTTGACAAAATGATCAAGAAATTCAAACATTCATGCAAGGTATGTCATGTTCTGTCATAGTGTTTGTTTGTTTTTTTACTTTTGAAACAAGAAATCTAATTCAGTATTTTGGAACTTTTGGGTCAATATTGGAGCTTTAAGATTTTTTAATGTATGAAATGTAGGTTTGGTTAAGGCGGGTGCGGAGTCTTCTGACACAACAGCAAGATAGAGTTCAATCTGTTGTACAACGTGCTTTATTGAGTCTTCCCCGTCATAAGCATATTAAGTTCATCTCACAGACAGCTATTTTGGAGTTCAAATGTGGAGTTCCAGAAAGAGGACGATCCTTGCTTGAAGGAATATTGCGGGAGTACCCAAAGAGAACGGACTTGTGGAGCATTTATCTTGATCAAGTAGAACCATGTCCTCGAACTTATCTTTAGTTAGATAATTCTTCCATTTTTCATCCTTAACATCTTTTGCATCAAAATCTGACAGGAGATCCGACTTGGAGATGTGGATGTAATTCGTGCACTGTTTGAGAGGGCGATTAGCCTGAGCCTTCCTCCTAAAAAGATGAAAGTATGTATCTTTTGTTCAATTCACTTCAAGATGTAAGATTTTATAACTTCCTTGCATCTTTTAAGCCTTATACATGGTGCTTCATTGACTGCATGTGCAGTTCTTGTTCAAGAAGTATCTCGAGTTTGAGAAGTCTAGCGGTGATGAAAAACAGGTTGAATATGTGAAACAGAAAGCGATGGACTACGTTCAGAGCACACTAACTTGATGGTAAATTCGATTAATAGGAATAGATAGTGTTGTTTTTGTTATAAATGAAGAATGAGAAGGAAAAAAAATTGCGGATTAAGCTTATAAACTAATTCAAGGGATGAGGCGTAGTCAGAGGATAAATAATGTTTTTGGAGCAGCCAACTAGTCTTAAGATGTATATGGCCACTTAAATCAGATAATTTAACTCTTAGTGTTGTGTTTTTTTTTCTTTAAATTATTTGGAAACAAAATTTATTGGCTTGATAATTTTTCCCCCTTGCCCGGACCTGATTACCTTTGAGAATGATTGTTGGTTTTTCAGATTTGGGGCTTTTTGGCCTCCAAGGATTGAGATGGAGAGTTTGAAATTTAAGTAATTTAACATTTTTCTGTGCTAACACGCAATGATAACATGGAAAGCCGATCGTTTTTAAGCTGCTTTCTTTGTTATGCTCTCTTACATACAAGGAAAAGAAATGATGTTTTCATTAGGGAATATGTTGTCTCTCCACTCAACTTGATTCAATTTCATGGAAATATTATTAACGTTTAAAAAAATTATAAAAAACACCTACTAATTAAAAAAATTCTACTTGACAGTCATTAGTTGAAGTATAATTTTACAAAATTGGCAATAATCTGCCGGTGTAAATAATATGCCAAAAATCTCAGCATTAATATGGTAAATAATTAGAGATATAAGCTGTGGACAAATGCTCTATTAAAAAAAATAAGTTTAAAATTGAAGTTTATTTTAGAGCTTTTGTTTCTTTTCTCTTTTTTTTTTTCATTTTTTCTTTTCTTTTATCAATATAATATTATAAATTTTAAAATATCAATTTAATTTATATAAAATATCTTGTAAATTTTTAAAAATATTAATTTAATTTATTTATATAAAATATCTTGTAATTTATAAGTTTAGCTTTCAAATTAAATTTAATAAAAAAATACGAAAAAATAAAAATCATTAAATAACAAACTACCATAATTTATATTGTTCTCATCCTTTTTCACAGCTTATAAGCTGCCAACTACCTTATCTCACATATATGGGAAAAATTTTGTGGCTAATTATAATTTATTAGCAAGATCACACTCCCTCATTAAGCTACTATAAAACAAATCCCTCATACAATTGATCTTCATCTGATTCCATCACATATATATCTTCTTCCATTAAGGGATGGCGAAGCTCTCTTGCAAGCTCTTCTTTACCCTCCTCCTCCTCGCCCTGTCCGGTTTGTGTTTCTATGTTTCTGCTTCTCTTATTCTGGCATGTTGTTGGGTTTTGTCTCTATGAAGTCATAATCATAGATTGTATGTCCGAGTGAATAATTTTTGTTGTTTTTTTTTTTTAGCTGCGATGAGATCTCAAGCCGCCGGCAAGGACGAACCAAGGTGTTATGAGATTCAGGGACCGTATCCGCGATGTGACGTACAACTCTGTGCACAGTCGTGTCTCCATCGACATCCTACCGCCTTTGAGTGGAAATGTGTTGGATCGGCACGAGACATGGCTTGCTATTGTGCTTGGCCTTGTTAATTTTGATCCCAATTCCCTTCAATAATGAGTAAAAGCCTTGACAGCTATATATATATATATATATATATATATATAGTTTTTCTATATGAATAAAACATCTTCTTCATCTCAACTATTATGAGATCCCTTTATCATTGACTGCACAATCATTCAACAATTTTGTTGAGACCAGATTGAGAGCATCCAACATAAGAGGAAAGCAAGATCATCTGAATGTTGCACTAATTGTTGGAGAAAACCCCCACACCAAATCTCCCGCATTGGAAAAATAGAAGAAATTAATTTGGTTTGTAATTCATTTGAGTTTGGAGTGTTTCAAACTTTCAATTGTTGACTTATGGTCCAAGATTCAAGACTTATTGATGTGGGCTCCTCCAAGGCCCATTATTTAACATGACATCAGAATTAGGTTTTGAAGCCTAAAAGAAGAGGACGCCAATATCTTTAGGGACACTATGTTGTTAGTCAAATAAGGGTGAATGAATTTTCTCAATAATTGTTTGGGATTTTCTCAATTTTAAAAGAGCGTGTCCGTATGTTTAGGGACACTATCTCCGTCGTCGTTATTCAAATAGCGATCAATGTAATTGTTTTGAGATTTTCTCAATTTTGACCAACATTGAAGCTTAAATATAGTTTAGGGGTTGTCATTCAAACGATTTAAATTCAAGGGGGTGTATTTAGAAATAGCCTAGAACATAGGGGTGTATACGATTTTTGGCCATAATGAAACTATATATATAGACATATAGTTCATAGACAATGTTGAACTATGCTGGGCCAGCAGGCCCAGCACTTAATATAAAGAAGGATCATGCCGCCTTGACTGGTGGGAAAAAACACCAGCAAAAACAGAACCACCATAAACACAGCTATTTCTTCGATTTTCGACGAAAATCGAAGTGATCAGAAAAGGAATTTGATCATTTCGTGATTTTCTCTCACCACAGGATCTCCATATTCTACAAATCCAGGTATTTCTCCATTTTATCTTACACGCACACTTGATTGATGAGAAAAAAAACTTATAAATTCATAGGCTTGAAAATCCCAAATGAGTTGGATTCAATGTGATTTCGCTGCCATTGATAACCTTTGGAAACTAAATTCAATGAATTTAAAAGAAAATTATTGTTCTTCCAAGAGCGCATCTGTGTGCGGTGCTTAGTGAACCAATTGGTACAAATAGAATCAGGAGATCTTTTTTTAGAGAGGGTACGGAATCCATTGTAATTTTGAAAATAAGAACTGTGAATTCGTTTATGATATGGGAGTTCTATCGCAATCTTTGTGTATATATACCGATCAGCATTGTGTGAATTCAATATTTGTGTCAATGTTCAGAATCGGTGCACGGGTGTGTTGTGTATGTATCTGTAGCTAAATTTGTACCAAGTTCTCAATCTTGTGGCTTAAATTTTCTGTAGGCAACTTTGAGAATGGATTTCCCTGCTACTGTAGCAGAAGTAGTACCTGAGAAGATTGCAAATGGGAAAGATATATCCCCTTCTTTCCACTGTGATCTTTGTGATACAGAAATAGTTCACAAGATAGCGCGAGTATTCCTCCCGGGATTAGCTACAGCTTGTGTTGACAACACAACAGGCGACCTCTTCAGGACCCCTGGTTCAGTGGCTGCTGATATTCGAAAGGAAATGGCGGATTATCTTACCCAGAGAAGTGAAAATTTTGTTGCGGAATCTGTTGTTTTAGAAGGTGGTCCAGAAGCATCGGGCCATCCTTATGATATCATATCTGATTTTGTTGATGATTTTGCGAGTTCAAAAAGGAATTTGTTTACCCGGGTTTCAGGGTGGTTACTGAGTGAAATGAGAGAAAACAAAATAGACGATTTTGTACAAGAGATGGAGATAAACGGTTTTTGGTTGCTCAACAGGAGGGAAGCAATAGTACAAACTTTGCTTAAGAATGTTGACGTAAAAAATTCCTTTCACTGTGACATGAAATTTGACACTCCAGCAGAGCTTTCCAAACATGTCGTCCATTGTGGCTATAGACCTTTGAATTGCATGAATGAGGGATGTGATGATATATTTTGTGCAAACCACAAGGAGAAGCACGATTCGGTTTGTCCTTTCAAGATAATTCCATGCGAACAGAAGTGCTCAGATAACATCATGAGACGTGAGATGGACAGGCACTGTATAACTGTTTGTCCTATGAAGCTTGTGAACTGCCCTTTTTATGCAGTGGGTTGTCATTCCACAGTACCTCACTGTATGATTGATCAACATCGTTCGGAGGACCTCCATTCTCACCTGCTATACATTCTTCAACGTATCCATAAGGAAGTATCTTTGGAAGATCTGAAGCAACGGGTGGAGCAACTGGAGAAGGTACAAATTAGGATCATTATTAGGTTCCTGTAATATAATTTTTGAAGAGGTATGCTAGCCCACATCATTTATTAATGCAATTAACCTTCCTATAATAGAATCTTCAACTGCATGTTTTGTTTGTCATTATTGGTGTCAAAACTCAATAATGGAGTTTTATTTATTGGTTACTATTTTTTTGTCTCTTTTATTGACATGCAAAAGCTAATTGCCAGGCAGCATATTAGTTATTACCAAGCTAAACATCTTATGTTTGGTGACAGTCATCCTCTGGTCAGCTAGCAGAAGCTAGAGATGGGAGATCTCTAACCAATTCAATCAGGGCTCTGGAAGCAAAGCTTGGACCACTAGAAGTTAACGTCACCAACAAGGCTAGTCGAGAACTCATGGAGTCTTCCCCATCCAGAAAAGAATCCCCAGGTTCTACCCCTACTAAAAAAGAACTTGCAGAGAATTCCTTGGACAAAAAGGAATCCTTAGAGGGTTCCCCTACCAAAAAGGAAGACTCTTCTGAGACAACTCCAATCGAAAAAGAATTCGCAGAGATTTCCCTTTCTGAGAACTGAGAATCCACAGAGAATATGTGGAGATTTCCTAACCAAAGATGAAGATCTCCATGCTAAAAAAGAAAACTACATGGCAAGTATCTCCATCAATAGAGTTTCAGAACAACTAGTGTGTCAGGGAAAGCCCACTACTTTAGTTCTTACGTGTCATGCTTATGCAGCGAGTACCATTCAAGAAATGAAAGGAACTTCAGACGGCAGAAAAATGACCACATGCTACCATTCCTTCAACAGTTAACTTATAACAGCATTCCCTCATCAGCACTCATCTTGTAGTATCTATAGATTATTCTTTTTGTCCTCGGCGACTTACAGCTTTTATATAACCTCTGTTGTTAATGATTTTTCCCCATTGGTAATTACATTTTGATGAAGGCAGTGGAGTAATGGTTTTCATTGTAGAACATATTTCTATAAACTCATAAAATATGTCTTGGAGAAGTTTTCTTAATCACTCTGTTTAGTATTTGATGTTGAATGATCTGAATGGTTGGTTGGTAAATCTTTCTAGTGCATTTTTAAGAGTCAATTTTTTTGGGAAAAATTAAAGGGGAGGGCTTCAATAAAACATATACCGCCCCCCTTTTTTAACGAGTAAAGACACTGCCACATCGAACTCCGCCTTACATACCCCCGGGCACTTGAATCTTTCTATCCCACATACACCAAGCAATTACAGGACTTTTGACTCACGAGGATGATTCTAAAGAAATTTGTTTGATGAGGATGACTCTAAAAAAATTTGTTTGACGTGACACTTGAACCTAGGATTTCTTACATACCAACAAGCCAACTCCCTAGGAGTTGTCTCATGCTGAGTAACCATTTTGATCAAAATATTCTGACATCCTATTTCAAGGTTTGCAATTGAATAACAGCGGACATGTATTGGTGCAATTGTTGATCATATTGAAGTACTAGATGTAGCTGTAGCGGTCCCAGAAACGGCGGCTGACATATGTCTTATGATCGGAGTTCGGATCCGTTGAAGGATTGCATGAGGAAAGGGCAAAGAGCAATCAGTACAAGATCCGGCGAAATCAAAACATTCATTTGAAATCAAATTCGGTAGTGTAATATTACACCTTACCCACAACATTTAAACCCAGAATCAGACTGAAACAAAAATCAATATATCAGACATTCTAAGACGGTCATTATCTAAAAACAATACTTAAATATCTGTTCGCGACACAGCCATTGCTAAAATCCAAAGCTCAAGCATAATTCAAGGCTGACCAATAACTCATGCTCCAACTCCAATAAACTCCACCAGAATACTTGGTTTCAAGAAACAAAAGTACCTTGAAGCTCAAAATTCAGTACAGAACATCTGAAAGCCTCTAAAATGATTCAAATGATGAAGTGCAAAGACAATTCCAGATTGTAACAGTTCAATTTTGGTGCAAACTGAGATTAAACAAAAAGGTTGACGTTTTTGAATCCTTAAGCTCGCATTCCCCTGTTAAGGCTGACCATGCTACGAGCCGATGCATCCATCTGTGATCCCCGTACAGACGAACCAGATTGATAACCACTCCTTCCTGGACCTCGCAATTGGGCAGCGCGGTCTCTTGAATAGCCACCAGCACCTTGGCCAGCTGCCAATGATCTCCCACCTACAACATTATACCCCGAACGCGAAGTGGCAGTACCTTGTCTTCCCTGAGTGAAGGAGTAGTTTTCTTGCCATCTGCCACCAGTGACACCCATATCCTCCCTCCGCCTTTGAGGCAGATCCAACCCACCAATCCCTGTCCGAGCTTCAGCTGCCCTTTCATTGGTTTCAGCAAGAACCGACAGCTTCTCAGTCAAATGGAAAGCCAGGGCCTGTAACCTTGTGTGCTCAACATCATGGAAAACAACACAGCAGGTTGGCTGGTCCCAACTTGCAAAGAGCTCCTCGTTAATCATCATCTTGCTAATAATGCTGTGAGTATGAGCCTCTGAGAGGTCAAACATTTTGGTGAGCTGATCCAAGCCAAGTGATTCATAGGACGAGGAGAAGGTAAAGACATAGGTCCTCAAAGCCTCTTCCTTAATCTTGGCCTTCAGCATCTCAAAAACATTTTCTTGATCCCTAAGGAGCTTCCAAACATCTAGGGACTTTATAACGTCAAAAACTGTCTGAAAGTCTCCCTTGCGAAGGGCCCTAGTGGCAGCCATTACATGGTCCCTAACACTTTCAGGGGGAGCAGTGAAAGTTTGCCTCTCACTTACCTCAAGCAACCTCCTGAAGGTCTTGCTAATGACCTTACGCTTAGCATCATGGGTGTTGGCGGCCATGTTGGGAACCTCAAGCAGCATAGCACAACTCAAATGGACAGCTTCCAGGAGCTCAAGATTGATGTGCATGTGATATGGCATCTGACGTCTCCTTTCATGCCTTTCCTGTTTATTATCATTACAAACAAAAAAGTTTCATGGACATGTTTATAAAACAAAAGCTAGATTAATACTGATGGCAAAAGAAACCTTCGGATCACTTAGCGATGAAGGTAGAAAAACACGAATATGCATCCATTCCCACAATTTATTTCTTTGACCACAAAAAGAAATTCCATGTCAGGTATAAAGTCCTAATTTGGGTAAAATTCCTCCCTGATACTACTACTTTTCGCGACTTTCTTGAAGCTTCTGAAGACAAAAAAAATCATCCTAACCAAAGAAGCTGAGTAATGACTGCCAAAAGCACAGAAAAATAAATAACTTCAAATGAACTTCAATCTTTTCGAACTTTAAAATCCAAGCAATCAAGTTTGTATTCTTAATCCATATGAGTACTGAACTCCATCCAATATTGAATCATGGATTGCAGTGTTAGATTTTCACTTCCTACAGCCACAATAACTAACACATGGGAAGCCAATCAAAATAAAAATTAATGAGCCCATAGGAGGTAATTTATGGCCTCTTGAACCGTATAAACTGAGGTTTCTTCGCAATCAAACAGACCAAACTTCTGCAGTGGAATACACATATAAACTTGCGCTCTAATATAACTGAACAGATAATGCAAATTAAGATTGAAAACATGCAAGAACCAAACAAACAGAACATGTATTAGTACCTGTTCGGGAGTCTTCTCATGATATCGACTTTGCGAGACACCCTGCGCAAGCAATTCCTTTACCCTTCCACCTGAATAAAGTTCTGAAAGGCAACCATGTGCCTCGGTTATTAGTCCAACCCGAAATGCACATAGACCAAGCTGTGCCATAGCCCTGTTAAAGAGTATCTGGGACGGAATGTCCATTTGGTGTATACTGTCCTGCAAGTGACTCATAAGAAGTAAGTCACGGGATGTGGAGAACTCATCCAAGAGAGCATGGTGATATATATCACATAGCATTGCACGAGCTTTAGTTCGCTCATCTCCAAATTGGTAGATGAGAGAAACTAGAATATCCATCATTGTCCTGCTATTCTCAGGGAAAGTGGGCTTGCGAGGAACAACTTCAGGAACAACAACAAATGCTGAGGGACCCCTAGTTTCCTCAACCGCCTTCTCATCATCTCCATCTTCAGTCTGCTCAGCCAATTTCCTCATTGCATCATAAACTTCCTGTGGTTTATAATAGATAAGCTCAGCCCGTTTCAATGCCACTTTTGCAGCAGCTTTGTAACTCTTCTTGCGCTCTAAATAATCTTGGGCATTCTGGGCAAGTACTAAAAACATAGGTTCATCCTGCAGTCTTTCCACATAATCCCGTGTGTGTGGATCAATGCATTGCAAGCTCTTGAAAAACTCAGTATCTATTCTCTCTAAGAAGGCGGTCAAATTTCCCCATACATGAATCTGCCCATCATAGTCAGCCCCCTTCTGAGTTTCATTCTCATCGGGTTCCACCATGTCATCCACCACGATGTTGGGATATACGTTCAGAATGTCAAGTATAACAAGCATATTGTGGACACACTTCTTCCACACATTGATTGGCATGTGTCCACTAAGACCCGGATTAACATCAAATTGCACAGAAACAACACTAAAAAGAATCTCCAGCTTCTGTGCAGGGGTCTTAGCAACCTTTGTCAAGAATGTTAGTTGCTCAACAAGCTCAAACTTTCCAGTTCCTCTCCGACCACGAGCAGCAACAATCTCTTTGAATTTCTTGTTAACTATATCCCAAGAGATTTCACTGGGATCCTTCATAAATTGCTTATCCATGATCTTATCTTTCTTGCTCAACATCTTCTCCCAGCCTGCATCCGTTTCAAATTGATTATCTCGACGCTCATCATCATCTTCCTCATCTGCCAGTGAACCAATCTTTGAAGGATCCTCCTCAAACTCCAAATCAGATTCTTCTTCCTCTTCTGACTCCTCATCGTCCTCCTTCTCTTCCTCACTCTCAGGAGTCTCCCTATACTTGTTAATTAAATCCTCGTATTGCTTATTATTTTTCTTCAGTTTCTGTTTCATTGAATTCAAGGCCTTAGCATTACTACTACTCATCTTCTTCTTCGCATCCTTATTTGCCAAAGCCTGACCCAAGAAATCCTCAAGCATCACAAGAACCTTGATGTAAAGCGTGGGGACCTTCTCAGATTCTGTGACCCGCATTACTTTCTCGAGTTGCTTATTTATTTTGTCAAAGCTCTCTTGCAAACTAACCCAGTCATTGATCTTCATGGCATTTTTCATCTGGTCAACAGTTGCCGACATCTCCTCAAAACGTTTGTCTTTGGCAGACCTGACAACTCGCTTTTGGCCATCCGAGTCATCACTATCACTAGCATTTCCTTGGAGGTACCTGCTACCAGCAGCTTCAGCTGTAGAATCACCGGCACCCACATTTTCAACCTCATCTTCATAATCACTCTCCTCCTCCTCCTCCTCAGTGTCACTACCCTATAAACAACAAAAAGAAAATATAATTCAGACATCAGTTAAGGCCCAGATGGGTCTACAACAAAACATTAACATCAATGGCTCAATGCCGACCTGAGTCCAGAAACGCGATGCCATCTTATTGAGTCTGTTAAATTCAACAAATCAGAAGCACCAAGTATCTGCGTATTATCATGAAAAAGACTATACCATTAGCGAACAAAGGAAAGGATACTAAACTAAACAACACGTGTCTTGCCAGAATATCCTACACAACATCAACAGAAAGCATGAAAACAAAAATTCCACTGCAGATTAACAACATAAGCAGTGCAATAGAATTATTGATTTCACATTAGTTTTAGACGTGAACCCCAATGAAGAGATACAAATATAATTACTTATTGCCAAGTTTATCATTAGAAAAATTGTTTAAAGTTGTGCAGAATCCAGAAGAAAGAAAATCCCTCGCTAATATTCTAAACACAGAACATGCCTCGGTTGCTGAGAGAAACAAATAAACAACATATTAAGAACCTTATGTTAAGTAACAAATAAACAATTTTAAAAATACCAAACAAAGCAAATAGCACATTCCGCTCGGTTGGAACCATTTCCTTTTCCTTACCATTCCAAAAATAGTCACAGCGGCGTGACAGACTAAATTACAGATGGATCGACAAAAACCAAAGCCCACCATACTTAGTACCTTGCTAAGAGGCAGATAAACGAGACATCTCATGACCGTAAGCAAATACAAGACAAACGACTAAAAGGAAAGAACAAAATAGCGGACGAAATTGCTAAGAAAGAAACGTCAAAGAATCATGAATTAAGGGAAACTCTGGATACTACACACCCTAATATCCTCCAAATCTGGATTATTTGACCCGAAAAATCGAACTGAACAAAACCCATAACACAGGACACTGAAGCGTGATACGCCCTCTTACCAGTCCTAAATTCAAATAAAAACTAAATACTAACGGAAGGCTTTCATCAGAAGGAAAAACAGAGAAAAATACTCGACACCGACAGAGAAAACAGGGAACAGAAGATTTGAGAATATCGGGAGATCTGGGGATTAAGGTTTATTAATTTACGCCGTCGTTAATGGTTGCATTTATCCAATTTTCAAATCTTTAGACCGTAAAAGCGAAGGCTAGAGACTACCTGAGAGCGATCAGAGGTCGACGATGGCGGAAAGACAGCTGAGTGCGATGAATGAGGACTTGCACGATAGGGGAATATAGGGTTTTAGTTGCCAGTCGAATTCTTACATTCATGTCAAGGACGGATTGTGATTGGGCTATCCCCTAACCGCATAAAGGTCCAATAATAATGGGCTTCTTCTGAAACTTCAGGCCCTTCTGTGTGACCCGGTGAATACATACCAAGTTTAGGACAGGCTAGCCCAACAATGGGCCAAACCGAATTAGTCCAAAATAACCCAACATGATCGAAAATAAAATAGAGGAATTTTATCTACACACCATATATACACTATCTTTACACCATTTTTCGAACATGATAAGTTTACATCACCAAAAATTTATAAATATACACACAAAATTATATTAAAAAGACGATTATACCCTTGATTTGTAAAATATTAGATTTTTATAAATATACACACAAAATTATATTAAAAAGACGATTATACCCTTGATTTGTAAAATATTAGATTTTTTATTGCTTTACACACATTGATAGTTCTCACAAGCTTAGACTCTCTCTCGGACGGAAAAACCGAGGTTGGCATCGGCGCACAAGGAATCCATTGGAGCTCGCCCTCAAGGAGAAGGTGCGTCAAATCTCCATAATGAACCCTCTTCATCTGCACTTTCAGCCTTGGACCAAAGAAAAGGGGATCTTGGAGGTAACCGAGGTGCGTCAAGCCGTCGAAGACGACTTTGATATAAAGACAAAAGGGCAAGAGTTCCAATTAATCCAACAAATGGAAAAGGAAGATGGAACACAAAAAATTAGTCTTTAACTAAATATATTAAATAAAATTATTTTAAATTTATAGTTTAAGGGTTAATATGTCATTGTATACAAGAGTATTTTTGTAAACTAAAAAAAATAAATAAATGGTGTAAAGATAATATTTATGTGATGTGTAGATAAAATTTCACAATAAAATATAAGGGTCTGTTTGGCATGCTTGTCTTTTATGCATTTTTTGTTTTTATTTTTTGAAAAACATAAAACAATCTCGAAAAAAATTTTGGTTGTGTATTTTAAAAAACACGAGAAACAAAAAATTACTGGAAAACAGATTAAAAGGGGAAATTAAAAAAAAATTTCTGAAAAAATATAAGATACATGAAATATATAAAAAATGAAAATAAACCAAACAGACCCTAAATGTATAATTAAAAACTCATATTTTCTACCTAATAAATTTATGCATTCCTAAGACCAATGCAATAATTTCGTCGTAGAATTAATGTTAACATTGACCAATATGTGTCCAAAAAAAAAAAAACTTTAAGACCAAGTCCGTTTTGGAAATTCAATGAGACATGGAAGTAATTCCAACCCCACTCACTAGAAGGGATTCACTCAGTAAAAGCAATTGAAAGCCATGATTAGACTTGAATATCACGTATTGATTTTGTTCAAAAGGCTTGGAATGTAAGTAAAGTAGTGTGAGTTCAAAGTTAACTATTGAATATTGACTAATAAATATTTTGAATAAAAAACTATATAAGATTTTGAAATTGATAATAGAGTTCTATCAATGGAATATGACTTGGTTCACTACATACACAATTTATTTATTACTTAATAATCTTTTTTTAGTTGACAAAGTCCTCCCCCATGCAATACTACTAGTAATGGGTTAGAGCCCCTCTACTATAAATCATTGTAGTTTTTTATTGCAGTTTTAATCATATGTGTTCAGTCTATTTATGCATAATTTTTTTTTAAATACCGCAGAGAAATATTTTTTCATTGAAATCGAATATTGAACACACGTATGTCTAACCCAGTCGATTACCAATCAAGTCACCTCTCGTTGTTAATAGTCATGCATGCATAGTTAGAGTGGAGTTGGTGTGACTTCAATTAAGGTTTTAGAAATAAAGGAAGTAGGAATTCATGAGCTCCAAGTCCATTGATGTGTGATCATCATTTGACCTAGTTTGATTACTGACCCAAACTAGGTCAAATTAATACCAAAATTTGACCGAGGCGTAATGGATGGTCAAGGTTGGTTTCAAGTTCAACCACTCCTCCATATCATTCCATTGGGGAAAAAAAAAAAAAAAAACGCACACACACACAGGTACTTTTACTGATCAAACCATAAGCGGCGTTTCTAGTACAGCAGGGGAAAAAATATTGTCAAATGATGTGAATGTTGTCGGTATTTGCTTTTGGAAAAACGCGTTAGACCAAATCTACTTTAAGCCAGATTCTTTAGATTATGAACACAATCTAGCAGCTAGCATGTGTGATCCAGTACTATCCAAAATCCAAATATGTTTTCAGTACTCACTTTCTATAGTAATATAATATAATGATATTCCTACATTTCTTGTAACAACGCCACTGTTTCAATATTGTTCGTTTTGAGTTAATTTATACTAACATGCATAAATTTGATCTTTGAACTCTTTAGTTCATAAAACACGTTCACTAAGATATGAGATTTGATTTATTATATCATGTATTTCACTTTTTTAGTTAGACATTCGTTAATTCGTTCCAACGCCATTAAACTTGATATTGCTGGTAGACCCCCACTCTCGTGTGTTCGGTGAGAATTCCGTACACAGACTAAATGACTGCTGGCACCAACAACGGACTTGTCCATGTATTGCTTTGACTTGCATGTTTGAGTAGGTGTAGCTGAAGTTGGAATTTCATTAAATGACAACTAAACATTGCAGATACGTTTGACTCGGCTCCTTCAAAAGATCGTCTGGGGTTGGCACCACCATACCCTCACTGACATGTACTTGGCGGTGGCAGCCGACTCTGCAAACTATCTGACAGAAAAAGAGTAACGCTGCAACTAAAAAACCGATGTATCTATACTTACAAATCATCAATAAATATTATCTATTTTGAGTTTGTCCGCTCACTGTTAATATATCGGATCCAATTTTATCTCTATGAGACCCATCTTCACTTAATGTTAATTGAACTCGGGGAAAAAAAAAACCAAAGCCTTTTGATGATTTTTTTTTTTTAGTACAAGTATCAAACACAATATACGACACACCATCAGATCAAGCCTATGAAAGTACAGGTGTCAACAGGCCCCACGCAGGAGGCACAAATCAAGCCCACGCAGGGGCAGACGAAGCCCACACATCTCCTTGTAAATATTCGGAGGAGGTGAGACTAGAACCCATGACCTCAGTCAGGGACATGCAAAGTCATTGTCACTCAACCAATGACTCATTTGTAAAGCCTTTTGATGATTGAGAGAATATTCATTTTATAAATCACATAACAATGTGGAAATTATAATTCTAAGAAGCACATAATCAGGTAAGGTAAAACCTAGAGAAGCAACATTTTCAGAATTTTCAAGAAGAATTCTACTATAGAAAATATTACAAGGATGACTCGAGACAACTGATCAAGGATTTTAAGAAAAAGAAAATTGAAAGATTCATTGGTCCCCAATTGAGTCTTATTACAAATCATAGTATATAGTCTCCACTATACTTGCCAGGAAATGACACCATTTTTATATATTTTTTTTCGATTTTTCACAGTGATTTGATTAGAAAATCTTTTTATAGTATTGACTATAAAGAGGAAAGAAAGATACACAAAGATGGTAGAGTTTTTGTTAGAATTGTTTCAGTCAAGACTCAAGACCACGTGGTTGGACAAGACACTCTGTTTTTCCATATATTAACAGAGCAAGAATAGTAAGGAACCAACGTAATTTGGAGGGGCAGTATTGAATGCCACTCTGTTACAAAACCTCGGAACCCTCAAAAGGGGCTCAACCAAGTCCTCATTCTTCGCTCTCTCTCTCTCTCTCACATTGTTCCCCCCAAAACCCAACTTCTCCATCCGGTGTTTTTTTTTTCTGTTGCCTCTCCATTGCCTTCTCTCTCTCGACTTTCCCTCTCTGCCTATCCTATCTTTTTCTCTCTCTTCTACCTTCCCTTAATCCTAACCCATCTCTGCTTTTCCGCTTGGTCTCTCATTGAGGTAAGGTTCCAATTTTTTCTTTGGTATAATCTTCCTATTATGTGTATATGTTGATGGGTTTTTTCCTCTTTTTTTTGTCTTTATTATGAGATAATTATTGATGGAATATGTGAAACAAGACATGAAATGTGCAAATGCTGAACCTCTGTGTTGTCATTGCTTGAGATTACTGTGTTAAATATGCCAACTTTTTATCTAAGGAGGTAACCGTGTGCCTTTGGCTTTATGTAATTGTCCGGGTACTTTGGATTCCAAGCTCTCTTTGAGTTGCCCAGCTTGAAGAATCAAGAATCCCCCTCCAGCCAACTCGAATAAGTTGAAATAAAGTTGAAATCTTTTGCTTCGTTATTGATTTGGGTTTTTAGTTGTGAGTACAGCACAAATGTCTATTTTCTTTTCTGTTTTCAAGTGATTTTAGCTATTTTTTTGTTCTCTAAAATGGAAAACCAAATGCGTTGCGTTCCGGATTGTTTACTGTTTCCAGAAAATGAAACAGAAAACGCATGGAAAACAAGCAGACCAAGCTCTCCACTTTTAGATTAAAAACAAAGAAAAAGAGTGCTTGCTATGCATCATGTTCGTTCTATCCATAAATGGTTAAAGATTAATGAAATGAGAAACAAGTGGCATGAAAAATAGGGACAGTGCAGAAATTTTCCACACTTTCAAATGGTTGCCTTGAAAATCTTTGATGTTATTATCTTCATCTATACATAAATATGCATTTTAGACCTTACATATTAGGCTGGATATAAACAAGGCTTTCATTGAATTCATGTTTTGTTCAATATGGCAGGTATTTAGAATTTTAGATTGTGGATTGAGATCTTGGCTATTTGGGGATATAAGTAATATATCCCTTTCCAGTTCAAATGGGGGTAACCTTTTCATGCCCGCTCGCTGATATGGATGATTTAGACAGTCGATTTGAAGCTGTCCTTGTGAGATCAATCAGTTTTGATGATGGAGATATGAGTACTGCCTTAAGGTCTATCAGCTTTAATGGGCGGGATTCGGAACACTCGATGAAATCATATGGTTCTGGGAAGACAATATTTGAAGGGTCTCTGAGCTTTAAAGGTAGAGAATTGGAGACTGTGTTCTCTTTCAAAACCCCGACTGCAGATGCAGAAAACAATATGTTTCTAAGGTCACCAACCGTTAAGAATGTTGATAATGGTGACCAGTTGCCAAGTTTTGACAATTTGTCCAAGAACAAACTGCATTCATCAAAGTTAGAGCCTGGGAACCGCAGATATCAGGCTGCATTGAAGTTGCAGAAAGTGTACAAAAGTTTTCGAACAAGAAGAAAGTTGGCGGATTGTGCAGTTCTCGTTGAGCAGAGATGGTATGTTTAGATCCTTTCATGCAACTCCCACTTGGGAATTTTTGATACTTGATAGTTATCAATCTATGCTATTTTGCTTGTTGCGGAAAATAAAACAAATTGATTATGCCTTCTGTAGGTGGAAGCTGTTAGATTTCGCTGAACTCAAGCGGAGCTCTATATCATTTTTTGATATCGAGAAACCTGAAACAGCTGTTTCACGCTGGTCAAGAGCAAGAACAAGAGCGGCCAAAGTGAGTATGGACAAGTTAATAGGAAATGCATATACTTTTTACTCACTATATATATATGTGTGTGTGTAGCTCTAAACTGCCAATGTTATCTCATCTTTTGCAGGTGGGGAAAGGCTTGTCAAAGGACAAAAAGGCTCGGAAGCTAGCTTTACAGCATTGGCTTGAAGCAGTAAGTTGCATTAGTAGACTGTAACATTGGCATTCAAAGAATTGTTTTTCTTTCATCTTCTCATATTGTGGCTTTCTTCTGATAGATTGATCCTCGTCATCGCTATGGCCACAATCTACAATTTTACTATGCTAAATGGCTCCACTGTGAAAGTAAACAGCCATTTTTCTATTGGTGAGATTTCTTGAGAGCCGCACAGTATTCCCTTGTAACAGATTTTGCTTCACACCAAAATATGCATTATGCACAAAACCGCATTCTGGACTTTGAATACGCAGGCTTGATATTGGAGACGGGAAAGAAGTTAATAGTGAGAGGTGTCCGCGATCGAAGCTTCACCAACAATGCATAAAGTATCTTGGTCCAGTGAGTTTCATCTTGCTTTGTAATTCCTCTATTTCGAACTCCATAACTTCATAAATTTCTCTGCTGAAATCTCTTTGTTGCTTCTCTCAGACTGAAAGGCAAGCTTATGAAGTTATTGTGGAGAACGGGAAGTTGGCGTACAAGCAAAGTGAAAAACCTCTGGATACTACAGGAGGACCCCAAGATGCCAAGTGGATTTTTGTCCTTAGCACTTCGAAGACATTGTATGTTGGGCAGAAGTGCAAAGGCAAATTTCAACATTCGAGTTTCTTGGCTGGCGGAGCCACCTTATCTGCTGGAAGATTAATCGTGCAAGATGGTATTCTAAAGGTAGAAAAGGAAAACCATACCTGGCATTTCAAAATATATTGATAGATTCCACTTCCTTTCACCAATGGGATCGTTTTTGTTATTTCTATCCTCTCTTTTTGGCAAATTCTGACGGACTTCGTTTAATATTGGTTGCTTGAATTTGATAGGCAGTTTGGCCTCACAGCGGACACTATCTTCCTACAGAAGAGAACTTCCAGGAGTTCATGTCATTCCTTAAGGAACATAATGTTGATCTAGCTGATGTAAAGGTAGAAAACAACAAATCTACTGTTAGTATTTTGCAGTGCTCATATGATTATCTGCCATTGTTGTGGATGAGAAAGCATTGACATGTGTTGTCTTTCTTTGCTATATTCAGAAAAGCCCAACTGAAGAGGAAGAAGAAGAGTTATTCAAAATTGAACATAGAAGCTCCATTCCCGTTCGAGCGGATTTATCTGATGATATTAAAGGTTTGGCACAAGAGAACAGTGATTCCAGGCAACAAACTTCAAATTCTGCAGCAAACTGCCAGCCAGCCTTGTTAAAGCTATCTCGTCGTGGATTTGGCTCAAAGATAGCAAAACTCGACATGCCAAAAAGAGCTGATACGTTTGATATTTTCAAGACACAAACATCCTCTGAAGATGGCTATGAAACAGCAGAGGAATCGTTCTTGACAGAGGAGGATTTCATGGTTCCTAAATTGAATTTGTTTGGCGAAGATGAAGAAGTAGATGAGAAGCCAATACCAAAAGAAAAGATTGTGAAGAGAATAGATTCACACAAAGTAATGAATTCATATCAGCTGGCTCAACACCTATCATCTAAATGGACCACCGGGGCCGGACCGCGCATCGGTTGCATGAGGGATTACCCCACAGAACTCCAATTCCGGGTTCTAGAGCAAGCAAACTTGTCTCCAAGATCAAGAAGTGGTGATGCATCTCCTCACACCACAAACCGCTTGAGCCCAAGTCCACTGTCTAAAGAGAAAACTACAAGCAGAAGTCCCCTTGCTGCAGATAAAATGTCTGAGAAGAAAACTTAGCTCATGATTGCTCCAATTGGGTAGGGAAGATGTTGAAGAATTCTTTCCGCTTCGATTGCATCCCAATTTTCTTTAGTTTAAATTTTTCTCTAAAAAAATGAACAGTATTATTACATGTTACAAAGAAGGCAAAATACATTAACCAGCATAAGTATGCAGCTGTATACACCAGGAAATACACACTCTCTTCAGCCTCCTCCCTCTTACCACTGCCTATACAGATTGTGGATCAATTTGCTATATGAAAGGGAATATAATATACTCAGCATAGAACAGGTTCCATATAAACCGATAGAACTCTGAAATCGCTTCCTGCAAAATGTAAACATCATATGAAGTCACAGTGGACAAGATTTGGCTAACCAAAAATGGTATAGTTCTTGGTTAGGAGCCTAAACATCAGATGGCAAGAGGATTCATGCCATTTTACCATCCGCGGGAACTAATTGAGAAAACTGAAGCGTAGGCAAACAGCCTCTACATCTGCAACACCATATTCTGCCCGACTTTATGGACTGCAAAGACGTACTTATATGCCATATATAACAAAATGTATCGTTTGTCCCTATGTTATCCAAGATTCCCAGGCAGAATATGACTGATCAACAAACGCCCATATGGCATTCTGAATTACCAATATGTACTTGCTATTGACTAGGTCATTTTCATAAGAAATGGAGTTAACTGTTAGAGATTAAGACCCCATTGTCAGTGAGCTACTCTGAACTAAGAGATAAATATGGGCATCTACTAATGCTTCCATTCCAACGAATAAAATAAGCAGAAAATTGGTAATCATGCAGCATTAAGATAGAACGTTACCTTGGTGTAATTTGCTCGCTCTAACACCCACGTCTGACACCAGCACATGAAAGAAATTGCAAGCAATTAATTTTTTTTAAAAATAAAGTAACTAATTACAGATGTGTCAAAATTTAAAACCAAAGTAATACTATAGGATATGTGTAGGCATCAAGCTAAAAAGGACAATCTGATATAGTCATCTCACAACACCACACATATCAACAGTCGCTTATTTGATTTGTAAGCAAGTTTCTATTCTGATTTTGCAAAGGACCACTCCTGAAGACTTGGTCCAAGGGAGTACCAGGATATACTTTAACACCAATTTTGACCTGTTCTTGATCACTCGGTTACAACACCAATCAGCATTAATAAAAGCAATGATGAAGTCTTGCAGTGAATAAAAAGAAAGCTACCCAAGGAAATATTATTTCTCTTCTTGTTTGAATTTGATAGGCAGTATTATCTCTCTTCTTGTTGAGATCACAATGCTACTGTCACACTCACATTCTTTCTGAAGGCATAAATTATATTCTAAGTTCCTTTAATTGAAATTTCAAGGCAGTAACACAAAGAATAACCTAGCCATAATGATCAAAATAATATTTATAATTCCCATGGAACCCACCTGGAAAATTAAACATGCTGCCAAAATTGTATGTACAGGTATCATAATGCTAGACCTGAAAGCCTGTAAAACAACCAAGTGAAAGAAAGACAAACTCTGTGATCATCTCCAATGATTTTTTTTAAAAAAATTATAAAGACAATTAAAAAAACATAGGTCAAATAAAAATTAATAGAAAGTTATTTATATATTGGAAAACTTGTTGGAAAAAAAAGTTTTTTACCTGAGGCATATAAATTGCTGCCAATACTGCACCCATATAATTCACCAGCAACAGCCCAGAACCAAGGAATGCAATATTTCTAACTCCGAGACTTGTTGCTAATGTTGATATTTTGAATCTGTAGAGATTATATTTAATGGCAGATCAGATCTCAGCTTATATAGTAAGCGGTAAGAAGGCTAGGAGCCTCACGAACTGTAGCTATTGAGTGAAAAATATGGAAAGAAAAATAACATTTTCAAGATAAAATAAAATTAGAAACTAATGGCTTGTAAAGAAAAGGTATCATTGATCATGGTTAATGTTCAAAACTCAAAAATGGAACACACACAAAAACACATGGAGCCAAATGCAAATCACATACAACCAACTAAAGTAACATTGTTGCTAAACTCCAAATCCACCATCTTCCGATGTGGGATTCTCATCAAATGGCATCAACACTCAACTGACTCAAGGTTCTGCAACTTACTTGCGATCCCCCTCTACATCTGGAAGATCCTTTGTAATGGCAATAACCAGTGCAAAAATTGTTACAAAAGTTGTGATGAAAGCCACAGGCGAGCTGCAAGGCAGCAAAAGAAAGCATGAATGTAAGAAACAGTCTGAATGGATTGAACAAGTGCACAAACAGCTGAAATACCAACCTCCACTCAAATGTCAGCCCTAAAGCAGCTCTAGTGGCATGATAAACACCAAAGTTAAGAAGAAAACCCCGCACCTGCAAAAAGTGAAAGCCCGATAACCTTAAATTAAAAGCATGACCTATTTCAAGGCCCTGACATGGTAAGCTGATACGAATTCTCCCCTCCAGAGTAGTTTAAGAGTACATCATTGATGTGCCTATCACTACATAATTGAACAACCATTGAGAATGATAGTATTATATTCATTATTTTTGAAGATATTATTAATACGCCCATATTTAGATGATTTTCTTGCTTGATAAATCAATGGCAACATAAGGCATTGGAGAGATAAAACTAGTGTGTTATTTTTGAACATGAACCCGTTCATCTTTTCTCGTTTTCAAATGTTCCTTTATCCATAGGAAGAATCACTTAAATGAATTGCAGGACTGGGAGAAGGAGAATAAACAAACCATACCGTAGCAATTATGAGAAATGCAACAACAGGAAATCTCTTCATTCTAAAAGGAGGAACAGAATAGATGGTGCCGAGAAGAAGCCCAAGAGAGTAAAGAGATGTAATAAAGGGGCCAAAGTTCAGTCCGACAATCAAAAGTCCAGTAATGGCAAAAAATATCACCAACAACCATGCAGATTGAACTGAAAGATCTCCGGCAGCTATAGGTAAATAAGGTTTGTTTACTCTGCAAAATAGATAGAAGAAAAACAAAATAACTCCAAAAACTCTCACATGCATCACATTTCGATGATTTGTCAAAGAGGTGGTATTAAAAATCATGAATCCAAGAACTCAGAGTTGCAATTTTGATTCAAGTAATAAGAGCAGCTAAAATCTTGGATCCAAGCACTCAGACTTCCCCTAGCATTTTCAAAATTTGCTTAGAGGACTGTAAAATCAAGAATCAAGGAACTTATAGCCTGCACAACCTAGGATACCAATAGAGACAACAGATAATACCAACAAGGATCAACTGCTCCAGCACTTTCAACCTATCAAAATTGGGACAACATAATTTGTATGTATCATCTAATTCAAATTAAGTATTGCCATTTGATACGATCTTAGAACATTCTTCCAGGCTTTTTGTCAGACAAAAGACATCCATTCAGACATGGTAATTGTTAAAATTTGAAAATCCATAACCGGTTCTCGCTTTTCCTAAATATTAAACACAGGAAAAGTGTGAAACATCCTCTTATGGTTACTGGAACCCCATATTAAGAAATCAAGACCATTATGCAAGTCATTCTCCACATACTCTATGAGCAAACTATTTAAAGATCAAGTCTAAGAGTGCCGCTTACTTGTCTATCCCAATATCGTAGATCTGATTGATGCCGACTATATAACCATTCCCGCATATTAGAGCAACCAGACCAGATAATGCCTTCCATACCAGAGACCACTTTATCAGATCCGAGTGTGCAATCAAGGCTCTCGCCACCAAAGCACTGTGGCAGAGTAAATGAAGAAACTTGATCAAGGTACTGAAATATACTGGAACTAAACATCAACTCGCCAGCATTAATGACTCTACTTAGAAGTGATTACTTACACAGAACCCAGTGCCGTTCCACGAATGGTATGTGGCCTTAAGAATCTCCAGAATGCATCTTTTAGGTCAAACACTTTGTTCATCAATGGATCAGATCCAGCGGCTCCAACTCGAGTGCAGGCCTGGCAGCATTCACTTTGACATTAGTACAATATATCAACCAATGGGCAGTGTAGAATAAGATTTACTAAACTTGGATACAATCAAGTTGATTCAATAATATCAAGTTCTAAGCTATGCCAAGCAATAGTCAGTAGTAGCAAGATTCCACAGTTCCACTAAAGTGATGATTATCAATTAAGACATGCCAAGGAAATTAAATAGACCATCGACTTCCTTATGTCAGTTTTATATGCATGCTGGTCCTGAAGTTGAGGCAGTTTATCAGCATAAACCATGCCAGTACAGGTGACGCTATCCAGAGGTCTTTGATTTGTTCGTTAGACACTTGACTTTAACATGGAGTATTTTCCAAATAACAAATTTGAGTTTTCTTAGCCATCAAAAGACAGAGGATGGAAACAATTTCCATGGGGCATCCTAATACGTAGTTGAGCCACTTCAGTTCAGTCCAATCCCAGAGAAATTAAGATGGACATGCAAGTGGAACTAGCAATAACCACTATCTGGGAGAAGCTAAATTAGTCACATCACATCAACCCTGCATAAACTGAAATTCAATTGAATTATACATAGAATACTAACCCACTATCAAAAAAACATTTTCTTCCAATTACTTGGGGTTAAAAGTATGATATCTATGTATATCCGATGATTCATAAGATGATCAAGAAGAAATTCCATTCTTACTATTAGAGTACACATTGCACATATACTGGGAATGCAAAATTAGTGGGATCTAGCATAGTTTCTGCGATCGCAAAATCACAACAGAAATTCTCCAAATCTCTACTTTGTATTGTTCTCTTAACAATTACAAAGAATATCATGGTCAATTTGCTTATGTGCATTGATTTTCTCTGTTCATACGAAAGAAATAGACAGAAATTAACATAAATGACCCGCCAACTATCAAGCAGCTTGCAGTTTTTCAATTAAAATACCGTGTATACTTCAGTCAGGTTTCTCTTTTCTTAGATATGACAAGCCAAAATGAACCCACCACAGATATATAAACCAAAACGAAATTTAAGCTAATACTGAAGTGCGTGTAAGGTACCCATATGAAATTACGCCGGTAGTTTTGTTTTGGTAAATCTTTGAGGCAAGTTCTGCGGTTGTAAGGCCCAGTTGAAGGCAGATTCTGCGAGCAATTGAAGAGCAAATCAGATGATAAGCTAGTGGGTTTAAAGGGCATCCTTGTTCGATGAAAATAGGTCTCGGAAGGCGGTTTTATAGCAGAAATTCGAAGGGAAGATGACTGAGAGAACTGGAGGAGCTCCATGTAAGTGTGGGTTCACGATCAGACGAGCTGTACCAGTAGTGATCAGAGTCGAGAGAAGTCCCATCGCTCCTCACATTTCAAGTTTTGGCTTCAAGTGAACCAATTTTTCCAATAACCTCCTTACCAGCTTTCTATTTCTTGTATTTGACCCCATATAAATTTAAGTTCTCAAGACACATGGTGCTCGAGCGATTCATTCCACCAATTTATAATTTATAACCTCAATAAAATAACAGGGCCAAAAACAATTATTAATTAATCAAATAAATTAATAAACTATTAATTGATGAAAGTATTATATACATTATAATTTATAACCTCAATAAAATAACGGGGCCAAAAACAATTATTAATTAAACGAGGTATTAATTAATCAAATAAATTAATAAACTATTAATTGATGAAAGTATTATATAGATTATAATTTATAACCTCGATAAAATAACAGGGCCAAAAACAATCATTAATTAAACGAGGTATTAATTAATCAAATAAATTCATAAACTATTAATTGATGAAAGTAACTATATAATACTTTTTTTGGTAGGTCCTTGTATTTTTTTAATCAAGTAAAGTTTATGAATGTATTTATTATTTCCAAATACATTGTATATATTATTTAATGCATTACATACGTCCGCCATCCGTACTTTTATCTAACTCAGCTACATATGTGTTGGAGGAGTTGTTTTTTTGTTTAATAAGCCGAGTATTTTTTAAAGGATTGAAACCCTTGCATTTCATTCAAAGATAGCTAACGTCACGAAATCAGCCTATGAATTACAAAAGACGAACAATACCATATTACATTAGGAAATTACAAATACCGGATTATATCGTACTACACTGGAATGTACGAAACTACAAACTATGTCGGGATATATCCGAGTAGACTAAACAAACAACCAAACACAAAAAAAACTCGAGCAAGGTAGATCTATCAAATTGAGCAATCCTCCAAACAGATCTGGAAGTAGATCCACATTTAGATATAAATCCATATCCACCAAAAAATCATACATATCTTTGCTTGAACTTGTTGCTTGAAATCCAAAACGTATTGATGGACCGCCGATCATACGTCGTTTTGAAATCAAATCATCCCCAAACGAGATCCATGGGAGAAACTCGTCATATGCCTATATCATTGAAACAAAAACAAAAATATATAAGTGATTGGGGGAGAAGAGGAGGCGATCACCGTCTTCTCCTTTCCATTTGAAGGATGATTTTGAGTTGTGTTTGGAGGGACAACAGAGATAATTTTACTATTTTTGAGAGCAGCAGTGCTAGATAGTCTATATAGTGATAGTCCATGGGAGCTCAAGTCTTGTAAACGAAATTTTGAAACGTTTTAACTCTCAAAATACATGTTAGATTTTTAAAGAAATTACGGCCCCATTTGGATCAACATTTTTAGTAGCATTTATACTACTTGTTAGTATAAATGCTATTGCCTTACCAAACAGGTTTTTTTGACACGTAATCCGATACATTTTTACTCAGCGTTTTATGTTACTTTTGATATGTTACTTTTATGAAGCATTTTAGTAGCATTTCACCATCAAAAGTCAATATTGTCCCCATTAATTTTTTTTATTCCATTTATACCCTCACTTCATGTGTTATTATAAATTAATTAATAAATAAATAAATTTATTGATATTATAAATATTTATCATTTAATATATGCTACTCAGTAAAAATGTTACTAGCAAAAGTTCAACCAAACACCACACAACATTCGAGCAGCATTTATGCAACTAAAATTCTCCAGCATTTCTGCTACAACAATTTCTGCTAACATATCTGTTATTTTCAAAATGTCTTACCAAACTAGGCCTACATATTTAGAATCAACACATAAAACTCTTTATAACGAGATCCATTGTCGATGAGTTTTATCGGGTAAATCTTAATTCCATTATTTTTTTAATGGAATTTAAAAAAAAATGAATTTAGAACTAAAACAATGAATTTTAGACTATGCTTTAAAAAACAATAAAATCTATATTAAAACAATACATTTTTGACAATGAATTGTAGGATAAAAGAGTGAAAATAAAACTATTCTATTGATTAAATCAATGGAATAAACATATTAGGCTTCCATAAGCTACATATATGATGGGTTACATGTTATTTTCGTTTTGAGATATATAAGAACTTAGGAAAATCTATTTCTTTATTGTTGGTTTGTCTGTTGTTTATCCATCACAAAAAAAATCCCATATGATGTGATGGTTGAGTGAATTTATTTTAGTTTATTTTTAAATCTCATTAAAGCAGACCTGATCATGTAGCTCAACTGACAAGCTACCCGGCCCATAGTGGCCCGTTACACACCATGCACTACAAACAAAAGGAACAGAAAAGTCTCACCGAAACCGAATCCTCAAGTTGGGCCCAACCAAACTGCACCAGCCCGCGAAAGAAGTAAAAGACAATATTACCCAAACCAAGAGCCACGAGCCCACGACCAAGACAGGAGAGTCATTTGACATAAAGGTGCTCTATATAAATATAAAAACTAGGGTTTGGCTCTCTCTCGACACGACGACTGCGAGGAAGAAGCGGCCGCCTCTCTCTATCGCTCTGTACTGCTTCTGCTATCTCCCAATCGCTCAGGTGATCCTCTACTTTGGTTATTCTATGTCGTCTCTCCAAATATCCATATTTGTCTCAGGCATTATGGCCGATAATGCTGTTTGAGTTCTTATTTCTTCAATTATGTTTTGTACTTGTAGTGCTTAGATGGTATGCTTATTATATAGGATGATATTTCTTTTTGTGAGGAATCGATGTTCTGGCTATGGCGGATTTGATGCAATCTAATTGTTAATCTATGATTATTTTGTTTTCTGGATATTACTTCAATTATTTTCGAGTTTAGAAGTGGTTTTGATCAGTAAACAATAGGGATTAAATGTCATCGAGTTTTCTCTTGGCATAATGCTTTGTGGCGTGCTGAGATCGATGCATAAGTTTGATACCGATGGAGTTGATTTTTATGTGTTCATCTTCACTATGAATAAGAGGTTGTCCATGTTGTGTCTGCGGCTTTTATTGACACTGTTTTAAAAAATTTAATCTTGTTGTTGTGACTGGGTCGATGAATATGAAACATCATGAATATAGATGACGATGTTTGTAACTTGACTAATTTTTCAATTACTAATATACGAGAATCAGTTAAACTAGAATGTTTGACAAAATCAATTGCCTATAGGGGTAGTTTTTTCAATTTATTGACATCATAGTCCAGCTTTTGATTCTAGAATTCCATTTGACTCCTGAGCCTAGATGTTGACTTCCTCCCAATATTTTTGCGTAATTTTTCTTTGTTGATGACTTCTTGTTTTATACATTTGTTTGATTGATGGTATTAATTTGGGGAGCTTTAAACTTTGACCATGGTCGATAGAAGTTGAGTTTTGCAGTATATCTTTCTGAGTTTTGATCTTAAAGTTGTTGATCCCTTCCTTTAATGGAATTGATTGAATTGCAGCTTAGACGATTACAACTACTTTCTTCTCTTTTAATTTTCATTGCTGTATTTATGTTGCGCGCAGGATGGATTCCCAAATCAAGCATGCTTTGGTGGTTAAGGTAATGGGCCGAACAGGTTCAAGAGGGCAGGTCACCCAGGTGAGAGTTAAGTTTCTTGATGATCAGAATCGGTTTATCATGAGGAATGTGAAAGGACCAGTCCGGGAAGGCGATATCCTCACTCTGCTGGAGTCAGAGAGGGAAGCTAGAAGGCTCCGATGATCTAGTGGTGTTGGAAACTTTTGCTCTCCCTGAAAATGTGTGGTTACCAGTTTTGAGGGTGTCATACTCTATAGTAGTTTTAATTTTTCAGGGATAAGACACTCATCTCTTTATAATACTGTGTTTCAGTGTAATATTGCATTGCAGAAATTCTCAAGTTTGCCTTGTTATTTGAATTGTTGCATCCTTTATGTGGTGCATTTGGTGGTTAAAGGTTTTATGTTTGATGAAATTGAATTATAATCACACCTTTATGTCCTGAAATCTGAATCACACCTCAATGGTTTTTTTTATCCTATTCATAAATAGCCATCTCAATGATTTAATGTGGATTCTGTTAAACAAATTACACTTCTCACATGAGCAATATAAGTTATGAAAACTGTATTTATTTTACTTTATTTTTTTAAATACCACTGTATTTTAGTTTTTTTGAAACTTAGATAATGATCAGTAATTCATATTGTTAATTGCGGAAAATTGAGGCCTAGAATATGTATTTGATGCCTTTAGGAGAGGTGATAAATTTTTTATTGAAAACTCATTAAGCCATTTTATTGAAACTATTAACTGAATTTTTCCAAAAATTTTGTAAGAGGAAGAAATTGCAAGTAAGTTTAATTTAAAAAGAAAAAAACAGAAAATATGAACATCACGTGACTGGCACGCTTTTCAGCTCTCTGGTAGTGCGCAAATACGAATAGCTGATCTCGGCCGCACCTGATTTAACCAAAAACCCGTCAGCTCAGAGTAGCCATATAAATTTGCTGAAACTAGGGTTTTTGCTCCATTGTTACTCATTGCGGGAGAGAGTGTCGTTAGCCGCTTCCTTGCATACCCGCTTCCTTGCATACCCGCTTCAGCTAACTCTTCACTGCCCTAATCAGGTCTGGCACTCTCTCTGCTCCTATTAACATTTTCACTGCTTCAATTGCTGCATATTTCGAACAGTATGGCTTACACTCTGTGTTTGTGCAAATATAGGTATGGAAACCGTCGTGGCGGAACCCGTGGCGCAACAGGCCGATCCGACCCAGTCTCACTTTGATGTCAAGCTCTTTAATCGTTGGAGTTTCGAGGAAGTTCAGGTTGTCACCATAGCTCTACTCACACTCAATCCCTTTTGAACTTATTTTATCACATTATGTTTTTTGTTCAAGGATATATCATATATCGTTGACGACCGTGTTTCGGTTTGTTATGTTTTGTTTATTTTGCCCTTTATATGGCAGTTTAGTGTTGAATGGATTCGTACCTCTGATGATTGTACTACCTCTAGATTTGCACATGCATTACGTTTGTTTTATTACCGCTAGTTTTTTTTTTTGACGCTGATGATTGAGGGATTTAGATTTGTAA
The DNA here is from genome assembly GCF_013401445.1 of Tripterygium wilfordii. NCBI lineage: Eukaryota > Viridiplantae > Streptophyta > Magnoliopsida > Celastrales > Celastraceae > Tripterygium > Tripterygium wilfordii. The sequence continues at coordinate 1,724,945 of NC_052244.1, forward strand.
ATTATTGAAGAACTGAAGACGTTTGGTTTTGTGATTGTTGTTTGTCAATTGTCATGCTTTTTCCCCCTCAATTGTTTATTAAAATTCAATCTAAATGATTGGATTAATACATAGGATTATAGGAATGCCTATAAGTAAAAGAATTTGTCAATTTATAGAAAATTGGCTTGGTTGCAAAGTGAGATTGTCCATCTTAGGAATTCGGTAGGCTTTGGCTTATTTTAAATATGTATCATCTTTTCTTTTGGGGGGTTTTCCACGGGTTAAAGTAGTTTGGTTTGTGTTGTTATCCTTGGTTGTATGCTTAGTAGCCACAATGATAGCTAGTGATTGGTTTTATTTATATTGTTTTTTGAATTTGGATACTTGTTAGGTTTCTGTACTCTGTGTGGTAGTCGTTTCTTATTCTCTGTTGAGTTCAAATTAGAGCTTCTTTGACTAGTGGCTTACAACATGGCACTCAGTGTTGTTTTGTAGCTTTCTATAACTAAATTCACTTCATTTTTTTACTTTAATTTTTGACGTTGTTAATTAAATGTCACTCTTAGTGTTTGATATCATTTTTTAGTTGTACGCTGATACATTTTAAAATGCCTTATCTAGGTAACTGACATTTCTTTGAGCGACTACATTGGAGTACAACCTTCCAAACATGCAACTTATGTCCCCCACACAGCTGGGAGGTACTCTGTCAAGCGGTTCAGGAAAGCCCAGTGCCCCATTATTGAGAGGCTTACAAACTCACTGATGATGCATGGCCGTAACAATGGCAAGAAGCTCATGGCTGTGAGGATTGTGAGACATGCCATGGAAATCATACATCTGCTAACTGACATTAACCCCATTCAAATTATAGTCGACGCTGTAATCAACAGGTACACGATGTTGAATAAATATATTGGCTCTGGACCTCTGGTTGATAATTTTTGTCTATTCTAGAAATGTTTAGTACTTTTATGCTCTCGGGTCATCTCTCGTAGAACATAGAACTTGATTGGCTTGTGTAGTACTGTCCAAGAGCATGAGGACCGCTTGAAGAGTTGGCTATTTACATTTTTGTTTTGGTTTAGCTTGGTGCTTTTTGCAAGTCTTATGTCTAATTATTGGGGTCTCTCTATATTTCTGCAGTGGCCCCCGTGAAGATGCTACTAGGATTGGGTCTGCAGGTGTTGTCAGGCGTCAGGCTGTTGATATTTCTCCTCTTCGTCGTGTAAACCAGGCCATATATCTCCTGACCACTGGTGCTCGTGAATCTGCATTCAGAAACATCAAGACTATTGCTGAGTGTCTTGCCGATGAGCTCATTAATGCTGCAAAGGGTTCGTCTAACAGGTAACCAAGGCTTAGTTTGGTATAACTTCATGACTTTAACTTTGATTGTAGCCTGTCTTGTTGTGGATTATTCTATAGGCACTCTTATCTGTAATTCATTTGATGATACTGTTTTCTTGCAAGTTTACCATGTTGATTGTGCTGTGTTCAGTTATGCCATCAAGAAGAAGGATGAAATTGAGAGAGTTGCCAAGGCTAACCGTTGAGGAATCCTCGAAGAGATCTTTTCACAAGAAAATTTTGTTTGTCTTATCAAGGTCATTAGTTTTGCATGTTCTTTTACCTTAAACACGTGCTGAACAATTTGCTGTTCTTTATGTGTTAAGATTTTAGTCTTTGTTGGAGATTTCTTAGTTAGTTAATATAAGAATGGGTTTAGTGGCTTAGTGAACTCTGTGCAGCTCTATTTCCTTAATTCTACTTCGATTTTTGTCATTTGACATTTCTTTTGAGGGTGTATTTTCCTAGAATTTGCTACCCAGATGGCCAGTTTTCATTGGATTATCTTTTCCATGTCTCTGGCAGCATTAATATCTTAGCTCAACATTTGGGAAATTGTGGGCGATATCAGAGCATAACCTGGTTTCAGCAGTTGGGTTGCTTCCCTATCAATTTCACCTTGGATTTCTAAGTTTAGTAGGGTTTTTAGCTGCCACTGAATTTAAGTTGTGGGTTACCCTTACCCCTCCCTTGGTGATAACTTTGTATTCCCCTTCCCTTGCCAGGCTAACCAGTAGGAAAGGTCGTGGCTGCTAGTTCTATACTGGATTGATGATTCTGTAAGAAAATTACAGCAACCTATCAAAACCAATGGAAATAAAATTAAGTGTCAAATTCGTTCAAGCTTTATTGTCTTGTTAGTAAGATTAGCAATATAGGTTACTAGTGACCAGCTCCTCTGGAAATCCGGACAAGGCGCCATCAAATTTTCCAGAACCACTTATTCTATTTGATTTTTCTCCTGAGAGTCCAAAAGCACTTTTTTTTAGCTGTTGAAGAGCATGACATGGAACCAATTGAGTCAATAGATAATCAAAAGTTCAGCTCCTCCGGAAGAACTTCTTTGCCCCAGAGAGCTGATGAGAATAACACTTTGATGTATGGATATTGCTGTATTAGTAATTTAGTATCACTTCTTTTATAGACTTGGAAAATATTCTTCAATTCACTAGAAAATGGAAAAAAAAAAAAAGAAGAGCCAAACATGGTTACAAAGAAACCAACGAAATCTTTTCTAATGATTTTTCTTTTGATGAAAATTGATAATAATTATCCGTCAAGTGTATTTATAAAAATATATTGTTGATATCTAAAACGAAGCTAAATGAGGATTTGATAATTTTACTCGAAGTCAAAAGTCCACTTAATGACCATGAGATTGATCCAACGATTCAGATTTAAAAAATTCTAACAATTTCATGGCACCACCATTCCAGCCCCCATCCCAATCCCGAACCGGTTTGGCTTTATCTAGAATCGAACTTCCTGAGCTGAGATAGTGAAGTCTCCTTTGGTTACTTTATTGGTGAGACTTACCCGTCACACTCACAGTGGTTGGATCCGACCCGAAATGAAGGTCGGAGCCGGGACGCCGTACAATTTCTGTCTTGTAGTTTCTATACATTTCGCGAAAACCTTTTTGAAATATAAGAGACAAGGGAGGGAGCCAAATTTCTGTTTGCGCACAGACATATGAGGCCAAACATCGTGACTGAGGTAAGCTCAGATCTCTATTTCCTTCTTTCCTTCAATTTAAACGCACTTGCTAGGGTTTCATATTGTCAATTTCGAATTCCGATTGTCTCAAACCGAAACCCTAACTTTCCTGTCGCCTGCGCGTTTGGTTGCTGAGAAATTTTGATGCCATCCATGTAACTGTCTGCAATATGTCTTTGTAAATTATTAGGGGAGAAATGACAGTATTTACCGAAAGTTTATGAGCTAAATGATTTGCTTACTGATACGTGGGTAATGGCATCGGGCTGGTTTAGATGCAAGTGTAACAGAAAATTTTTTAATCAGTTGTGTTTGGTTGGTTTTTTTAGGCTTCCTGTTACTTCGAAACTATGTAGAATATTAACTACTTTCCATAGTTGTACTTTGCTTCGATGTGATCTTTTGTATTACTTGAAATTTTGAATCGTGCTCGAATTAAGAAGAAGAGTTCTTCTTTTTCTGTTTCTTTTTTAAATTATGTTGAATGTAATGAGAAGGCATAGTATGGTCTCGATTCTCAACATTAGAAGTTCTGTCAAGCATCCTTCCAATTAGGCTAGCCACGCTGACCATTTTTGTGATTTCATGCTCTAGATGATCTCATGATTATGCTTTTGTTCTTAAACACCTAGGTAAAATTTTCAGTTCGTTGCTTAGTCTCTGTATGTTGTATATTTATACTGGTGCTTCGGTTTATAGGCAGGACTGCCTACCAGGTTGAGGCAATGGTGGGATAGCATTCCTTTCGTTACTTCTGGAGTTGTGATTGTCTGTGGGGCTATCTACTTAATCCGCCTCTTGATTGGATATGATTCCTTTTATGAGATATGCTTCTTGCCTTCGGCAGTTATATCGAGATTTCAAGGTAATTGTCATTCGTAACTAGTACTACTTTAAATGTGAAGAAATTAATTTCATTTTGTCTTCCTCACAATTTGTGAAAATAGCTCTTTTTAATAGAGCACTGGCATTTTCCCTTCAGTATTACTGTGATTTCCTGATGCATAACTTCTTATTTTGAATAATGCAAAATTGTGTGAGGACTGAGGAGTGCCAATATAATATCAGAAAATATCTGAGGACATGCTTCTTCATGGAAACTGGATTTTAATTTAGGCCATGGAATTACTTGTCATGAGCCTTAAATAGGTTGTGCTTGTAAAACATTTTATAATTTAGCCTCACCTTTTGGGCTTTAGGCCTGACTTACCCAACTCGAAGCATTAGATAAGCCTATGCTTAATCAGCCATTTTTTTGCCCATTAATGGCTTTCAACTTCATCTACTGGCTTGCCCAATATGTAGATATTTGTCTTGATCTCTTAGATTACTGTCATTATGTAAAATTTTATCTGATAACTCGCAATCTAGCAGTTCTCTCTTATATTAGAACGCAATTCATGTAGATTGTTTAGAATTACTCTAACTTGTTCTTATTCTCCTTGCAGCTTACAGGATTTATACATCTATTCTTTTTCATGGTTCACTGCTCCATGTTCTGTTCAACATGTTGGCTTTGGTACCCTTGGGCTCGGAACTGGAAAGAATCATGGGATCTTTCCGCTTATTATACATGATAATTTTGTTGGCTACAACCAATGCCATATTTCATCTTCTTATTGCATTAGTGGTGGCCCACAATCCCTTTCGCCCTTATCCATTTCTCATAAATGAATGCGCGATAGGCTTCTCTGGAATCTTGTTTTCTATGATTGTTATAGAGACAAGTTTGAGTGGAGTTCAATCTAGGAGGTTGGTCTTTCAAATAATTATTATGCTTAATATATTCTATAAGACTATAATTGCTCTTATTAACTCTTAGTTGTTTGCTAGTTCTGCTGACATTATAGAATTAGTTGTCCACATTTGTGCACGCACTTACTTAGGTGGATGGATGCATATGCACAAGCTACAATCTCGATATTAATATCATCTATTCATGTTATAATGTTCTTTCTTTTTACTGCAAAGAATGGTGTCAAGGTAAGTGTTCCTGTACCCATGCTCAATGCTTGGGTGTGAGTCACCACACTCAAAGTGTTAAATTAACCGTTAAATATTTGGTCATTGCCACGAGTTCTCCATCTAAAATAAAGTTCTTTTGATTTGCAGTGTATTTGGGCTCTTTAGCGTTCCTGCTAAGTGGTAAAAGTTACTCGCTTTCTGGTTTGCATTCGTTGTGCATAATTTCTCTATATGTTCATATTTTTTTCAAGATACGGTATTTTAGTTTGAAATATCCATTTCAGGTATGCATGGATCTTATTGATAGTGTTCCAACTTCTTATGACAAATGTCTCTTTACTTGGACACCTCTGTGGCATTTTGTCTGGATTTGCATGTATGGTTACGCCATTTCTGCTCTAAGATTTTCTACCTCTTCATCTTTTGTATTTTGTGCTGTATATGTGTACGATTATCACTGCAAAATCATGTTTCTATCTTAACGTTCAGATACTTATGGCTTGTTCAACTTCCTTATTCTTGGAACATCCTTTTACTCTGCCATTGAGGCCTCCTCTTTGCTTGTAAGTATTTTTATAAGAGTCAAATTTCATTTTCTTTCAATTTTTTGTTAGAGTGCTTCGCTGCATCTTGCTGTTTAAGTGGCTCAGCAAATCCAGCAAACACGTTCATAATCATCATCATTTGAACAACATCTATTCTTGCACACAAAATATGCTTTTAAAATCCTGCTGATTTTGCTATACATTTACTTTATAGGTCTATTTTGAATGCTTTAGATACTACTATAGTAATATATGAGATAATATGTAAGGTTAATGGTGTGTTTTGGTGTGTCTCTGTATGTATTTACTTCCCTTAGGCTTTAACTTTATCGCGTATTTCAAATGGTTAACTTCATGGAATATTAATATCATTTCTACTTGGGCCAAATCTGTTGTGTCCTCATATGCCATGCACACTTTTATTGCCATCTTGTCTCGTCACATGACCCTTCTAAGTAGCTATTATTATATGTGCATTCTTCTTCCAATGTGCCAAATTTGCATGCTATTTTACATCCTGATAACCAATAAGATGCCCGTTTCTTACAAACCAATGGTCTTTGTTCTTCTCTTTTTTCCTTTAATAGGATCTTCAGTTTTTCTCTGTCTTGATGTTGCATTGTGACATATCTAGAAATTATTTAACATGGCATGGTAGACACCTCTCATTTTCCTTGCGTGCATAGTGTTTGAGAGTTGTAGCCTTAATTTATTCTGAAACTTTCAATCTGAATCCAGTCTACTTGTGTGAGGCGACCTAAGTTTATCTTGTGCACTGGTGGAAATCCTTCAGGCCACATTCCTACGTATTCGAGCCAAAATACACACTCGAGGTAGGTTCTGCTTACCATGATCAAAGTTTTCTTCCTGCCGATATTCAACTAGATTCCGGCAGTCTCCCTGAAATATGACCTACCGATAGATTTCTGCTTACATTATCAAATTTTGTCTGCATGCTGTTACAAACTTGAGGTATTTTTCCCACTTCTAAACAGTGGATTATTTTCTGGAGATATTTGGAGAAACTTACAGTCATGGATGCCACAGAGGGACACATCTTCTCAGGTATGCATTGATGGATTTTGTCCTCTTTTAAACTTTCTAACATAATTCTAAATGTTTTTATTACAAAATAATGGGCTGTTATTGGGTTTACCAAAGCAGGTTTTGATATGTTCTTGAAATCTGAGCAATGTTACCTTAATGGTTGTCTGCGGGGCTTGAACTATTTCATTATGCTTTAACGATTAAACTTTGGCCCATTAAAAGATGTTTGGTGAATCAATGGACCACCACTATTCAATGATTGTGTGCTTTTAGTGTTTGCTTGTTTTTGTCCTTGAATTCGTTGAACCTAGTTCCAAACTCTGGTTAAAGTGGTGCAAGCTTACTGTTGGCTATTCTTGATAACATGCAGTCAACACAAGACAGTAGGTTTCCAGGGAGGGGAAGGACTCTTGCTTCCAACCTGAATCCAATGGTTCCTGCTGTAAATTCAGACTCAAACCTCCAGGCGAGACTTTTAGATAATAGCAACCTGAATCATCCATCAGATGGAAGGTATGGCCAATGATACTTTCATGCATTTCAGAAGTTTCTCTGCTCATAGTTGCATGCAATTCAGATCACTTTCTTGTCACTATGGGATGTATATTTTAGCTGTTTTGGTTGTTTTTTTTTAATATATTAGTGGCATTGGGATTTTGAGAATTGTTATTTGAGTGGAATTTTATGAAACCTTTTATCGATGCTAAAAGTATTCTTATGTTATCTTTTTTTTCTTCTTTGATTTATTGAAGTTTTCTAAGAAATTAAAGAACACAATATGTGTTGACAAAAATATATTCAGTTGAAGTAAAAGCATTTTTGGCTCCAATAGGAGTTAGTTTCTCTTGAAGTCACTTGGAGAAGCAACAAATACCCTAATTTGTATCAAACTTGGACGAGCATAGCCACTCATATGGTTATTTATACCAAGTACCATTCCCTATAACTTCTCCTGTTCATTTTCAAATTGTCACAATTATAGGAATGTAAAGCTACTTGCTGCAGGAAGATCTATTTCAGCATCTTTTGCTTGCCATGAGCAATAAGTCTTCTTTTTTCTTGGTATTTCAGGCAAGCAGCTGTAGAAAATCAAGTTGAGGGAGCTCCAGGAATCCTTGCAGGGCAGAGGGTATCTCTCAGGAATTTAAGAGAATTTTATTGCCTTTTTGAATCTTGAACTGTTTCTAATACAATTTAATGTTTGTATGATCAATTGATGCAGCGTGTTCTTCCATCTGATGAAGCAGTTCAAAAACTTGTATCAATGGGTTTTGAGAAGGTAATAGTCATGCTATCCTATTCGCTATTTTTTCATTATGTATTTTATTCAGCTCATTTTCTTTTCAACTGGGCAACTTTACAACTCAAGGAATTTAAGACCTGCTTGGATTGATCTTTTAGAGAGTTAAATGAAGAGGGTTAAGGAGGGAGGAGTAACTTCATCATGCTTGGATTGTATGAGAGAGAGTTAAGTAGGTTAAAGGAGGGGGGAAATTTCCTCCACTTAACCCTTCGACTCAACATTTTGTAACCTCAATTTGGAGGGTTTGTGAGGTGGGAGAAAATTTTATTTATTACCCAAATCATCCATAGAAGTTTTTCACTTATTTCAACTTTTGTAAATGGTATTTTTGTAACTCACATCTCTCAACTCGCATTAACTCTACCTTCTATCCAAGTAAGAGTGGGAAAGATACTCCCCCCACTTAAATTCACCCCACTCACCTTTACTTAACTCTTCATTTTTCAATCCAAGCGAAAACTAAGGCCGGCATAGCTTCCTTTAAGAACGTAATTGAAATCTTGTTGACATTGAATTGAGAATAAGGTTGGAAACCATTTCTATAATTTGACATATGAGGTCTCTGATGCTAATGCCTTGGGATTGTTTCAGACACAGGTCGAAGTTGCACTAGCCGCTGCTGATGGGGATCTTAATGTAGCAGTAGAAATTCTTATGAGCCAACAGGTTTGTTTTCGGGAGTTAATATTTTCCAAGGATCTTGCTTTTTGGCTGTTCTTGTCTGACTTCCTTGAATATGATTTCATATCTGCAGGGGTAACTTGGAAAGCAGTTGCAGTTAAAACAACGGACTTTATAGTGACAGTCCTTTATGGACATAACCCCGTTCAATTTGTTGGTTCTCTCTAACTCATGCGATGTCTTTGAATGTGGTTGGTCTTCTGTATTGTGGGGCATTTTTCACTCAATCTAGTAGAGTATATACAACAGAGCTGATGGTATATTGTTCAAAGAAAAGTCTTGGATATGTAAAACGTGTGTAATCCTTGTGGTAACTATAAGTGTCAAGTCTCTTGAAAAATCCACAAGTTTAGGCTCGGACAGAAGCATTTGTAAGTAGTTCAAAATTTCGTGTCATGTCTTTTTCTTTCTAGTCATTTGATCAAGGCTATCCGTAGAAAGGCAGCTTCCCAACTTCCAGACAACCCAGAATAATTGCACAGCATCTGTACGGAAGGACATTTGATTGCAGGTTTGATTTTAGTTCTCACTAGTAAAGCAACGAATTATCCCTTTAGGTTGAGGCCGAGCTTGAAGGGAAAATCCACTTTAAAATTTTGCATCGGGCCGGGCCTAGCTGATGGCATGGGCCAACTTTTCTTATCAGTCCCGGTCCATGCATTCATTAAATGGCTGACCAAATTACGATCGGTCGCCCAGACTACAGGCCTAAAATGGCCTACGAAGCTCACGATTTCAACGGGCTGAGCTAGCTCGGTAGAGAACCAAGGCCCATGACCTCTTCGTCATGAGTTGGCATCCCCAACGCCCTCTTGCTTATACGGTCCCGTCGGCTGCCGTGGCCCCCACCACCACAAGTAGAGAGGTAAGTCGGTTGCTGCAGCCTTAACCAAATCACTGACTCAAAGAGAGCAACAATTCAAATTAAGTAAAAGAGGAGCTGCCACAAAGACAAATCTATGAAGCTGAGCTGTAAAGTTCATTTCGACAATCCTAAGCCCATAACTGTTAATTCAACCAACCTATTTTACATGGAATTCCCTACAACTTCAAATTAAAACCCAAAAAAAATGAACAAGAAAAAAAATGACCCCTCAACTATACCCGGTGTACAACCCCTCATCAAAATCCTCTCTTGTACCTCTTACCAATTAAATTACACAGGAGCTGTATATAAAAAGCCACCACCTTCTCTCAAAGCAAGTAGGTGCCTGCATGATGAGAAGGGCCAAGGAAGAAAAAAGGGCACAAATGGGGTTTGAACATAAAAGCATTCAGTGTACACCTGCCTTTCCCAACCCACAAGGGGAAAAATATATATAGCCTACAAGATCAATCAACTCCTACAGAAGGAACCTCAATGAAAGCTTCGTTTTGTCCTCTCAGATATGCCGTTCGGTATCATCCTGTCAAGTTCCACAATGGAATTGTGACGTCAATCTGTTGTGGCACGACGCAAGTGCAATTCCCCCAACAAGCTGGAGGATGATTAGCAGCTCTTTCCTAGTTGTATATTTTAACAGGCTTCTCATATGTGTGTCGGTTCTGCAATGTTTTGCGGAAAATCATTTGACGATAACAAAAAAATGTAGAGATTATTTCAACTGTCAACTGGTTTCAGCATGAACAAGATTGCTTCATGATGCTTCCACACCCCAATTGAATAAAACATTATAGACAACTAAACAAAGTAATCAGTATCCAAAACTAGACAATTTGATGCTCCTAAACAATGGGAATCTTAAAAAGGACCCATACTGAATGCATCATAAATAACCATAAGGAGATATTTCTAGTAATTTGGTGATATCAGGAAAATAGTGGAATGCTAGTAAATTACCTGATTTACTGCATACGCTCTCTTAGGAGCATTATCCGAGTGCTCCAACCCAAGGTATTGCTCCCAAGCACCATACACATCTTTTCTCTGAAAATATTGATCCAAGGACATCAATTTATTTAAAAGCAAAATAGTTAATACCAAATACTTATCACAATAATTCTATTTTTTTAGAGCCTGTGTGGCACCAAAGCAATTTCGGGTTTTTTGGGGGATTTTTTAGCCAGGGAAAAAATAGAAAACCTGTTGGGTAAATACCATTTTAAAATAAAAAAATCTGGTGGGTAAATATCACTTTGTTTTAAAAATAAGTTAAATATCACTTTGTTTTGAAAATAAGTTTCATGTTTTGAAAAAAAAAATAGATCTCTCAGGTACTAAGGATAAAAAATTAAGAAAAACAACAACAACAATAATAAACACACCTGAAACCGAGTAAATACCACGTCAGAGTCCTGCAGGTACTCTGGACGACCCAGTGACATAAACGCAAATTTCCACTGGGCAAAACCAAAAGAGGAAAATGATAATTCAATCCATAATGGAACAGGCAATGTATTAATGTGAAAAGGAAGGCACATAATTTCATTAATATAACGCCTGATATGAAGGGAGCTTCCCAAAGCAAGCACTATAGAGGAAAATAAAATACCTTCGAGAATTCCTCATCTGCAACTTGTAATTTCTTTTGTATTCGTAATTTAACATCTGCCAAAGTCTCAGTTTCATGGACAACCATAAAGAATGGTTCCCCAAAATTTTGTGCTTGCTGTCGAAGAAAGAGAATATAGACAAACATAAAAACCTAAACATGTGTGTTTCTGTTCTTAATCGCAATGCTCTATTATGAAAACAAACTAGCTTCAAACAAACAACGGGAAATACTCAATTCATTGACAATTAATTACCATTTGATTCTGTGCAGAGTCTTTCGTAAAGTGATAAACATGAATCAAGCGATCGTGCGGACCAATGTTCTTCTCTTCCTCGGGGATCTGAGAAACAGTAAAGAGGAGATGTGAAATTATATCAAGAACAAAGGACAATACTCTATAGACAAGTGTGTGATTTCATTTGGGCTTAATTATAAAAAGAGGAATATCTGTTTAATTAATAAGCTCTTCAATTACCAAAAAAAGTTCCTAAGAGAGGGCCCAAGGACAAAACAGAAAGAAATTTTGGTTTTTCAGAAAAGAAAAACAACAAATAAAAGTAGTAACAAGTATAGCCTAAAAGAAAAAAACTATATTGTTTTTGAATTGACAGAACCAAATAAATCAAAATGCAAGAATTCACCTTGGCACAAAGAATGTACACCTCCAACCCTTAACAGAATCTTAATTGCAAATTACAAGAACGCCAAATAATTAATCTTGAGAAAATTGCAAAAACAGCGTAGTTTTAAGCTAATAGATCACAGATAGATATGAGACAAAGGCATGCATTGTCTACGCGACTACGCCATTATATTTATACATTTCCCTGTGCAACTTTTGGTTCCCATGATATCCATTGTACATATATATGTACAGATCATGGAACATAAGCAAAAAAAAATCCAACAGCTCAACAGGTAGGGGGCAGTGTTTAAAAGACGGAAAATATACTTGCCTCCTCCGCCCGCAATGTCCAGTACTGGTCATTTATATTCTCAATCTTTTCATTGAGAGGGAAGATCTGCAAGGACGAGATAGCAGAATCACAGGTCACACAGGAGAAAATTAACATTATATAATAGGTCCAAAGTTAAACAAATGCACTGACAAAATTAGCCACATAAACTAGAAACATAGTAGGAAGTATCACCCTTTACCACATAAATCATTTGACCTTAGGAAAAAAAAAACAATAGTCATCATCATGAGGATGAAAAAACCCATTACCTTATAAATCTTGTGATAGAAAACTTCAAGCAGTCTAAGTTCAGCATTTGGATGAGATAACTCTACCTGTTTAAGGATCCACCAGAAAAGCAAATTTATAATGCGCAGAAATAGTGAATAAGCTGAAGATAAAACAAGAACATTAATAGAATCTATTGATATAACCCTTGGTTAAACACAAATAATGGCTACCACCAAATGATGAGTAAGATACATTCAGAAATACAAAACAAAGATGATCTCTCACACTAAGATATGTTCAGAAATACAAAACGAAGATGATTTCTCACGTAAGATATGTTCAGAAATACAAAACAAAGAGATGATCTCTCACACTTGATCAATAACAACCATATCAACTCGAAACAAATACAAAGGACAACCAATATGAAACTCCTTCCCAGAAATTGATCCCAAAAAAAAAAAGACAAACCAAGAGGAAGTATATTAGATAATATTTAACTGTTAACACATCAATCTAGGAAACACTTGTACTTCAATCTAGTTACAGCCAGTTCTTCAATTATAAAAAAAAAAAACAGCATACAGCAAAAAAAAAACTTCTTAATAAGGTAAAAGAGAGATTATTCCGACCAAGTAAATGATATGAATGATAAGTTCTGGTAATAGAGAATGGGAAGAAAGCCCCTGCTGATGAACAATATTACAATAATTAAAAACCGTGCTCTACAGCAGGTAAAGCTTGAAATAACTCAAGTTCACCTTTGTTTTTAGTTCATTAATCACATCTCCGACAGTGCTCTGCTTAGGTAATCTAATATTGTGAATAACAACCTGAAAAAAGTTCAGACAATATTGCAACGGAAGGCTGAGAAATATAGATACAAGTCATAGAGAAAAACAGAAAACAGAGGATGACAGATTCTCCAAATACCTCATCTTTTGTTGCATGATGGAACACAACTTTCAAAGTTTTTAAACCTTGCAATTCTGGCAGAGGAATGTCCAAAACTTCATAGTACAAAATATCAGAGCTCTGTAGAAAGAAGAATGCACCGGTATTACTAACCATAAAAATGATGTTAAGAAGAAAAGTAAGTGCTCTGTCTACGTCACAACAACCTGATTGTAGTGGACTAACATATCTGACAAATGCTCTAGTGATCGATATCTGATGGACTGGGGCTTAGGTTGCTGCGAGTAGCAGTTATGAGCTGTAAGTCTGATTTTGGAAGGATCATCCAGGCCAATATGACGAGCCACTCTCTCCACCACGTCATCATAGGTATGCAACTTTGACCTTCAAGATCATCAATAAAGATAATTTATGTCCAGCGAAGTTAATAACAACAGCAGCAATAACAACAAAAAAGGGTTTTCAAGGGATCTGGAAGAATGATTTAAAAACGAAATACTCACAACTCTAGAGAAAAATCATCCTCCTTTGGTTTGTCCAAAGATCGAAAATGAACCATCTAACGAGTATGAAACAGTACAAAGTATTAGTACAATATTAAACACACCAAGGACAGTGTTGATTACAATTTGAACAACGAAATGAATAACCCTTGATCACACAATGCCAGCAGCAATTTATCATGCCAAATTGATTCCAGCTAATTTAATCATCAGTCACGTAATTAAATTAGCCTATCTTATTCAATAATCTAAAAACCGCACAAAAGGAATTTGAAAATTCCAGAGGTAACTCTCCTCTCACATACTCAGCAATATTCTACCTGGCGATTGTGCACATATTCCAAAAATGAAGGCACGTCAGGATATCTAAACTCTGTTTCACTTTCAAGAGGTGTTAATTTCTGAAAGCAAATGATGTCTCCATCTTCAATCTGTAAATAGAGCAATCAGAATGCAATTTACTTAATCATGTGCAAATGTACAGAAAATCCATTATGAGAGTCCGCAGTCATTTCACAAGGACTTCCCACAATCCCACGCAACTAAGCTATACCTGACATAATCGAAATGATGTCTTCTTATCAATGTGTTCACACATGACAGTAGGCTCAAACTTTATTTCCTGAGAATCCAATAACAAGGAAATAGATAATTAAAATTACACAATTATACTCAAGTCAACAAACATGGTACGGGATTACGATCGGCGGGAGATAAAAAAAAAACACATCAATATAAACAAAACAATTTAATGGACAACAGACCTCATAAAGTTCTATTTCTTCATCCGGAGCAAAGCCAGCCATTTGATTTAGTTTTGATAAAATTTCTATTGGCTTCCCTGTACTCTTTACAAAGAGCCTCCCAACATATCTAGCAACATGACAGAAACCATCATGTCATAAAGTATTAAAAGCACAGAACAAGAATGAGTCGACAGGTAACAAGATACCGTAATTCTTCTTTCTCAGGGTCATAAAGCTTGAAGAAAAGTAGAATGTCCTCTTTAGTTTTGTCAGGTGGAGGAATAGGACGTAAATCCTGAAAGGATTTTATACAATCAGTTGAAAAGGCAGACATACTGAATTAAACCAGTGTTTAAAATATATATATTGGCAAAGACAGTGTTACCACCCCAAGCTCTACTTCCAAAAATAACTTAAGTTCAGCGCTGTGTGCCTTGTTTGTTACCTCCCGCAATTGTCCAACCTACAACCAACAAATGCCTCTTGTTAATTAACGTGGTTGATAGTCCACAAACTTTTGCTCTGTCTGAAATTTCATATGTTGGCTACAATGTTTGAGCAAATCGATGTCCAAGAATGACAAAACGGCAATAGAAAATACAGATTGCTGAGCCCATAACATATTAGTGAACCCATGGTAGAAGTTGCTCCACAATTTTCAATAGTATTGAGGATGAAAAATATCTTGGAACCGTAAAAACTGAACCAAGAAAACACAAAGAAGAAGATAGGCATAACATAAATGTATGTATGTATGTCAAACCCAGTAGGCCAGTACACAAGGCCCCTGCTATCACTGTGGGAATAGGGAGGCGTGATGAACATGGACCGCTCATTGTGTACAGGTTATTTCTGTAATCCAAACTAATGAGAAATATGCTGCAATATCACAAATTTAACACCTCGAAAAAGGTTCACTCTCAAGACAAATACCGTATCCACGTAATTTTTTTAGGAGCAGAAATGCTGGCCATAGAAACTACATAAGCGGATGTCACTATCAGAAAGCATAATCTGGTTTAGACTTTGCGTTTTTCACCATTTTGCTGCAACATGAGGGGGGGGGGGGGAAGACCTCACAAGAGTGCCCCTTCCTCACCCACCAAACATACACCCAACAAAAGAAATTTCAAAAAAAAGGGTGATGGCATGAGCAAGATGTGGATGGAAGTAGAAAAGTTATTACAGATTGTGCTTCCTCCTCATGTGTCAACGGTCTATTAGGCCGATAGGTATGATTCTGCCGCTTTGCCCATATCCAAAAACGCTGTAGTTGCACTGGTATACCAAACTCTTTGGCAACCTCCTCCTGTTAAACAAAGCAAAATTAGAGACCAAAAGCAAGGGAACATGAAATCACTTAATTCATTTTCAACAATAAACTCAATGCCTCCAATATAGACAATACCATAACTATTCAATTCACTGAGTACTTTTTCAAGGGAAGAACTCAGCTTACTTAGAATTAAACAACAAAGAGACATTTAATTATAAAATTATAGTCCCATTTGTACTTAAAAATTCATTCCACTTTCATGTGGGTTGCTGAGGGAAGCAGATTGTAAATACAGGGGCATACTTCTTCAGTGAAATTAACTGGAAGGCTGAGTTAAAAACTGTTCAATTTCAGTTTTAAAAAAAGAATGAAAATGGATTGGTTCACGGGTGCATGTGTAATTATGCTGAGAAGAAATGCATTGGAAACCAACATCCTCAGTAATCAGCTCTCAAAAAACTGACCTCTTGAAAAACAAACAATAATTTGCAAAGAAAAAATAACAAGGATATCAAATGGCTTATAAGTTATAACTTCCAAAAAAATGAGGGTACTTGAGACTTGCCATTTCCTCCACAAGTAACAAGAATGACACTAAATAGAGTGAGCAACAATTAGCAGAAAGAAAATAATAAATCTCATCCAAAAACTAGGGCAATCCAACAAACTTTCCGTAACTGATGCTAAACTTATCAAACAAAACCTACGGGCGTAAGCTGAACCGATACACTTGATGAAAAATTCGTGAACCAGCTCAATTACACTTCATTGCTGAGTGAATGAACAAACTGAAAAAAACACTTAAGTCTATTGGATAAGTAAGCCAATTGAAACAAAGGTGTTCTCAGCTTGATAGGGCACATAATATGCTCATTTGGTATTCATGAACCAGCACAATAATTCATCCATGAACAATCCCAATTTCTATTTCATGAATGGACTCAATAATGCATTCAAGAACAGATTCCAATACTCATTCATGAATGATCCTTGGCTTGGCGTTGTCTATGCCCATAAATGCAGTCCTAGAGCTATTAAACAAGTTTGAGCTCATTAGAAGAGAAAGACCAAATCATAGGTGGTATTTCCAAGACTTGATTAGAGCTTGAGCTCAATGCAGTGCTTGATGAATGCTTGAAAAGACACATCAATCCCAAGAAAAAAAAAAGAAGAAAAGGAATCAGAACCACAACTCAATAAGGCTTTTAGCTATATTTTTTAGAACTATTATCTCATGAGATATCTCACCAAAAGAAATCGAGCTGCTTTTCCTAAGCCAACGAAGAATATTTTCTTTGAAGGGAAAAGGAATCGAACACATATTAAACGCCATCACCTCACAAAAAACCAAAGAGGGTGAGAGTACCTTAAAAAGATTAAACGGTGTCTGCTTCTGAATCCGGAAACTACGGACTTTCTCATGATCTACAAGGTCAAAATATATATCCCTTCCTATCTGCTCCATGAGGTCCTCATCCCGTGCAACCTAATGCATGCCAGATGAATTTAGTTATAAGTTGACAGATGACAGTAAATGAACAATATAAAGAGAAACAGAATAATAATGAAAAGAGCAATAGAAGAGCTAAGAAATTGCAACCCTTATCATAGTAAAAAGGTGAGCCTGTGCTTTATATCTTTTCCTGTCCGCCTTCTCTTCTTGCACCTTTTTCAACCTTATCTGGAATGATGTGTCAACAAAGCTGATAACAGTCAGGATCCGCACTCAAAAAGTCTGCAGAGAAATTAATATGTAGTTATATCAACTGTAAGTAAAAGCACGTAATGTACCCTCAAATGTTCAGCGATGTCTTTCTCGTCAACATTACAAATTATGTTGTCCTTGTCACTTTCACGTATATACACAAGCATGTATGCATTGGAGTATTTTGTGAATTTAAATGGAGTATTATTAAAGCCGGGATTGGTCTGCGGCAGCTGTTGACATAACAGAAAAAACAAAGGTCAGTTTAATATTAAGTCAAGTATATCTACACAATTTGAAATACATGCTCAGAAAACATTACCTCTTCCTCACCACCATACTGCTCTTCTAATGCCCTCTTTATATCTTCTTTAGTCACCCGTTCATCGTCAAATTTAAACCTAAATGAAAGCAAAAGTGATCAAACAAGAAGACACTGAAGAATACAAAGGCCCTCAAGAAAAACGGACATGGAAAAAAATACAATATATAACATTTGATAACACTGTTCTAACAAAACTTTCAAACTCATTGCAACATTTCCCTTGTATGGTTCGAATAACGTATACCAAACAGCCTCTAAGAAATAATCATTTCCTTTAAAAAGAAGATAAATATGGCCATAAAGAATGTTTTTAGAGATAGTTATAGTAAAATCTAGAAACAAAAAAAGATCCACAGCCCTGCAAACGACAAAATCTGAGAGAGAGATATCAGAAAGCATATAATGCATACCATTGATCTGAGAGGGTAGGCCGGATAAAAGCATAGTAATGTCCACCATGCACCCCTCCACTATGAACCAAGACACTGAAGGAGGACAAGAATGTATTTAGTTCTAAAGCACAGCCCATAAACAAGCATAACAAAGCTCCAATACAGCACCAAAAATTCAACAACATTGTTTACCACCACAAACAAAACTATAACTGAGAATGCATGTTTTTTCATTTTAAATTTTTGGCAATCTCCTCAACCATTAAATAACCATATTCAAATGGAACTATTGACTGGTTACAACTTACAACACCACTCCCTTAGTTCATAACAATATATCCCAATACCAGGCATGCAGTAGACGATTTTTTTTTTGAGCTGAATATATAAAAACAAACCCACCAAAACTTATGCCAGAACAACACAAATCAAGTAACAAAAGGAAAAAAACCAAAAAAAACAAACAAAGCGGCCTATCTTAATAAAGCCATACCAAGTCATTCAAGCAATTTGATTAATAAACTTCTCAAAATAAATTATACAAACATCCATATTGCAAGTCAGCCATAAATCAGGCCATACCTGTGAAGTGTGTAAAGATTGCGAACGCTCCGATCTGCATCAGGCGATAAATACTTTCCATTTTCTCTATCGAGGTCAAGTTGAAGAGGAAATTCATAGCGATCATTTATCTAAACCATTAAAAACATATGTCAAAAATCAAAATGGAAGAAACAAGAACTGGCACATCAATTTTCATTTCAAACAAAGAGCATTTTCTTTAGCTAGAAACTCTCAATTCAAAGCAAGCTTAACAAGCTCAAAATAGAAGTAAAAGTGGCATAACGTAAATACTCAGTGGTTAAAAATTAAAGAAGTGCAACATTTTTATGGAATTACAACAGAAAATGATACAACACAAAAAGGCTAAACCAGTTTATCATACCAACCTTCACCATAGTATCCCGCATAAAATCATATTCAAACCGCTTGAGCTGAAGTTGAAGAACTGGAGGGAAATCAATAAACAAGACACCCTTCCTAGCATCCTGAAATCAACATAATTTCCCATACCATGAGATAATCTCAAGGAATCTATCTTAACATCCACAAAACGATGATAAAAGTAGCTATGTATCAAGAAGATACTAAGTAACCAACAATATAGGCAACAAACTGCTAAGTGAAACACAAAATGACGGCCACAGCCCACTTATCATTGCACCCTGGTGGAACTTTGGGAAATTTTCCGGTGCTCCATCCACAAATAACATACCCTAATACGACAAAACTATTTACTTTCCTGGAAAACTATATACAGGGGTACTCTGAGTATCAGATGAGTAAATGTTCAAATTTCAAAACACTCAACCGAAATGTGAAGCTATATTTAACAGATTCCAGGAATCAGCCAGGAACCTCAAAGTCCTTTTGACTGAAAGCCTGAAAGTAACCAAGTCTCTTCTAATCTCTTCGCACCAGAAGAGTTGAGGTAAGACCAACCTTTCAGAAGGGAAAATCATAACAGAACTCATCTTTGAACTTAATAGTACAGATGCAATATGATTTGAAGAAAACATCAACACATGATATGAAAGAAATACACTCTCCTATTAAGAATAGAAAAGAAAAGAACTGCATTCGCATACTTCGTTCTTCACAATAACTCAAGTACATTGCAATATCAAGAGAGGATGGGCAACTTTCATTATCTGGTAGTCTGGTTCACAAAAAATCAAAAGAATATACTAACCTGCAAACCATGCTCTTCAGCATGGTATTTGTTGTCGCCCTCAAGACGTTCAACTTCAACATACTTATCAAAAGAAGCATAAACATCGCGGCAGCCTTTGACATCAAGCTGGAGATCTGCAATTGATATGAACATTTGAATATCATATCAGACACTGATATTAGACACTCTACCCCAAAAATCTAAGATGGTCAATCATGCCAGAAGTACCATAAAATGATTCCTTTCTCGTAGATTTGTAGTCCACATTGATGCATTCAATATAATTCATATGGTGACCCTCAAATAATTGCTGTATTGTTCCCTCCACAACAGTACCCTGGAAGGAAAGAACAAAGATCAGTGACTCAACACGAACAACTCGTGCCAAAGCTGCGAACTTTTCATACCTTCATCTTATCTTCAAGCTTCTCACACAGCACTCTGTTGAGTTCTTGAACATCATGTTGCATGAATGAGTCATATGTATCCCATCCGAAAGATTTGGTCAATTCCTTTGTTGCAACACTGGTGTCATTATATTGAAGCTTATAGAACAAACTCTGAAGAGCCAAAGGAATACTTCCTGTAGGCATGTCATTTTCAGTCGTCGGCATGTGATACACAGCCTGAAATATGAAGTCCAAAATTACTGTTTCCCTTCAGGTAAAACAATTGCAAAGACAATGAAGGGCTTAAGGAACATAAAATGACAACAAGCCTGACCTTCCTGAAGTAAGGAATATAATACAGAGTTTGTAAGAGAGAGTTCATATAGCAAGTTGCCCCTTGGTTCTTAAGACCGACAAAGCCAGTCTCTTTCTTAGAATCATATGCCCAATAGTCCATAATCTTACGAACAGCTACCTCAGCCTCGACAACAACTGTATCATTCACAAGATATCCTCTACTGGGATCATAAAGATCACTGAGAGCCATGAATGAAGTAAAGCCCCAGTCGCTCTCCCTAGCATTAAACTGATGCTGTGTATCTGCATTTTTTTAGAAAAAGAAGGTGCTTAAAACTAATCCCAAGTACCATATAGCTAATAATCAGGCAATACAAAATGGGAGGAAGTAAGGTAGAAACAGGACACTCGTAACAATGTAATCGTATAAAGCATCAAAAGTCTTAATGGAAACACCAGGGAAAATCAAATCAAGATAAATTTTGTCAAACATTGCACTTAAAGATGAATGGATCCAAACCCAGACATATGAGGATCCCTCTTTATTGCCTCCCAGTTGCACACCATCCAGATTAGTTTCAAATAATTTTGCAAGAATCCAACCACTTACATTTGTTTCATTTAAAATTTTAAATTCACTCAGAGCCTCATTTTTGCTAAACCCTAAGCTTTTATACCAGCAACAAGACGTAATAACACAACCTCCACATCAATAGCACCATCAAGCACTGCCATTCTAGTTGCAAATAGGAATAGAAAGATTTAGATGGAGTATAAATACAACTACTGCAGCATGAAATTCTTCTCAAGTCCCATGAGGTTCTTCTTCAGAAGCCTAATTACTTAAATATCAAGTTCTGAACATCAATGTACAACAGTCCAGAAAAAGCAAGGCACCAATGCACAATAATACACAAAATAATCTCAAGGTCTGTAACATAAAACTCCCTTGTAAGAAATGTCAGGTTTTCATCGTCAATGTATAACAACAGTCCACTGAAAGAAAGGTATCATAATACGACAAAATAATATCAATTTCTGTAACATATAAATCCCTTGTCATACATTATGAATAAAAACCGTAGCTAAGAAAAACAAAGAATAGAACAGAAACAAAAAAAAATACCCTTTCTAATTGAGTATTTGTTATGAATTTGATTAACAATAGCCAAGCTAAACTGTGCATATCTACTCCATCCATAGGGCAGTGTGGCGGAATCAGCAACGTCTAAATACATGGACAAGTGGTCCACATTGTTTCCCTTAGGAAAAATAAGTACCCGCCTGCAAAATTGCAATCCAAAACCAAACATAACACATCAAATGCCAAAGAAAAACAAACAAATTAATGCATTCTGCAGCACGAACATGAGTTCCATCAAGGAAAGCAATAATTCAATTACCATTTGTAACCACTCACGACGAATGTATCAGAGTAGTGCTTCTTGGTGTTCAACCTTGAGAAATTTTCTATGGTCCATGCGAATTTCATGGATGGAGGATCCTCCACTGGCTGATGCTCCACAGTGGCAGCAGTCTCCACTTGTGCCACTGTTGCCACAACCAAAGCAGGAAGACAAAAGGAACGTATAAGCTAAAAACCCTAACATCGCAACTGATTAATTACCATACATAAAAGACAGTTTGACGAATCCATAAATTGATCGAATTCATCAATCAAACACATTGAGAATCGCAAGTAGCAAAACCTTCCATCGGCTGCGGACCCTCTACCACCAAATCTGAATGGGGAACCAGCATCTCCTCGTCCTCTTGCTGCTGTAAATCCAGAACACGCAAATTCAGAATCATGATTTAAAAAAAAAACAACCTAGCCCTAGTTTTCCAAATCAATAACCTATAAATCATACGCCAACTCAGTGCAATCACTTCCATTCGAGTCCATTTCTAACCGAAAACAAAATTCCTAAACGATCCGACTAACGAACCTAGAAGCAGCAACACCAGATTACAAGACAACAAAAAACCTATATACGCAATAAGATACAGTAGACATTGCAAGTGAAGAGAAAGCCGGTGTGTACATCTAGCGGTGGAGGAGTGATCATAGTCATGGATGGATATAGACGAGGACCTTCCGATCGACGAATCTGGTAACGAGTATATATATAGAGAGAAAAACTATACAGATAGAGGTAAAGAGAGGGAAAGTAAGGGAAAAGAAACGAAGCACGCTGTGCAACAAGAGACACTTCCGAAAGAACTGGCTACAGAGAAAAGGCTTCGAGTCAGTTTTACTGGAAGAAGGATCTTTTCGGAAATAACATATAGTTTGAGGGTAATAATGGAACTCTATGGTTGCCCGTGTGGAACAATAAAATCTTACGTGTCTGCTACGACAAACGTGAATGGAGTTAAACAAATCATATATTGACACGTCGGCTGATAGTAGGTGACGTAAGAATATATGACGTGGCAGTCTCAAGTCAAGATCCCGAAAGGATGACTAACGAAATACCGCATCTAGAAGCCCATTTACTCTGAAATTTAGACAAAAATGGAATTGTGGCGCTGGGATCGTGGCGTGGGTAGAGACGGGTGATATTTTAGTAGGTAAATTAACACCTCAGCTGATAAAAGAGTCATCGTATGCCTCAAAAGTAAAATTTGGTGATAGCTAAATTTTATAGGTTCCGTATATCTTGAGTTCGTTCTTATTTAATCATGCGTTGGATTTTTTTGTGTTTGTGGACTCATCCAACCCATACCCAGGTATTATGCGTTCCGGATTAGACAAGGTCGTGACTTTGATCAACACTTCTACGACTCATCAATTCCCTACGTATTTATTTCGGGATAATTCAATATCTCCACCTCCCTCACTGCTATGACGACACCATATAAATTTGTTTTTTGAAGGATATGGGCTTAAACTCGGGCCGTCAACCCGTGTATTACATAAGTTTTTCATATGACTACATGGTAAATTATATCAAAACTCACCACGTGCTACCACTGGAAATCGAACTTCAAGTCTTGCTAGTGGCTGCAATTTCGCTCAAAAATGTATTAGATTATGATTTAAAATGCGTGATTAAATATTTTGAATTGCTCGTAATATTAAAATATACTAAATTTTAATTCAAATATCATCTTTTATTAAAAATTAGTAGATAAATTCAAATTGTGTATTTCACTTGCTTGCAATGACAGAACCGAATCGAATCGAAGGTTATACATAAAATCTTCAATTATGCTTACTTCTTACGGATTTATGCAAAGATAAAGCCGTCATTGTTAATACAACATGTTTTTCTGTCAATCATATGATGTTTTCGAAGCAATTTATGATGATTTAACATAATTTTGAGAAATAATTGCAACTCCAACCCTGCTCGGTTGCACCTCTCCTTCGTCTTTTTCGCAATACTATGACTTCATCTCTGCATGTACCCCACGTGTCCCTGACGAACCACTATCTCAACATCTGTAGAGTCTTACATAGCCCAGCTATCAAAACAACCGAACGCCATCCCGTCCGACCTCTATAAATACATAGATAAGAGTTCATAAGCATATAGGTTTAGGTCTGAGTACTTATTGGTAGAGATGGCTGGGATTGTTGGGAAGAAAATGAAGGTGATGGTGGCGATTGACGATAGCGACGGGAGCTTCTACGCGCTCCAGTGGACTCTTGATAACCTTTCCAGCGTGATCCGCACGACACCAATAGATGATGGCATGGTAACTCTGGTTCATGTTCAAGAGCCCTTGCGCCTGAAAACGTTCCCTATTGGGTATGCCGGTAGCTATTTTCTCTATTTTTTGTTGGTTCAGACAATTAAACAAACAGTTTCACTTCATAGCTTTCATTCTTTCTATTTAACATCTGCAGCAGTGGAGAATACAAGGAAAGCTCAGCAAGAAAATTCTGCAATAATGCTCTCGGGCATTGCAGATATGCGAAGCTAAGATGGTCAAAGCAGAGACTATGATTCTTGATGGAGAGCCAAGGGAAATGATTTGTCAGGCAGCAGAGCAGATGAACATTGATCTCCTCGTAGTTGGAAGCAGGGGCGTTGGCATGATTAAAAGGTCATTTTATATTAAAATAATTCCATTAATAATTTCATTGTTGATGACTTGATGATGGTCTATATATATATATGATATATGTTGATTGGCGGGTGCAGAACTTTGTTAGGTAGTGTAAGCGACAACTGTGCTCGTCATGCGAAATGTCCAATCCTTATCGTCAAGCGACCAAGAGAGCAGAGCAGAATGAGTAGCTGCGATCGATGAGGGTTTGTTGCTGGTATGAAGAGTAATGATCATCTTCGCTTGTGTTGTAATACTACACTATTGTAAAAGTGCATAATAATTAAGTAATTATGCTTTCCTTTTTTACTGTACAAGACATAGTGCATATACAATCATGTTTGTTTAATCTTTCTTATCTATAAAGTGTCATAGGCTCATAGGCTCATAGCCATATCTAGTTGTTGGATGTTAATACCCTTTTTTAATTGATTATATGGTACAAATACGGATTGGGGTCCGTAATTTCACATCTAAAAGTGTAGTGTGATGGAGCACAATTATCAAAATCGGATTTAGAAGGACATATACACTATGCACAAATTATATGATCAGTAAAATTTTTTATATCAAAATTGTTTTAATTTTCTCGTACATCAAAATGGAGTTATGACCTACCTACTTGCATAGGTCCTTTCGCAAATCCTACAAAAATATTGGATTAAGATTGTATAGTCTCTTATTTTAAATGAATTGCAGCTGTTTCTTATTCGAATTTAGAATAATGGAGGTTTTAGATTGTATACTAATCCTATTCTAAACAAATTGTGGAGGGTCGGATTTTGAAAATTTTAGAATTGCAGTACTCTCTTATTCAAATTTAGAATAACGGAGGTTTTAGATTGTATACTATCCTATTCTAAACAAATTGTGGAGGGCGGGAGTGAAAATAGTTAATTACGTTATGAATGATTAAGTGAAGTATGTTGGTCATGCAATCGATTTCTTGAAAATTTGACTTGGTAAATTTATGGGTCCACACAACCTTCAATTGTTGTAAATTTGTACTGGCAAATTTATGGGCCCAAGGCCTATGAGTATCACGTTGAGCCCACACATCCGCCAGAAAAGCCCGTATTCGAAAGTTTAAATTATTGGGCTTGGGCCTCTGGGCTTCTACCCTCCCAATCCTATCCAAGCTAGGAAACATTGTCCTGCGGTTCTGCCTCGGCAATAAATACCACCACCCGACCTGCCAAGAATGGAATCCTAATTTGCTCCTCGCCATGGCTCACTCGTCCTGGCTCTCTCGCTTACGCTCCTCTTCAAAGGTCTCATACGCCAATCTCCGCGCCTCTTTTTTTCAAAAGACTCACCACGACTCCACGACAACGAAGTTCGTCGAGTCCAGTAGAGTGAAGAAACCATATCTGTTTTGGTCGAGCTCTCTGCTGCCGATCACGCTCGCCGTCTCCGCTGGGTCGCTGATGGTTCAGAGTCCTTCTCATCTGTCTTTTTGTGACGCTTCCAGCCTCAACTCTAGGTTTGTTTGGAATTTTCGTCTTAATTTTTTCGATCTATTGCGTTTGTAACTTCTAGTTTTTGAAATTAACTGAGAACTGTGATCATCTCGGAGTTTTCAATTCGGAGAAATTTTTTTCTTGCGTTTGCAGTAACCTCAATGAATCTGATTGATTTGTAGAGCTCTTTTTTTTTTTTTTTTTGTAATTTCGTGTCATTACTTCCCTTTCGATAGTATGTCTTCAAATTATAGACGTTAATATCCTTCCAAGGGTCAAAAATTGTACTGCAGATGCTTAGAGAAAGATTGTATCTAGGCCCCAGGGTTTATCATTGTTAGCTTACGGTTTCTTAGTTTTTGTTGGGTTTCTCTTTGTTCTCAAACTGTGGGACCATATGTGGTGTGTTTATGTTTTCATGCCCTGTTTTAGTTTGATTTCATTCAGAAATCTGTACTTGTGGTTGTGGGTTTCTTGTGGAAATTGACTTGTATGGTGGTAGAGAGAGTCCCTTTTTAGTATATATCTGATCAAGAGTGACTATCATCAATATACTGCATATACATTTGTGTCTCAGTGTTCTGTCCTTGCTTTTCACCATTTCTTTTGCATTGGGATCCATTTCCTGTCATTTGTTTCAATATGTGCCTTAGGTGATTTGCATCAAAGAGGATAGGATTGGTCATGCATGGAAAATTTCCTTCACTGTTGCTGTTTGTTTCACCATCAATTAAACTGTCCAACTTTATTCTGTTGCTCAGAAATTGGAAGAAAGGAAAGGAGATGAACAAAAAAAAAAAAGAAGCAATCCTCCGAAATTACTACAGTAAATTTAAAGTGGTTTTTCTTCCTCAACTGACTTGACTGAATGCAATGATTTATAAGCAAGGATTTATGAAAAAAAAAAGTGGAAGCATTGGATAGGGTGATAGTGTTATAAATGGCTCTCCCTTAATTTATTTTATGGATCTCAGTGGTGTGAGCTTTGGAGGCAAAGGCAGCACAGGGTTTGTTGTGGAGGGTTCGCTTACGGAAATTCCTCAACAGCTTATTGATGAATTGAAAGTTATCTGTCAGGTACTCTATCCCCGCTTCTCTCTTTTGTTGCTCCCAATTTATGAACTGAAATGTTTAGTTACATCAACCATTATCCATCACTTTTTTTATCAGCGACTATTATCCATCATTAAATACCTCTTCTGCATTTTGGGCTGCAAATTTTAATTGTGAGCATCTGGTTTACATTGGTATTATTTCTGCAGGACAACATGACAATGGATCATGAAGAGAGGTTCTTCCATGGGAAACCACAATACAGCTTTCACAAAGCAGTTAATATCCCCGATGTGGTTGTTTTTCCAAGGTGAGTTAGGCTCCTGAGCTTGATTAATATGTTCTAGTTGCGTTATCATCTTCATTTATGTGAACATTTCTTTTATTAATCCAGTAGTATAGTATTTTATGGTGCAATTCCTGATCTCATTGCTGCATTTTGCTTACTCTGTCCAGCAATCCCCTGTTCCCTATAACTTCTAAATTATCACTATGATGACTTGTTTCAGTCCAAATTGTGTATTGTGTCTCTTGAATACTCATGGTTGATTTAGGACTCATATATTTATATTCCATTACAAAATTATGCTAGAATAAATACATGGGATTTGATAACCTAATAATGTAACAAGCATCTATTGAGGAGACATATTAACGTAGTTAAGGTACTATGTTGTTTCGTCATCAGTGCTTGGAATTTTCTTTTTCTGTTTGACAATAATGATATATGCATTGTATTTCAAGTGCTTACTCCAGGGGCCATGCTCTACATGTTTTATGTGTGCAGGTCAGAAGAAGAAGTTTCCAAGATTGTCAAATCTTGTGACAAGCATAAGGCACGAGTTTCTCTTTTCCTATAAATTCTTAATATCATAATAGGTCTCCATCATAGCACTTTCCTTTAGATTGGTTCTTTTCCTCATTGAGATCCGTTTTCATGTATAATTGTCTAGTGGATAGTATCTAAAATGCATGTTTAATGCTTGTGGATCAGATGATACTATTTTATGGCCATAATATCCTTAAGAGTAACCAAGAATTAAAACTATCTATTTAAGAAACTTGAATAATTGTTAGTCTTCTTTTCTTGCCGTAAAAATAATCTTTGCCATCTTAGCAGGTACTAAAATTGAGGGTATTTATTCCACAGGTACCTATTGTACCATATGGTGGAGCCACATCGATTGAAGGTCACACCTTATCTCCTCATGGAGGTGTTTGCATTGACATGTCATTAATGAAGGTACGGATCACCATTCGAAAATAATGAAGCTATGGATCATTGTTAATATGATTCTGAACCAAGAAATATCTTTAGGAGTGGAAGTTTCAGGCTAATATCTTCAGAAGTGGAATTTTTAGGCTAAGTTTTATTAATCGTAAATAACATATATTTGGAGGCTATTGTCTCTGAAATTTCTTTTAGGAAAAACTTTGGTTTTCGTGTTATTTTGCATATCTTTTGTCTATGAAGAACGACATCTCCTTCTATGGGGATAAGGTAGTTAACAGTGGCAGTAGTTAGACTAAAATAGTTGTCTGTGATTGGAGTTTTTTTTTTTGACTGGTGGTTCGTCATGGTGGCTGGTGGTTGCTGATGGTTAGAAAGAAAAATGATTTGTTACTGGTGACTTGTGGACCAAACATAGTGTGATAAAAGAGTTGGCTTTATGCCATAAATACTTATCACTATCGAAATGGGGTGGTGTTTTCTGGATTTGAAGTTTGTTTTTTGTTGACAAAAAATATCATTTGTGTTATTATTTTTCTTGTTTCCCACCAAATTTCGGGAAAATGCAAAAATGTTCTTATCTAAGTTAACTTTTGTAATTCATAAACATGGGGAGCCTTAGTTTGTAATTCCTACTTATTGTATGCTTGTTCTTAAAATTATGGTCAAACATTTCTTCTTAAACAGTAAGCAAGTTGAATCTCTGAATGAATGTTGGCAATATTTTTTTTCTTGTCGTTGTTCACAAATTGGTCAGTCGTTGTCGAAAACAATTCATTGGGGAATACACCAAAATCTTTTTATCCGTGCATAATGCAAATGTTTGTAGGGAGGGAGGGAGGAGGAAGGAAGACAGAAAGTGTGTGTGTATGAGAGGGAGGGAGAGGGAGGGAGGGAGGGAGGGAGGGAGTATCTCATAGCCTGAACAACTCATGAGAAGAAACTTATTTAAAAGGCAAATATACTATTCTAACTCTCAGTCATGCCATGAATAAAGAATATTGTGTCATCGTGCCTGCTAAAAACATTAACAGAAATTCTTCCACCACCTCCTCCAGCAAATCCATCACCTCCAGAGGCACTTATCCTGCCACTTCCAGTCCTGCTCCTCACAAAAGAATCTTCTCAGTAAAAAAAAAATGTGAAGCCAGTCGAGATCAAAATACAAACACAAAGGGCATTCTTGACTTTAAATAAAGGTCGTGCCTCAACATACCTGGATTTGATCCTTGACAAAGAGGAAGGAGAAAGAAGTAGAATGGAACTGACTCAGAAAAATAGAATTAAATAGAGTCGAATGGAGCAAAACAATATGTGATTGCTGCCACAATCGCACATTGGAACTGGCACGGTAAAATAGTATTAAATAGAGTGGAATGGAGCATAGTGAGTCACATGCTGTCACCAATTAGTTCAAAATTAAGTTTTCGCTAAGTTGCTTTAAGTTCATTTTCAATTAGGGTGTATACAAAATTGTATGCAAGTCAACATCAGACTTGATTCTAGGGTTTAGTATTTCATTAAAAATTCCATGGTAATATGTTGGCTGTATTTCAAAGTATTTCTGTGAATGCAGCTGTGTTTACAGCAGATATCATTACTGTGCTATTCTTATTATGCTTGACATGTAATGCACTAGTATAATCAGGAAAAGTTTCTGTGTTCATGTATATATTGAATATTGTTCAAACTACAGAGGGTTAAAGAACTGCATGTTAAGGACATGGATGTGGTTGTTGAGCCTGGAATTGGATGGATGGAGCTTAATGAATACTTGGAGCCTTATGGTCTATTCTTCCCTCTTGATCCTGGTCAGTCTATTTTGTTCTCTCATTCATAACGTTCTAGGAGTGCTTATAGTCTCTACTTGTTAATAAAAGTGCAGCCTATCTTCTCCCTTTGGGTAAGTTTCACAACTAATATATATCTTCCTTAAAACTTGTTTATGTTCAGGGCCTGGTGCAACCATTGGGGGTATGTGTGCTACGCGCTGCTCTGGATCTTTGGCAGTGAGGTAGTTTCTCCACTTTTTGGTTGTCATATAGACATTAACTGTATTGAAGATTATGTTAATTCTGCTTGCAGCTCAATAGTAAAAATAAATGCTTGTGCAACTTTTAAGTTACTGTTACCGTTAGTGTTTCTGTTGGCCAAAAGTAAAAGTTGATGCCAAGATCTTTATCTGCTATGGCAGAACCCTATTTTTTCTTGTAATATATTTTTATTTTCTCAATCTTAGCATTAGCTAATTGTTATTCTTTGTAAACCTACATA
This sequence comes from Tripterygium wilfordii, assembly GCF_013401445.1. Taxonomy (NCBI): domain Eukaryota; kingdom Viridiplantae; phylum Streptophyta; class Magnoliopsida; order Celastrales; family Celastraceae; genus Tripterygium; species Tripterygium wilfordii. The sequence goes on from NC_052244.1 coordinate 1,755,579, forward strand.
AATATTAGCCATTTGCGAATATAATTTTTTTGATGGATTGATGTAGGGGTTTCCATCTAATTTCTCCTGTGCATTCATGTTTTTGGCCCTAAATTTTTGGTTCTAAGGCTTTCTTTCATTCATTTTGTGAAAAGTTTATTCAGAAACTTTTTGGATGGTTTAATATGTTATTTGATTTAGTTTTTTTTTTCTAGCATGTAGGTATGGAACTATGCGAGAGAATGTGATCAGTCTGAAGGTTTGCTACTTTCCCTTGTGGTGTATGGTTCAGCTTTGCTATGACGTATTTATTTATGAAATGATTTGTAATCCAGGTTGTTCTTGCTAATGGAGATATTGTCAAGACAAGTTCTCGTGCTCGGAAGAGTGCTGCAGGGTTTGTTTCGATATCTTTTTGTAGCTACTGAATGGTGGTTTTAAGTCTCCCTTAATTTTGCATTGAAGTAGAGGTGTGTACTTACCTTCAAACTCATACTTGCATTGTTGCATGTGTGTGAAGCTTAGAGGTTTTTCAGATTGATATGATCAGTTACTTAGCTTCTCAGTTTTGGTGTTGATCCACCGTATTGTGATCAGAACTATTTTTTCTAATGCATGGTTGGAATTAGTTATTCACTGTCTCTAGCTTGATTCTGCACTTTTCCTCGAAACATTTCCTTGTGGTTATTTTGCGATTAAGTGTCATGTGCTCGAAGTCTTCCCTAACCGGCTAATCAGCACTACTTTTGTTTGGTCATACTGTTGACTTGTTTATTCTAATGCAAGTTAGGTATGATTTGACTCGCCTAATGATTGGAAGTGAAGGAACCTTGGGTGTTGTTACTGAAGCCACCTTACGACTTCAAAAACTTCCAACGCATTCAGTGGTAACCTGACCTTTCTGTTCAAAGGCTTTCTTTGTCATTCTAATGGAATCATAATCTAGTTTTTTTTTTTACACTTTTCATGCCTGTCACTTCCATTTATTGTTTTTATTACATTTAAATGCAATTATGATAAGATGTATGTGTGCTCTGTTGATTTCTTCATTTGATATTAATTGTGCTCAATTTTGACGCTTGCATATTGAACTGTCTTTAAAGAGAGGCATATGACTCCTTGAATCTTCTTGGGGTTGGTTATTATAAACTATCAATTAATTTGAATGTTTTGGATTGCTTAAAGCGAGTTCGGCTTGCTACTGCTCATAAGAAACAGGTTCTTGAAATTGATATCAGCCAGTATTAGATGATACTTTTTCCAGCCTGAAACACAAAACACTCAATAAACGTAAATTGTTTCCCTTGATCTTTTTGTCTAATAATTTACTATGTTGATCAATATGCAATGAACCTATATTAGAAGGAAAATGAAATAAACTTTATGTATCATCTCTCAATTGCGTTTTTATTGGCAAAAATATACACTTGGTCCCTCAACTATACCCTTGATATTTTTTTGCTCTTAAAATCGTCCCTCAACTATTTAAAGGTACCCCATACCCATTTGTCCCTCAAATGATTTCGACATGAGAAAAATCATATGTGGCATCCCAGTTGGCGTAATTTTTACACATGTCATCCTACTTGACTTAAATTTTACACTTGTCATCTCACAAAATCCCCAAAATACATAACTCTTCAAAATTCCCAAACTATTTTGTTGTATAGTTTAAGCACTAAAAGTGCTAGACATTAATAGTTTAGGGATAAAGTCATTCACGTTTGTCAAATAGATGCCAACTCGGATTACTCCGATATGCCAAATAGATGCCACGTTGGATTTTTCCGGCTACTCTCTCACTTGAAGGACGAAATAGATACCTTTCAATAGTATAAGTTTAAGGACGAAAGTGAAAGTAAGGGTATAGTTGAGGGACCAAATGTTATATTTTGCCCATCTTTATTTGTTAATGTGAAGTCATATTGTTGATTGCAATTAAAATTTTCACAGGTTGCAATGTGTAATTTTCCTACTATCAAGGATGCAGCCGATGTTGCTATTGCCACTATGCTCTCTGGGATACAGGTGAGGCTTTATTTGAGACAGGTTTATGTTGTTGAATTTACTCATGGAGCAAATTTGTCACAAATCAGGTGTCAAGGATGGAGTTATTGGACGAGGTTCAAGTGAGGGCTATTAATCTCGCTAATGAAAAGAATTTGCCTGAAGTTCCAACTTTGATGTTTGAATTTATAGGCACTGGTGAGATAGGATCTTCTTTTTCGCCCTTTTCGTAATCCTTTTTTTTTCTTTCCTTTTTGTTCTGTTTTGCTGATTGGGAGATTTAAACGCTCCTTTTGTTGTACTGGATATTATAGTGTGATGCTAATTTAGTCTTCACTTCTTCCATAGTATATTTAGAAAATATCTGATCATTTGTAGCTGTATTTGACTCAACCTGAAAAGGAAATTAGGAATGGATATGAAAGATTTTCTTGTTCTCTGGGGAGGGCAGGGCAGCTGTCTAGACAGTTGAACCTGAAGTTTTTCTTTCCACCACATCATAGTTGGCGCATGGTGGATGTGACAGCTAGAGCTAGATCCTTTTTTTATTTGGTAATAATAACGTAGACAGCTCATGAGAGAATGGAAGCCCATAGTGATTAATTAAGTGGAAAGGAAAGGTTTAAACTCATATGAGGCTGAATGAAGTCATCGTTCACAGATAAGGCCCTCTATGGAAGGGCATAGAAAGAAAGAAACATAGCATGATCAATATGATGGCAAGTTCAGCACAGAAAAAGAAAGAAAGAAGATAGATATGATCGCAAGTTTTAGGGTGTATATTTTCCAGGATAGGTGGGTAGAGATAGTGGGGAAATCTATAGGAAATGTTAATAGAATTTCCAACAGTGTTCTTTTCCCTATACCTGCATTGATGTGTAAAAGCAATATAGAGAATCACTTTTGGTGTAGTTCGCGCAATAGATTCTCTATGTATTTCATTTGATAATTAAGCTATTATATTTCAAACTCTAAAAAGTAGGAGTGAGAGTATGAGATGGTATAAAATTGGAGAGAAGGCTAAAAGTACAAAAAGTAAGAGAGAATGTTAAAAAGGATAAAAGTAAGAAAGAGAATGTTAAATATTGCTTATATAATATGCAAGGAATGCCACTTGCATTCTCTAGTTTTGAAGAATATAAATAGATTTGGAGAATGAGATGAGGAAGGTGATTGGGGATAGGGAATCCGTTGGGTGGCTATATTCTTTAAATTTAGGGATTAGGGACACTGCTGGGAATGCTCTAACAAAGCAACATTTTTGTTGTGCATTGTTTCTCCATTCTTATGGGCCATACAGTCATTGCTTAACTCTTCTATACTGTTTTTATTTTAAACTTTTTATTACTCTGAGTAATACAAGATATACAGTGCTCCGGTAAAAAAGTATTGTTGACTTTTTTCCTTCTTTTTTTCCTGCTGAGACTTATGATTTGTTTCTTTGTACTAGAGGCATATTCACACGAGCAAACACTGATTGTTCAGAAGATTGTTGCTGAGCACCATGGATCAGACTTTGTTTTTGCTGAAGATGCTGAGGCTAAAAAGGAACTTTGGAAGGTAGACTAAGTGACCGACTTGATTGATACACATATATTTGAATTTTATGGTTCTGGGATCAGGAAGGAAAGGGAGAATGAAGGAGAAACATGAATTCCCACAGTATAGTAACCATACTATCTAAGTCAGTCTTATTTTGTTATCTAATTCTCGCATAGACATGCCAAATATTTGGAAGTAGTTTCAGGACACTTGATTATAGCCCATTGCTTTCCACTGTTAGGTTTATCGAATAGAGTACTCGGCAGATCTCGGCTTTTGCTTATGAATGCTGGAGTTGTATTTTTCCAGGTTGTAAAAACACAAATATGTGGATGCTTAAGTTCTTTGAAAAGCAGTGAATATTTTTGTGTCAGCACAACATTTAAATGCACTCTGTTCACACGCTGAACATTTATGGTTTGTGTATCTGGAATTAAATTCAAGGTTTATATCTGAGATCTTAATCATGAAGATATCTATAATATATATCTGAGTTGATTATAGTCCCTGCTTTTTCATCTGTTCTTCTAAGCATTCCTCTTGCATAATATGTCTTGATTGTACATATTATAGGGTCTCGTCAAAGACTTCATCCAAATAGTAAATTGGCCATTCTTCATGTCCCAGCCTAATTTAAATTGTTTAATGCAGATAAGAAAGGAGGCTCTTTGGGCTTGCTTTGCCATGGAACCCAATTTTGAGGCGATGATTTCAGTGAGTAAATACCTAGCCACTTGGTCATATGCCATCGTCTAACGAAAATAAACGAGGAATAAATATGGTTAATCTGAACTTTATCTTTGTCTCACCTTTGTTTCTTCAATGTTTGTAGATTCACATGATTTTCTTAACCGTCTAAAATGCATGCCATAGTTTTATCTAAATCTGTGTTGGCAACATCTTTTGGGTTCATAGAATCGCATCTGATTTGGTAACAAATTAATGGTGCCACAATTGTTCTTTACAAAAAATATTTATATTTCTTCATCAATGCTTGGCCAACTTTGAATAGAACCATTAAGCGTAGGAGGCGTGCCCGAAGGGCAGCGGCAGCAGTGTGGTTCCAGCTGCCATCGATAGATTGAGATCTGCAGGGTAGCGGGGTTAAAGCTTCGATTAAAGAACTGGGAACTCCTTCTCTCCTACGCCTCTCAGTCAAAAGAGTGCGGGTTCCCAACCCGAATCTCCTCCTTTTCTAGTCGATCTGGTTGGGTTCCTTTAAAGTATGTTGTAAAGGCAAAGAAAGAAAATGCCTGATAGCATTTGAGGAAGGAAAGCTCTTGAGAATCTTGTTTTCTTCTTTACATCCTTTCCATGAATTACATTGGACTCTAAAGTTTTTCTCATTTGTTTTTAATTGAAGTTGAATTTCCTCCTTTATTTGTCTAGCAAATTTCAGATCTGCTGTTAAAAATTTTGAAACATATTATTATATTTTTTCCGTTGAACTTACTTCCTGTGGCTTAAAAGGAGTCACATTTGCATAAACTTCTTCCATGCAGGATGTTTGTGTTCCTCTATCATGCCTTGCAGAATTGATATCAAGGTCAAAAGAAAAGCTAGATGCATCACCACTGGTTTGGTATGTTATTTTGGCAGTGTGTTCTGCAAAGGATAGTATTGTCATGGGTGATAATCGTTACGCTGTTTCCCTGGTTGGGTAGTGAACTGAACTTTGCTTGTGATGCTGCAGCACTGTCATTGCTCATGCAGGTGATGGGAACTTCCACACTGTGATTCTGTTTGATCCCAACCAAGAAGACCATAGGCAGGAAGCAGGGAGACTGAACCAGTTTATGGTATATACTGCTTTGTCAATGGAAGGTACAGTGTTTTTTTCTTTTCTTTTGTCTTGTGTAGTGTTTGGAATTCGTCAATGGAAGGTCAGAGCGTTTTCCTTTCTTTTTGTCTTGTGTAGTGTTAGGAATTCGTAATTTTCTCAGACAAGTAGTTACTATTCTTTTGTGTCTTATTACTCAAATGCTATTAGAAAAGTCTTTGTATTAAACTTGTATTTCTGTATAAAAGAAGTGTACACCTCATTTTTTTGATTCTTTACAACCCTGCCACTTACTAGTATAACCCTGAATATGGGCTGTTGCTAAACTTGCTTCTCTTGTTTTCTTTCCTTTTTCTTAAATAAAAAAACAAAAACAGGAACATGTACTGGTGAACATGGTGTTGGCACAGGAAAGATGAAGGTACTTGTATTTCTATGTATGAACCTGCACTCTGCTTCTTGTAGTATGCTTAGATGTGATTTCCATATGCATTGGTATATAAGATCGTTGCTGTGCACGCACATTTTTCATGCTTTGGCCGAGCCATGAGATGACATGTGGCTTTGGATGTTTTATCATAGGAGTGCCTCTTGCTTGGCAACTGGCAATGTGTTTTGAATGAATGTGTAGCGGGATGTACATTGAACTCTTCATGGAGTTGTAATGTATGGGATGTGCTATGTGCATTAGTAGATGACTCACTGTAATATGTGTTTGCAACTTTGCATTCAGCCAAGCTTACGCATATTCAAGATACTGCATTAGTTCTCCAATTTTCCTTTCATTTATATTTGTTTAAAATGTGATAACCTGGTGTCATGGTATTTGCTTCTCTGTTTTCAGTATCTTGAAAAGGAACTTGGGATGGAAGCCTTGCAGACAATGAAAAGAATAAAATCAGCTTTAGATCCCAACAATATCATGAATCCAGGAAAGCTCATTCCTCCCCATGTTTGCTTCTGAGAGAGAGATATCCATGCGCCCTGCACTTTTTCTCGAGTGCTGTTGTATCTCCCAGGTAGGTTTCTGCAACTCTTTCTACTATCTGAAAATGGACCATAAACCTAATCTAGATCATCCTGATGGAGAAGTTGATGCCCATCCTCCTGCCCTCTCCTTTGTTAAGATGCCAGAAATTGCTCACATCTCTCTCTTTTTTCTTTGGAATCTTATTGGGGTTGTATGTGGAAACCCTCTATGTATGCTGATAAGATATGAGCATGAAAAATCTTTTCGATGATGAATTACTTCTATTTTAGTTTTTCCCTGATGGGATTCCTTACTAACATTTGCTACTCGATAGAAGGAGATAGGCATGGGTCTCTCTCACGAAGATGCGAAGCCTAGAGATGAGTCTATTCAAAATTGACTTAATAATCCCGGGTTTTGTCTGGGTTTCTTTGCCTATTAGGGATCATATCAATATATGTTTCCCCTGCTTCTGCCTCTTTCCACCAACAATTTCCATAAAAGCCTTTCCTCAACCATGTTCCAGTTTCACTGTGAGGGAAACTGTGTTGTGCTTGCATACTCATTGATGTTAGTGTTGTTCTTCACCTTTTGGATTAGGCTCTCTTTTCAGTGTCTCTTTTGATTGGTTTGCTCTCAACGAATTTGCAATTTCACTTATTTAAGCCTCCTATATGCCAAGTCTTCAACTTGAAGCCTTTCTTGGAATTCTTCCCTGCTCATATGGCATTTGCCATTTTTCCCCTTGCATTTTGAAGTTTTATGGGTTTATGACATGATTTTCAAGAACTGTCTTTTCCCTTGAGCCCAACCAAGCCCAATGTATATGAGCGCATATTACCCTAATTTTCTGTAAGGGCTCGATAATAAAAGGTGAACTGCATCAACTGCTGTATTTTTCATAGCTTAATCGAAACATCTATAAAGCCGAAGCCCACAGCAATTCCAAACCCACATTTCGAATCCAAAAAAGAAAATAAATAATAGTCTTCATTTCGCATCATTTTTACAAAAGTGCCAGAGGCTTAAACGACGTTGTTGATAAAATGTTTTTGCAATCTTAACAGGGCAGCATTTGCACAGTTTGTTGAGTTAGAACTACATAATTAACAGCATATATACAAGGGTTCTTCATATAATTAATCCCCAGAAGGTTGAAGGATATGATTCGATCAAGCATAAAACTTACAATTCATAGAATAGAATGTACATCAAAATTTGTCCACTGGTCTTGCTGCTCCTGTTCTAATGTGTGTTCAACGGATGCGGGTTACATGAGCAAATGGCTCAATGTTTTCTTTTGGTGCAGTTTTAGCCACTTCCGGGGTCCCAAATACTTTCCAAAATCTTAGTGTTTCATCACCTGCTGCAGTTGCTACAGTAAACCCATCTGGGCTCTGCAAAGATAACAATAGCAAAGAACATCAGCAACATAGTAACGATCGTTTACAAAGATTAATGACAAAAATAATGAACTGCTCGTGACTATATGAATATAAGATTTATGATAAGAAATAAATAATCAACACATCAGTACCTGTGCCATGTAGAGAACTCTAGAGGTATGACCAGTGAGTTCAGCCATCCTGACCATGGATGGGTACTTCCAGAGAATCAGCTGATTTTCAGTGAAACCATGAGAGCTAAGTAGTTCACGCTCATTCTTGTTCCACAGCAAAGCACACACCTGAGAACCAGTGTCCACTGAATTCAATTGTGCTCCAGTATGAGTGTTCCAGAATCTTATGCACCTGTCACCCCCACCTCCACCAGAGGCTAGCAAATTGCCCTGAAAGGGACACCATGCAAGGGCTTTCACTGCAGCTGTGTGTTCCTCAATCCTGTGAAGCCACTGCGTCGGTGAATGTGAAGAGGCCATGGATCTGTCCCATATGAATAAAAGATTATCATTCCCTCCACTGGCTAGTTGTTGGCCTGAACCTGACCATTTTAGCCCACAGACTCCCTGTTGGTGTCCCCTTAATGTTTCAACAGCATGTTCTCTTACTCTGACATCATTGTTTACAATTTTACCATCCATTCCTCCAGTAGTCAGAATGCAGTTGTTCCATGCCAATGAATTTACTTGAGACTGATGACTACTTAATGTTCTTAGCTGTACAAAGACACACAACTTCTTTTAGATCCTAAAAATAGCTGAATGGAACAATTTAAGCTTTTAATAGAACAAGTACCTAACCTGTCGATTGGTTATGGAGTCCCAGAGCTGCACAGTGGAATTATTTAAACCAATGGCAATGTGCCTTCCATCAGGAGCCCAACTGACACTAGCGATTGGGCCATCCTCTCCGTCAATAGTGACTAGTTCTGAGGTAGAACTATCAGAAGCATTCCAGAGATATACTGTGTTTTCAAGAGCTATTGCAAGCACATTCCTGCTTCCCCAGTCTAGTAAATTCAAATAGAAATCATCTACTATATCAGGGGCATCCAAGGTCCTCTCACTGGTCTGTTAAATCAAAACCCCCGAGCATTAGACAACATCCAAACCAAAAAACCACATAAATTATTAAAAGCTATTAGTTTTGCTAGCACTTCCATCACCCCCAAATCTCAGCTAGCTGCCGCTACTTTAAAAATACAGTTCAAATACATTTTTTATTATTATTGCGCACACTTTCTTTTTTTTTCAATAATAAAAACGTGGGGATCCATCCAAATCCATTTTTAGATCATACAGCTAAACGTGAGCTTATCATAAAATCCAGTCTCGCATATAAGTACGTTATTCAACTTAAACCATTAATTAAACACAATTTAAATCAAACTCGCTACATGCTTAGAATAGCATAAGATCAGAATTACGCTTGGTCTTTACTCAAAAATTAATATCATGGTCTTTACTCAAAAATTAACGGGCATACTAAGCCCATATTTCAACTTCCCAAAATGCTAAAATCAACATCCAAATGGGATAAATTCATTATAGTAGATACGTGACTTGAATATGCACAAACCTGAGGAATGTATCGACGGCGCTTGGCAGGTCTAGACTGATGAGGAGTTGATGAGAAGAAGTCTTGTGGAATTGGATCCACTTGAGGGATTGGCTTATTCTTAAAGGCCAAAATACGCGTTCTGTTCATGTTTAATGTCTCAGCCAGCTGCTTCTGGTACGCATCTCTGGACGGGGAGTTCACTAAAGGAGGGTTCTCCTTGCCCTTTTTAGCACCCGTCAGCATGTAATGTGCATAATCAAAGTCCATTGCAGACCGATTGGGTATGAATCTATCTAACTGTTGACAAGAGAACAAAATTCAATCAGAAACTTGGAATAACTATCAGAGAAAAAAAAAGGTAATTTGTCTCAAGTAAAAATAGAAGAAAAATTATACAATAGAACTTTTATACCATTCAGGTCTAACTTTCTTTAAAAATAATTGTACGAAACCAAAAAGTAAGTTTGCCTCTGTTTTCTCTTCCTTTGAATCTTGAGGCAATTGATCAAACACGAGGAATACATAAAATTACTTACATTATCGCTATTGTTTCTTCTATGACGAAACGGTTCTTGAAGAGGGCTTCGTGATTTCATCTTGTGAGACGATTTTACGAGTCCTGCATCCATAAATTCAAGGAAACAGAGATAGAAATAAAAAGTAAGACGCCCCCTCGAACAGCAAAAGAAACCACAGCGAGAAAGCAGAAACCAGGTTAAAGAAATCGGAATAAGAAAAGAACAACAAAGAAAATTTAAAGGCGGAGAGAGATCGTGTCCGAGCGAGGGAAGCAGATTGCAGATTGGCTATCGCTTGCTCGTCCTTGGAGTCAATGGAGATCGAGAGCTCTGTGACTGACAGAGAGAGAGAATCAGAGAACTGCTCGATTGAGAATTCGCTTAATTGGTATGATTCTTTGGTGCCAAGCAATTTTTTGGAGAGTTGTATGGTGTTTTCGAAGTTTTAACGGCTGTTTATTTAAGAGACGTTGGAATTTATATTGACGGAAATAGCCTCACAATGAGGGGCAGCGGACGCTGCGTTATAGGGAGCTTTTGGGATTTCCACAATAATTACAACAAGAAACTCACGGGTTTCCCCTTGCTATGTTACTTTTGTAGGTGATTCAAATTAATAATCGGAAAAATACAAATATTAATTACTAATTAGGAAAAAAATTACAAATCGAAAGCATTTATAACCTATTTACCATCTAAAATTATGATACGCACGAATTTTGAATGAATTTAATAATTTAAAATCATAACGTGTAATCAACAACTATAATTTTTACAAACACTGAGAGTGATAGCCTAGTGGTAAATCTCTATAGAGCTAAATTGTATGAATTTGAACTCGAAAAGTCATGAGTTCAATTGCCACTCGAGCAATATTCTTGTCACTACGAGCTGGGGTTTGGCTCACCTAATCATATTGTCAGATAAAAAATTTATATTCGCTCAAGCTTGACACCGATGTTTAGTCCTATATCAAATCAAAAATGATATGTAACCTATGAAATCCCAACATGTTTATTCCATTGATGATGGAATAGCTTTATTCTACTATTTTATCCAATAATTTATTGTTCAAATTTTTTTGTTTTAATAAGATTGAGGGGAGGTCCGATACACCAAGTATCGAACTAAAGTCCTGTGCAGATTATAAGCCATTGGATTGATCCAACGATCCACTTTTTTTTTTCCCAAATTTCACTCATTTTCTCTCTCCACCGAAACAAAACATGTCTCTAAAATTGTTCTCTCCATCTTCTTCTTCCCCTCAATTTTTCACCACTCCAACGACGTCTGCCCATACCCTGCTTCCCACCAAGCACTAGATCGGCACACCAATGACCTCCTTACCCCGAATAGGTCCTTCTTCAACACCACAATGACAATAGAAACAACTTTTGCTCTCATTATTTTCGTCTACTCAACAACAACATGAAACTCGTAATCAATATCATTCAACAAAATTTCAGCGCTTAAAATAACGACGCTTGAGTTTTTGTGGATTTTTAAAAGGTTAAGACCCAAGTGGCCAAGTCAATGGCAAGAGCCCCTACACTACATCCATACCAGAAAAGACTGTAGCTTTTTATATCCTGTCACATGGAGTATTTGTTGATGAGAATGGAGCAGAGAGGAGATGTGGAAGAAGTCGTTGCAATTCACAAGGGGAAGATGAAAGGGTGGGTGGGGAATTGAATTTGTGGTGGTTTGAGAAGAAACGAGTAAAGTAGGGGATAGAGAGGGAGTTGGAGAGATGAGAAAAAATTTAATAAAAAATTGAAACCGTTGGATTTGCTTTTTTACAATCCAACGGCTTATAACCTGCATAGGACTTTAGTCCGATATTTGGTGTATCGAACCTCCCCTCAGTACGTTTTAATATAGATTCCATTGTTTTTTAAAATACAATATAACATTTATTGTTTTAGTTCTGAATCAATTGTTTTTGAAATTTAATTTAAAAAAACAATAGAATTAAGATTCATCCTAATAAAACTCATCGACAAATGGATATTGTTTAAAGAATTTTATGTGCTGATTGCAAATATGTAATTTTTTTTAAAAAAATCTAACATTTATTTTGAGAATTAAAACATTTTAAATTTTCGTTTAAGAAACTTGGACTCTCGTGGGCTACCACTATATGAGCTATGTAACACTATTGATATCAAATATCTAAAGAGCAAATTTGCATGATATCATTCTTGAATAAAAAAATTATAATTTTCACATAGGTTTTGTGCAATATTGACATATAATTGTAACGAGTATTATTTGGTCATAACCTACGCAGTTATTAGTTGTAATTTGTAAACTCCGATCATTCCAACTAATCTCTTCTTTCTTGATCATCACTCGCATCATGCCCGTCTGATTCTCTTATCTACTATTTTCTGCTACCCAATGCTGTTTACTCGCCTCGTCCTCTTCCCTCCAAACACGAAAATCGAGAGAGAAACCTTAACGAATAAAACAAACCCGCAATACGGATTCCAAAAAAATCTAGGGTTTCCAAATTCCCTCCGCTCTCCTCCCTGTCTCCCCCTTTTTCCCTTCCCACCAAACGCTGTTTTCTGCCTTTTTTTTTCCCGGTAAAGTTTCCATAGTTGCTGCTCGGTGGCTGTGCTGATCCTCAAGTTTTTTTTGATTTTCCCTGGAATTTGATTTCCCGGGAAAATCTGCAGCTCTCATTGGCATCCCTCTGCTGCTAGCTTTACAAAGGTACCTTGATCCGCTTTTTCTTACCATGCCCAGACGAATGATCCTGCTGTTTTCTTTGAAAAAGAAGGGACAAAGAATGGGAAGGAATAGTTATTTTCCTTAAATTTCATTTTTCTTTTCTCGTTAGATGAATTTTTTTCTTTCTTGGTTATTTTCCGGTGTAATCATTGTGCGTAAATTTGTATTTATTTCGGGGGAAGAAAGAATACAATTTTTCTTCATAACGATCACAGAGCTTTTAAATTTCTTGGATTGTCAATAAGGGTTTGTCATTTTTACTTTTTGTTCTTTTTTGGTTAATAGGATTTGACGCAGAAATAAGCTGGAAATTGCTAGTAACGAAAGGAGGGAATTGTAACTGAAGGATCTGAAAGAATCTCAAGAGAGCGAGCGGGGTGGATCATAAGAACTTGCATGCCTTTATGTGATTCGTTGTTGAACTTGCCACAGTTTGAATGCATATTGGCTTATGGATTCTGGTTTATTTTCGCCCCCAAGGGATTTTGTAAAATGCTGTAGTTGTGGATGTAGTTGTTCCGCAATTACTAGCTCCTCGGGGGAATGGATGAGATTTGTGAAACGCAAGTATGATGAGTTTGAGGATGGAAGTCGGTTCTTTATACCAGGGCTTGATGTCTACTCAAATCCAAGAGTGGGAATTGAGAATGAATGTGCTGCACTACGAGAAACTGTTAGTAGCCAGCAGCAGGCAATTCAGGACTTGTATACAGAACTGGAAGAGGAGCGGAATGCCTCGTCATCTGCTGCGAATGAGGCAATGTCTATGATATTGAGGTTGCAGAGGGAGAAGGCGGAGATCCAAATGGAGGCACGACAATTTAAGCGTTTTGCGGAAGAGAAAATGGCGCATGACCAGCAGGAACTTTTGGCGTTGGAGGATTTGCTGTATAAAAGAGAGCAGGCTATTCAGTCCTTTACTTGTGAGATTCAGGCTTATAAGCATCGGATGATGAGTTATGGACTTACAGAGGCAGAGGCAGAGGGTGAGAAGAGTGGACTGAGCCGTAATCCTAGCATGGTTGAAAGCCTAGATGCCCAATTTGATCTCCCTTCATACAATTATCCCCCTCTGAAATGCAATTTAAATGAGAAATCAGGACCTTATGAGGGTGATGATGATGTTGCAGATGTTGAGAAATACGCATTTGGGGAAACACCTCGTAATAGGGATCATTTGAAGAATTTGGAGCATAGGATCTATCAAATGGAGAGAAGTCCCAGTGGCAGTCCGCTCAGTGGAGATTTTTATGATGGTAAGAATGTCCTGGAAAAGGTGATTGCAGGGCATTCTCCCAGGCATCCAAGACATTCCAGGAGGTTTTCTTCTGATAGTTCTAATTCATTTTTGGTAAAAGAAACGGGTCCAGATTTTTCCACTGAATCTCCCAAGTTCGGCAGTAGCTTTAAAAAGACGGTGTATGTTTCACAAACGGATGATTACTCAAATTTGAGAAAGATGGATAATGCATCAGAAAATGGAGATGACATGAGTGACAGAGTTTATACAATCGATTCTGTCCATAATGGGATTCCATATAATGGTGTTGCAGAGCCCAAAGCTGGAGTTGGGGCTTATGAAGACTTTGTTACCACTCCGAGAGAGTCACTTAATCAGCCTGATGTTACCGATCCTGATATCAAGAAGCTCTACATGAGGCTTCAGGCACTTGAGGCTGACAGGGAATCAATGAGGCAGACACTTGTTTCAATGCGGACTGACAAAGCGCAGGTTGTACTATTGAAAGAAATAGCTCAACAATTGTGTAAGGATATGACACTAGCGAGACCAATGCCTTTGAGAAAACCATCAATTGTTGGAAGCTTTTCTTTCATGTCAATTTTCAAGGTAATTTGAAAATCCTATTTTATCTGATCAACTGTATTTCCTGTTCTTTATTTTTTATATTTACTAGCTTGTAGCCAAGAGACGAGCATGTGACCAATGGTAGAGGTCACATGCTAAATTCTTGGAAACAGTCTCTTCACATGTTATGTAGATTAAGGTCTGCGTACATACTACTTGTCCCCCACACCCATTGCGGGAGCCTTGTGAACGGGAGTTGTTTACCTTTTTACTGGTTTGTAGCTAAATTACACTATGACATTTTCATTTCAGTTTAATTGTTCTGATCATTACTTGTTACTTGCTTCATTGGTGTTTCCTGCCTTCCTACCTCTTCCTTTCGGCCCAGTACTATTATATAGATGATTGGAAATGTCAGCTACTCTTTTCTCTTCTTTTTTTGAAGAATAGTTGTCTAATGTTTGCATGGACTATAATGCAATGGGAAGAATTAAAAATTCTTGGCAGAATTAATTTATGTTTCAAGACTGAAAATTCTGGGTATCCTTAATATTTTTGAAGTAAAAATAAAGATTCTATCCATTTTTTCCCAATTTTCCACATTGTTCATATTTTATATAATCCATACTCCCTTCGTGCATCCAACTTCCTCGATGATTCCTTCCTTGCTTAGACATATAAAAAAAAGATGTTTATCTTAGCTCTTTTCTGATTACTCTGCAATTGATATATCTTCCCACACAACTCTTAAATTTGTGATTTCATTTCTAATTGTGTCTTTATTCTACATATTAGCTTTCCTTCTCTTAACTTTCTTTTACTCAACAGCCTGATTTTAGTTAGTTTGCTAGTATGCACCTTTCATGGTAGCCTTTTTCTTAGTAACATTCACTTGTTCGATAAATTATTTCTCTTGTTTTGTGTTTGAAACTCTTATCTCTCTTGCTACTTGTCTTTCGTTGTGACATAATAGAGCTTCATGCATAACTGTTGACTTGATAAAAGATTTTTGTATTACCCCCATCTATGCATCCTACCTTTTCTTCTTTCTCATAATGCTATTAGCATTTAAACTTTCTTCTCTCTTTGTTCTTGCATTCAGTGGATCGTTTCCTTTGTCTTCTGGAGGAAGAAAGCTCATCGAAGCAAGTACGTATATGATTCTAGATATAATTTGGTGATAGTTTAGGAACTCTGGTTATTTATTTATTTTCCACTAAGATGATTAACCAGTAACAAAAAAGTGTAAATTATAAAAGAATTCTAACTCTTGAATTCTTTGACAATAGTGACATGAGAGCACATTTTTAAGCTTTAAAACCTTGAAATGTGCCTGTTTGTCTTTAAACATCTCTTGTCATCTGTTCGAAATTTAGTTGCATGATATGAATTCATTTGGTCACATGAAGCACAAGTGTATTTGCAATGAAGTTGGAGCATGAGGTATCAAGAATCTTTTTGGGTAGTATGGAAGCAATTGTGATGTTAATTGTTTTGAAAAAAATTAGGTCCCTTGAGGCAGACGTGAGCTTTGAGAAAATAGTGTTGGAATATGCAAGTTATGCATGCATACGCAAGTTTTGTTGCATATGCCAGACAATTTGGTGACAGTATTGCATATTTTGGAATTAGTCGCTGGTGTTTTATTGTAATTTGTAATATCATTGCAGGTATATGTGTGGGCTGTCTGCCAGCAACATTGGCTTGCTAATGCTTTTAGACAAGGGTCCCAGATTGCGTCAGTGGAGATGTCTTTCAAGTACACAAGTGTGAGACTGGTAGAAAACCCGTATTCATACTATGCTATGCTTATGCTCATATGTGTGAGGGAGTGGGATTTATACACACACTTTTCTTCAGAATTTTCCATTTTTTTTGTGGATTCACTGTTGCTGGGAAGTTGGGTTTTTTGTGCAGGGTTCTTTGGTTTGATTTGATTGGATTGGATTGAATAAATTTGGTTGGTTGATCAGGGAAATATTGGTAGGCCGTGAGCGAAAGCTTGCTCATAGTCTCTTGGAATTTGAGGTACATGTCTTCTGACATTCCTCTCCTGTAAATTGCAGATTGTTGTATGATTCTCCATTCAAATATGTATTGTCTATTCGTTTCTAACTCAATTTTCTTTCTAGTCTCTTTTTATGCATAATGAACCTACATATTTGAACATATAGTCCAATGGTAGAGTTGCACGGATGCAACCTAGAGGTCACATATTCAATTCGCGGAAACAGGTTTTCCTTGTTCTTGGGTAGTCGGAAGTTATGTACCTTACATACTGCACCTATACTCCTCAAGTAGGACTTTTTCAGTCTAAATTTGTGTTTTTTTTTTTACCACATTGGGTCAATGTTACGTACTCAAACAAACTGTGCATGGAGGAAATGATGAATGCACCTACTAATCCACATGCCAGTTTCATTAGGTCGACAAAGTTGAATTTGTCAGTCATGGAAGATTTCAGATACCCAGAAGGTTGACCATGGCTATTTCAATGTCAATTTGCCATGAACATGAAGCAGGGGCTTGTGACCAGCACGTTGTTTAGACTTTACAATCAAAGATGGCCAAGCCCTTTTTAATATTATTGCTTATGGTGGTTTTCTTCATCCACCTAATTTTGACGGCCTGCTTCATCATTGTTTAGATGGTAGCGATTCAACAAAGTGTCAAATGATTTTTTTTTTTTTGCCAATAGTTTGAGCACGGACTCGCTCTACCTGGTCAGAAATGATGGTTTTGGGCCTCTTTATTTCTCTTTGGGCATCACTGCTCACCTGCCACCTGGCCATCTGGAATATAAAATTAATTTTTTCGGACCAGATCCAGCAGTTTGGTTGTTATTATCTTGCATGGATCAAAAATATATGGGAGTTTTCGTGGGTCCATTGTGGGTTTCGGTTTTGTTCTTCTTGTATGGACTTAGGATCGAACTTATCTATAGTTAATGTAAAGTGGGTTGGGTTGACGGTTCCAGTTTAAAATTTGTCAACGATTCGATGGGCATGTTTGGTTGGAGAATTCTCTGTTAAAAAAAGTGATTTTCGAAAGTTTTTAATGTTCTAGTTTCAATGCATCTTAATTATTGATCTTTCATATGGAAACTTTAATTATTGTTAGTTTTTATCAAAAAAAAAATTATTGTTAGCTAATGTGAACTGTCACCGTGAGGAAATATTTTGTGACAGCAAATAGGACACAATTGCAGTTGTCCTAATAGAGTAAGATCCAACAAGTCAGAACTCAGAAGAGCAGAGACCCATTTGAATTTCTTCATGTGCTGGACCGGTAAAAAAGTTAATAGGGCCCGTCATGCGTGGGCTATCACTTTAGTCATATGGGCTAGTTCTAGCCTTTTCTTTTGGGCTCAGCCCTGGTGCGTATTGCTGGGCCCCTCCTCAAGACGGCGGTAGAAAATTGAAACCCGATACTCAAATCACTAAATCAGCGTTTTACCCCTTCACTCACCGGTCACCACGCATGAGGGAATCCTCTCGAGCTTCTCTTGTGCGTCAAGAGACCTCCAAAAATGCTGAGATGCAGCAAACTTACTCTACCGCTACAAACCTCTTCAACAATTGTAAACTGACATAACTACACAAGACAAGTATAAAAGAGAGACAATCAACAATGGATGGGGATCTGGTTTTTTCTTGGGAATCTTGGGTCTTTTTCTTTTTGAGATATGATCTTTAGTATGCACTCTTTGTAACAATCACCAAATAATAAGATGACTCATACTTTAAAACCGTGAATCTAAGCTTAAAACCGAATCACGTAAATCCATTTGTTCTTTTCTCCAATTCACCCAAAATCAAACATTTATCATTTTTCGGGTTGTTGAATTCTTGCATCAACAACAGGGACCGGCTTTGATCATGATGATATGGAAAGAATTAATGAATTTAAAGTTCAGGTCCTTGCAAACGTTTGGTTCATCAAAACAGAGGAGGTTTGCATGACAGTTGAAATTCGAACTAGCTCATGTGTATACAAATCGACAAATCTGTATTCAGAAAGAGAATAGAAGAGGACTTTGAAGAAGAATAAGAAGATCAAGAAAGCGAAGAACCGATGGTGTCTCCAGCCTGTTTCCCGGTCAATCGTTGCACGATATCCATGAACTCCTCCGGCTTTACTTGAATAATCTCAGGCGATCTCAGATACACGATAATTGGATCAGGTTGCGGATTGTTCTTCTTTGTGGAGCACTGCTTGTTGATCATAAGAGGTGCAGGCCTTGGACCCTGCAATTGGCTCCTCATTGGATAGCTCATGATCTTCAAGACTAATATTAGCAAATGCTAAGCTATTGAATGTGGTCTCCTAACCTTAAACTTAGGACTAATAACACATTAATATACATACACATATATATAAACACACACATAACGGTTTGTTTGTTTGTTCTGCTTTGCTTTTGACTCGGTCTTTACTCTTTATAGGATTAGTTTACTTTATAAATGGGGGTTAGGTTCGGTGCCGGCTGTGATTTTCCAGAACAGAAGTTAAATTTGTCTACAATGCACATTTACATTTATGAAAAAAAGTCAAGTCAAAAAGTCAAGTTCCCCCCAGGTTGAAATTTTATATTTTACAGTCAAACTATTTTTATGGTTTGACGAGAAAAGGCCGTTTACATGGGGTCAAGAAGACAAAGTTGCTCATTTTTTAATCCTTAAAACTGCTACTTGTTCCTTCGAAAATGTCACAAGGCACTCCTAATTAATTCCGGCAGCGAGACGACCTTCATTGCTAGTTGTGCACTCAATTCGCCAAGGAGATCGAGGGAGAAGAAGAGCTGCTTCTTATACAGGACTAGTTGACCCAGCCTATCAATCTCAGTGGGGAAGGAAGAGGGAAAGATTAAGAGTGTGTTTGGATTAAGGGATTTGGAGGGAAGGGAAAAGAAAGGAAGGGAAATAGAGTTTCCTTCCAATTCCCTTGTTTGGATAGTTTATTAAAAATTAAGGGGAGAGATTTGAGGGGATTTGGAAGGAAGATTTCATTAAATTTTTGTTAAAATTCTTTCTCTCCAAAATGGAATCATTTGGAGGGAATGAATTACTAATTAAGTCATTTGTAAGTTAAATATCTATTTTACCCTTGTACATAATATTTTAACATAAAAATAAGGATAAATTAGTAAATTAAACAAATTTTCCTTCCTTCTTTTTTTTATCTATCCAAACATGGGAGAGGGAAAAATAATCCCCCTTCCCCTCCCTTCCCTTCTCTCCCCCTCCCCTCCCTTCTCTTCCCTTCCCCCCAAATCCCTCAATCCAAACACACTCTAAGGGGAGGAGGAAGGAGAGGACAGCAGGGGAGAACTCGAGTATAGCGGAGAGCAGGGAGACTGCGTTGTAGGAGAGGGAGACGGCGGCAAAAGAAGTGCACAGGTTGAGGAACATTGTGGGTACTGGGTAGGGATCGGAAAAAATCAATTTCGGGTCGGACAAGAATATGTGTTTATGAAATATTTACATGTCCGGACTTTAAAGTGGATTGGATTTTGGATGTACTTAATTAATCAAACCCGGATTGGTTTAAATATGGACAAGTAAACTGCACAATAATCTAACAGAGTTAGGATCCGGACAAATAAATTGGACAAGATTATTGGGTTTGGACCCGAACTTGGTTATAAATCGGATAAAAATTTTGTTTTTGGACTTGGATTTCATACATATATTTTATGATCAATCTTGATTTAATCCAGATCGGACAAATTCGGTCAACTGGATCGGACGAAATTTTGTCACCCCTAATAGAGGAAAGGGCAGAGGCGGCCTGGCTCCTCATGGGCTCACTTGGCCCGGCCCTTGGACACTTAGCAGCCCAGGCCTCATGTTTTGAGATTCCCGGACCGGCCCAGCCCACTCATCTGGCTGGCTAACTTCCGACCATCAATTAATCCATACGGACCATATTCATGGATCCAACTTTAATTATTACATCATTAATAATTCAAAGTATATTATATGATGGAATGTATCTTTAATGATGGATTTTTGATGTAATCATGATCAGCCATTCTCGAAGCTTTAATTCTCTCTCTCCTTATCAACAAAAAGAGGAATACCACCAATCATCACCATTCACCATACCAACCAACCAACCTACCTCAGCCATTTTGTTGAAACGAAAAGAAAACAATGTCCGGTCAATTTCATGATCTATGTATCTTTATCTGCTTCTCCTTCTCCACTATGCTTCGTCTTTCACATTAGCTACATTTCTTCTACATTATTGGTGCTCATACATTAATTTAGCTGCAAATTCGATTCTCTCAAAATTTGGAGCCTAGTTGGGATTTTTTTTTGGTAATTATCAGATTCGCATTGAATTTGTTTGGAAATTCAAGGTGTATATTCTTTCGTTTTGGGCATGAATTTTTTGATTGCGGAATTGGATTCAATCAAAATTTGAAGGAATTAGGGTTTCCAAACAATCTGTTTGGAAGCAAGGTTGATTCAGGTTCCCTGATCTGATCAGCCCTGCTCGTATTCCGTTCCGTTAATGGGATTAACGACGATCAAATTGGATACTACATTTCGGAGTAGAGACTCGCTGAGGACCTGAGATTGGGGTGTATTTGATGGGGAACACTTGTACGGGGCCAAACCTAGGTGCTAATGGATTCCTTCAATCTGTCACCGCAGCTGTTTGGCGCAGCCGGCCACGAGAGGACCGACTACCTCCGCCTCACAAAGGAGATAACAGCAGCCAGGGAACGTCCAAATCAGGTCCTGTCGCCGATGAATCAAAGAGCTCTGATAATTTCAAAGGAGGATCCAATCATTCCCCAATGCCGGTCCAGAGCACCCCGCCTGAACCCGTGAAAATCGGTAACGAGCTACCACAGCCGGTTGCGGTCGGTAAACCTGCCCAATCCGAGGCGAATAAGCCTGCTGAGGAAGCTAAACCGAAGAAACCTGCACATATGAAGAGAGTGTCAAGCGCGGGGCTGCAAATGGAGTCTGTATTAGGAAGGAAGACTGGGAATCTGAAGGACATTTATAGCTTGGGAAGGAAATTAGGGCAAGGGCAATTTGGGACGACATTTTTTTGCTTGGAGAAGACCACCAGTAAGGAGTTCGCATGCAAATCGATAGCAAAGAGGAAGTTGACGACGGAGGAGGATGTCGAGGACGTGAGAAGGGAGATTCGGATAATGCACCACTTGGAGGGTCACCCCAATGTGATCAGAATTGTGGATGCATACGAGGATGCGGTGGCGATTCATGTTGTTATGGAACTTTGTGCTGGTGGGGAGCTTTTCGACAGGATTATTCAGAGAGGGCATTATTCGGAGAGAAAGGCAGCTGAGCTTGCAAGAGTAATAGTTAGTGTTGTTGAAGCATGCCACTCTTTAGGGGTTATGCATAGAGACTTGAAACCGGAGAACTTTCTGTTTGTTAACCAGGAGGAGGAATCTCCACTTAAGACTATAGATTTTGGGCTATCGGTATTCTTCAAACCAGGTACACTTTCTAGTGTGGATTTTCATTTCTATTTTAGATTTCGATTACTATAAATGGATATTGGAACTGATAGAGAATTTAATTAAAGCTTTTGAAGACTGATTAATTCCTGAAATTTTCGATGATTAGAGGGGGAAGATAAATTATTTTTTTTGTAGACTATCTTATTTTGAGCACTTGTTTGTTTTCATTAGAAGAGGAGCTGTGCTCTGACACCCAATAGATTACTAGGTTTCTTTAGTGGCTATTGAACCTTAAACGAAATTATTGACATTGTCAAATACTATTTAATAACAAAAGGACAAGGTTGGTGAAAATCTTTCAAATTTGAGTATGAAGGATATTTGATGAGTAGTATTAAGGTAGCAAATAATCAGTTGGTTTCAGGAATTCAGGCTCGGCCTGGCAGCTTTGTAAGCCTCATTAGTCATATGACAGTTAAGGATGTGTTATCGCTCAATCCCAAGAACAAGTTATGAATATAGGGCTACAAACAGGGCTCCTATAATGGTTAATTGGTTATATAGTGAGGTTCGTCACATCTGATGTGGAACTATGTGTGAGCCATTTCCAACAAAATTTAAACTATTCACATCCGATCACTCTCACAGGGTATCAAACCTTAAAGTCTTGGTGTACCTAGGCCTCTGATTGTTTTCAAGTTGTCTATAAAGTTGGAACATAAAATATGGAAGTTCATGATGCAATGCCCTAGCAATGACATCATTTTCTAGGATCTTATGCCAAAAGGCCTTTTCATATTATTTATCCAATTCCTTGTGAAAAGGAGATTTAAGGATATATTAGATCGAACAAGTGGAAGTAACTCTGATTTGCCAATGTCCTTTTTTTCTGAAGGGATATGTACCTCTGCAGCTGGCAAATAGTCTGACCGTTTCAGTTATTATATTACTTCCTATCAGTTCAACTGATGGAGCACTCTTTATATTTGTAGAAGACTAATAACTCATCCTTTCAGGCGAAACTTTCTCTGATGTGGTTGGGAGCCCTTACTATGTGGCCCCAGAAGTATTACGGAAGCATTATGGTCCAGAATGTGATGTTTGGAGTGCAGGTGTTATCATTTATATATTGCTAAGTGGCGTTCCCCCTTTCTGGGATGGTAGGAGATTGTGGCTTACAGTTCAGTTTCTTTATTTTAAAATTTTTGGATTCACTGCTTATGTCGATGACACATCTTTTGTGTGATATTTTATACTCTGGATCAGAGTCGGAGCAAGGAATATTTGAACAGGTTTTAAAAGGTGAGCTTGATTTTGTGTCAGAACCATGGCCTAGCATTTCTGAAAGTGCAAAAGATCTGGTTCGAAAAATGCTAGTGAGGGATCCCAAAAAGAGGCTGACCGCCCATGAAGTCCTTTGTAAGTATTAATGCCTATATGACCAGTTCTTTTATTGATTTTAAAATCCTTCAACAACATGAGTCTGCGATTAATTTTATGGGGATATTCATTTACTTATTATGTTCTGCTTATACTAATGTTCGTGTGATTGACCAATATTTCATTATCCCTATATCTACCTTGGACATGTTCTCCAAAAGCATCTTTGAAATGTTTTGTTGTCATCTGTTGTAGAACAGCAACAAAAGCCCATATTTTGGTATTAATTAAACAGATTTACTTTTATGCTCCATGAAAAGGTGGCCATTAAACTCTCTCTTTCCCGAGAATAATAACACGGAAATTATTAATACTTTCCTTTTATTCGGAAAAAGGGATAACCGTATTTAATTTAGTAGGTCATTTTTATAAAAAGTAAACAATAGGTGGGATCAAGAACAAACAGGATGTACGCAGACTTTCTCCCCACATAATCTGTGGAGAGACTTTCCATAAATTGAACTTCTAATCTCTAGGTTGCACCCATGCAATTCTACCACTAGAACACTAGGATGCTTTAATAACCCCTAATATTGTTAGCTGAAGTGATTGCAAATTTATGCAAGGGATAGTCCCTGAACCCTGCAACTCTGCCACTAGAACACTAGGATGCTTTAATAACCCCTAATATTGTTAGCTGAAGTAATTGCAAATTTATGCAAGGGATAGCAAGTAATCTAATTTTGGAAATTTAAACCTGAAGATTGATTTTTTTACTAAATTTTTAGCTTAAAAAAAGTTTCTTGTCTCTCTGCATCTTCCATCATAAGGCTTAGCAGTGCATAAAATGGTGTGTTTTCCTCCCCCCTCCCCGTTTTCTTCTGGTGCAGGCCATCCATGGGTTCAGGTTGATGGTGTTGCTCCTGATAAACCTCTTGATTCTGCTGTTCTAAGTCGCTTGAAGCAATTTTCTGCCATGAACAAGCTCAAGAAAATGGCCGTTAAAGTGAGTAATTCTACTCCAATGTCTCACAAGTCTGAGGTTGCCATGTTGGACCATCAGTAGAACATTTATCCCCACAGCATCTGGAGGGTGTTTGGTCAATTTGATTAAATTGTACTACATGGTGCACAATAGGATATTTGATGCTAGAAACATCAATTTTTGGACTTGAAACTGTGTTCATGCTGATAGATTGAATAATTTGAAGTTTTAATTCGATTTTTGAGAAGTTAAGAGAAAGGAGATTGCCATCTCTTTTCTGGATATTGAATTTGCCACCATCTAAAGAGTTGGTTTATGTCTTCTTTTTTTTCCTGTGTTATCATTTGGATTCTATAGCACCTACTGATATGGTGTATTTTCCTGTGTGGAAAAAATGTTATTTCATAGGTTATTGCTGAAAGCCTGTCTGAGGAAGAAATTGCAGGAATGAAAGAAATGTTCAAGATGATAGACACGGATAATAGTGGACAAATCACACTTGAGGAACTGAAGAAAGGTCTGGAGAAAGTTGGTGCTGTTCTCAAGGATTCTGAAATTCATCCATTATTGCAAGCAGTAAGTACCAAGTTTTACTTGTATATGGAGAGCCATGCATTAGCATATAGAATACTACACTAATTAACTGACAATATTTAAAATTTTGGACTTCCACTTTTCGAATGGAGACCATTCCTTGAGTTGCGACTATATCCTTTCCGTACAAATTATATCATTATGCAGAAACGTGCATAGGGTGTAGGAGCTTGGAATGGGCTTCTGTGGGTTATTCTCGAGTTTTAAAGGAGCTCCAAGCATTAAAAAAAGGTGTGCACTTTCTGGGTCATAGAAGCTAACGTGGAAATAGAGAGGATGGTCATGTAAAGATTAAGCAGTAATAATATATTTCTCAAAGTGCAATTTGGTTGCAACTTACACGGGGCTATGCTTGGCAATAGTATTCATGGGCACCTGGCTATCCCAATTGATAGCCTTACTTTGAATTTAAGTATTTAACCATATTTAAAATTTAAATTTATCTTCTCCTTGATTTCTTGGAACTGATTATCTTTCCTTCAAAAACTTCAGGCAGATATTGATAATAGTGGTACGATAGACTATAGTGAGTTCATCGCAGCAATGCTTCATCTAAACAAGATTCAGAGGGAGGATCATTTATTTGCTGCCTTCTCATACTTTGACAAGGATGGAAGTGGTTATATCACTCCAGATGAGCTCCAACAGGCCTGTCAGCAGTTTGGCTTAGAAGATGTGCACATAGATGATATAATACGCGAAGTTGATCAAGATAATGTAACTACTGACTTGCTGCCTATTGTCTTCTCTCTTCTTCTTTTTTCTTATTTTGGGAGGTACAGGACTAGTTGTGCGTCACTATCATGATTAACCTTTTCTTTTCTTTTCAGGATGGCCGTATTGATTATAGTGAGTTTGTGGCTATGATGCAAGACACTGACTTTGGCAAGACAGGAATACAAAGATAATTTTAAAGTATAGGATCTACAAAGCCTCACAACGCTAATACATGATCCAGGTATGATTACAACACAATCAGTAGTCAATATGAATTTCCTCACTACCGGCAACTTAACAGAATTTGTGGCTCTGGTTTTGAAATTCATGTCTCAGAGATGGAGAGGAAGCATCCTGTCTTCAGTGTTTTCTTGTTGTATTTATCTTTTAATTATCCATCGAGTTTTTTAAGTTGGTTAGATTGCAATTTTTGTGGAAAATATTGTTCATAGTCTTACTTTTCGGGTAGACCATTTTCCTTTGCATTGTTGCAAAGATTGTAGGGAGCTCTGCCCCATATATCGCTTGAAGAAATGGAAATGCGAAGTGATGGTTATAGAGGTTTACTACTCTGCGCACAGGATGTATCTTTGTTCATAATTGCATCAGCAAACACACACGCAGAGTAGGCTCGAATACAGACATAAATTTAATGCCAATCTGGGGCAACCGGTTTAGTTGAGAAGCTAGCTCAGTTGCAAACCTCCAGTCATTTCTTAGAGATCATCGTGTAAGCTTTGAATGATTTGGTCTTGAAGTTTGATTATGACATACCTATTCGAACTGTTAATGACTGAAATCGCATAATGCACTGATAATCGTTGCATAGTTGAAGATTTTTTGTATTCTTGTTTACATCTTCATACCCCTTATCTGTGCAGAGATTTGTTTCTTCATGATTAGGGTTCAACATCAGTCCTATCTGTCCGACTCAGCCGGTCCTACCTCCTAGGAGGCATTATTTAGAGTTTGATACGATTAGGCATCTCATTCATTAATCAGTCTGTTTGTTTGCCTATCTCGGAAAAACATTTCCAAGACTTGTAAAAGCAGCTTGTCATAAATCATTTTCGAAATGCAGCCCCATGTTCTGTTTAGTGCTGTGGATAAACATCTAGTTGCAACTTGCAACAGCTGCCGTACCCAACACAAGTTGGTTCTCTGGTACTACCACGTCCACTTGTTTGGCTGGACAACTTGCTGCAACTAATGGTAGTTCGAGTGATACTTATGCTTAACGTTAGTTCTGTTGCTGTATAATTGTGTTGTCATGTCTGATTTCTTGGAATGTTCAATTACATGTCCATCTGGTGGTGGTTTGCTTTGTATATTTTGGTTTTAAGGACACTAACACAATACCATTGTGACAACTCGTTGGGTTTTGACCTAATTTATCATGTCGTCAGGGGAAAAAACTTTTGTGTATACAGACCTGACGGTAGAGTTTAAGCCCACATCGGATATCTAAAAAATAAGTTTGTATGTTGTCGCTCTTGGTTACTCAAAAAAAGTTAAGGACACTAAGAAACTACGAGTGGACACTGTTGGTGCCATGGTTTGGAGGGTTTTGACTCCCACTTGTTTACAAAACCAACCGAGAAAAAGCTTTAAATTTGCATAGTAGAATTGATGTACACATAATCCAAAAAGAATTCAGTTTGACGGTTAAAGTGGTTAGCTAATCACGCATACTGTGCCATTGAACAACCCAATCTGGTAAAAAAGATAAAAGAGAAACAGCTAATCAAATGTACGATACATACATTAGTAGTAGAATTCTTTACAACTAATACTAAGCTATTGACTTTTCTATTGAAAGTTGATGTTGATGTACTCATCACTTATTGCCCACTATATGGGAAGAAAAAGATTTCACTCATCATATGGATTTATCCCACGAAAGACTAAATGAGGTCCACAGCAAAGTTGCCAGCACATGCCTAGGTGTCCGTTAATCAGGTACACGTGTCAAGGGAATGGTGGCTCAGCTCGTCCCTTTAAATCCATTAGGCTTGGAACAACACTGTCTGTCCAGTGTCCATCACACTCTTGTCCTTGTCACGTGACTTGCCCCGTGCAGGCCGGCACCGCCCATCTCTCATGTCACGAGATACACAAAAAAATGGTTTTGTTATCTAAATTGCTCCATTTGATTTATCATAATTAATTATTATCTGGAATTAATTGGGATAAAATCTTCTAGTTAGATGATCCAAAATTTAACTTACTCCGCTAGAAAATCTAACTCAGACACATCAAAGTGATATTGTCCGTTCTTTGTCAGATAGTCAAATGGACTTTTTGTTCTCGATCATCCAAAATATGTAGGCTTAGAAAATACGTAAATTGTGTGAGAAAAAAAATTGGACTTTTACTTATATATATAATAACTCACTTAAATTATGTCAATCTAACAAACTATAATTTACTGCTAAATTAGCAGCCGTTTAAGGGGGAGGGAAAAGGGTAATTCAAAGGGAGAATGATGAAGGCACGTGGCATGAAATGGTGGGGATAGGAGTGACCAACCATCCACCAACGGTGAGGTGGTGAAGACAAGACAAGCTCCTTATCAGGAACCACCAAAATCCCCCCTTTTTTGGCCACACCCCACCATCTCATGACAAGTATTAGCCACTCATCCATCGACACCGCATTTACTACTCTACCCCTCTCTCATTACTTTAACTACTATCTCTAATACATATACATATCTCTACCTACTACACAATCTACGTGTTCAAGGAAATTAAGATACATTGATATTAGGGTAATGTAGAATATGTATTAAACTTAAGAGGAAATTTAAGAACGTGATTTTGGGACATGGAGTAGGATTATGTTATGTAGGGGTGGAGCTAGAAAATAATGTTGGGGTGGGCTAATTCTAAAACGATATCACATTAATTCATCCGAAAAACTTTTTGCTAGAGTCCAGGGTCAACGTTTTCGAAATTTTTTTAAGACTATTTACAATAACACAAGTATTTGAAATTATATTATAACAATTTCTAATTAAACGCAAACCAGTTTAACTATCAAATTAAATGTATTTGAATGTCACTCACATGTTTGAGAATTATTTGTGATATTCAAATCAATGGCGGACTTGAGCCAAATTTTAAAGACTTAGACGTAAGTCCATAGGGTTGACCTATGATACAATAGGGGCTTATTAATGGATAGAAACGGACATTAGTTTATATTTAAAAATTTTAGATATAATAATATAAGCCCTAATCATCAAAAGAAACATATATATTTGAGCACAAATTTCAGTTTGTACCTAGAGTGTTGGGCTTGATATGAATCAAGTAAGATAAGCTTATAGCATAATTATTTTTAATTGCATTTTACAATTTTATGTTAAATATATTTATAAAACAAACCCGCAGAGGACCAATATAGTCCCCTTCCCTCCGCCCCTGATGTTATGGTGAGATCATTATCACCCAAGATAAATCTTGGACCCGCTTGATGATTGCAATATGAAGTTTCAATATACAAGATTCCAAAAAAAAAATGGACAATTCCCTCTAGAATGGGTAATATTGGTCAAGTTGGCTGGTCTCGTTTTTGTTGTATTTGAGGTGTTAATTAGGTAAGAAAAATGTAAAGAACTCTCTCTGCATAGAAATGTTGTTTCTAAGAATTGAACATGGAGTATTAATTAATTACGAATTTACAACAGCAAAATAAGAATTGACCGACATTATTTTTTAAAATTCCACATAATATTTCATCTATTGCACGAACACGTGTAGGGTAAAGATGGCAGCAATCACTGAGGACTACAATTGATATCTCTTTAACTTTAAGGGCATATCTCATGTCTCCAAAAGAGTCCAATCGTTAGATATAAAACAAAAAATATTTTATATATAATTTAAGTTGTATTTGATTTTTATTTCGAACAAAAAATATATCGTTGGGTTCTCAAGATCGATCAATATACAATTATTTTTTTCCAAATTTGAAAAAGAAATTGAACTTTAAAAGTGAATTCTAAAAGTTAAGACTCATTTTACAACTTCATAGAAGAATTTATATATATATATATATATATATATATT
This sequence comes from Tripterygium wilfordii, assembly GCF_013401445.1. Lineage (NCBI taxonomy): Eukaryota > Viridiplantae > Streptophyta > Magnoliopsida > Celastrales > Celastraceae > Tripterygium > Tripterygium wilfordii. Next base: position 1,785,074 of record NC_052244.1, read on the forward strand.
TATATATTTATAGCTTGATGAGTCAATTTAATGTCACAATTAAGGATTTATATGCATGGATTGTGATTTGCATCCCACGCAAGGGCTAATTTAGTAAATTCATACGCTCCATAACTGCTTATAAGTACTGGGGCAACTGCAACAAGAAGAGGTACTGTTATAATTGAGGCTTCTATTACATTCTCTCCTCGCTAAATTTGTTCTACGTACAAGGTTTGGATAATCTTAGTTTCTTGTCTTCACAAATTCACTCTCTATTTGAATCAAATTAGATGACATCATTAATCTTATGATGATTGGTTGATGTGTAGGAGTGCAGATTTTATGATGGAGAAACAAAGCTTCTCCGGATTGGCGAGAACAATGTCCGACCAACTGGTGGAGGCGGTGACGGCAGCTTTCAAGTCACCGCCGACGCCAAGCGGCGGGTCAGATGGTGGTGGAAGCAGTAGTACACTATCGAGGAAGTCAAGCAAACAAGTGTTGGTACCGGCTTCGCCGGTTCGTAGTAGCAAGAACACACACATTAGGAAGGCAAGGAGTGCACAAATGAAGTTTGAGCTGGATGAGCTGAGTAGCGGCGCGGCTCTTAGCCGAGCCTCCAGTGCCAGCTTGGGCCTCTCCTTCTCCTTCACCGGCTTCACTATGCCACCGGAGGATGTCGCGGATTCGAAGCCGTTTAGCGACGATGATATTCGTAAGTTGATTTTGTTCTTTGTTTTCTTGAATGTTTTGTGTTGGTATGCCACTTTTCTTCTGGTGATCAAGACAACCATTATTTGAATTCTAGAAGTTTTATGCGTTGCCTGTGTTCGTAAACAGACAACTGTAGAAAAACCAGACTGTAAGAAAAGAAAATTACAAACTGAACCCAATCGTCTATGATTAAAACTGCAATGAATTTTACCCCTAGACCCTTAGCTCGATTAGAGTCTCCAGTCTCTCTCCTCTTGATTCTTTTTCTTTGTTGGGGGCTTATGTGTAAGTCAAAAACCAGTGATGATTGGTCTGTCAGATAGGGAAAAAGTTAAGACAACCTTTCATCCAACTCCAACACTCCTAATTTCAACGGGTTTAGGACTTTATTTATAAAAGTGCAAACGGTTCTTTTAACGGTTTTTTTTTTTTTTTTTGTGTACGGTTCCTTTAACGACTTAGAGCAACTCCAATGACGAATATAATATCAACTACTCCAAAACCATTCTCTCTCTTCTCCTCTCTCCTACGTGGCATAATTTAATTGAATGAATGGATCCCACAATATACACTATACATCAACACTTCATACTCATTTTCTCTATTTTCTCTCTTACTTTTCATCAGCTCTTTCTTCCTTTTTATCACCTCTCTCTTCGTTTTTATCATCTCTCTCTTCCTTTTCATCATATCTCTTTTTACTATTCATCAGCTATATACATACTTCATATTTCAAGTGTCATTTTCCACAATAACCTATAAAACAAGTGTCATTATCAAGAAAGTGTGTTTTCAAGTGTTTATTTTCATCCATTGTAGAACTCTAGCACTCTAAATTTTTCATAAAGTTCACTTTTGAACAATTGAAAAATATATTTCAAGTGTCCGTTGGACATGCTCTTAGATCAACCACAATGGTACAAAACTGTGAAGACGGTGAGCATTGAGCAATGGACCCTACTCTCACCTAAAATTAATCACAGATGTGACTCCTCCAAATGTCCCTCTTTCAGCTAAATCAACAAAAAAAAAAAATCAGCAACACATAATAGTAAGTCTCTGCATATTTGTCTCAAGATAGTGATGGTCTCCTCAGTGTGGAAACTTTCATGACTCAACAGGCATTCGGAAAAAAGATGACTAGACTTGTCTACAAATAGTCATTCAAGTGTAAATTAACCAAGTCAACTTTATATAGATTTTTAGACTTCTCTGAGTCATGTAAATTGACAGAAACTGAACTGCAAAAGATATTTAAATCAAGCTGAGCAGCAACTTCCAACTTCTTCATTCATCTGAAAGAATGAAAATTGTTAACAAACCAGGTAAAAACACTGCATGCTATGTTGAATTACTCGAAAACTATTTATATCTAACATATATGTATGTATGCTTTGTTGCAGCTGAAGATATTGAAGCAGGAATTCAGAGGGAAAAGTTTCAGATGGAACCAACATTGCCAATATACATCAAGGTAACACACAACTCACCACGCAGGTTCTCCTAAAACCCTTGTTTTTTTTTATATCTGCAAAAGAGCGTAACAGATGTTCAAACCTGACTTTGCTAATGGCGGGTGGATTGATTTGTACTTGTCTATTTGGACAGGCAAGGAAGGAGATTTTTATCTTAACTATCGTCGCGACCAATATAGGCATACATGGCTAGTATGTTCAGGTTTCAGTCTTGTACGTAGTTTCATCTTATATGACATTTGTGTACAAGACTTCCCCCTTCTTTCCTATATGGTGCAGCACATACATCCATCACTACTTAACTTGAAAATTAAAAGGAAATAAAGGTCTTAGCATTTCTTGCATAATAAGGGTTATGAACTAGACCCAGCACTGAAAAGCAGCACCAGAAGACCTGGCTTTTCTGAGGAAAGAAGGGTGAACACTGCAGCCCTACAACATTTTATATACTCTTGAGGTTGCTCTCCTCCTTTGTGCTAACACAATCTAATCTAGCTAGGTATTTTATGAACAATTTTCTTTGACCGAACTAAGGCTCGTTTTGTTCCTGAACTCTGCAGTTCAAAGATGTCACTTACAAGGTGATTATCAGAGGAATTACTACGACTGCTGAGAAAGAGATCTTGAATGGGATTACTGGCTCAGTAAATCCAGGTGAAGTTTTGGCTCTCATGGGACCTTCAGGAAGTGGAAAGACAACACTCCTAAACCTGCTAGGTGGGAGGTTAACTCACGATAACAATGTTGGTGGTTCAATTACTTATAATGACCAGAAATACTCCAAATTTCTCAAGAGTAGGTAAGTATTGGATTGCAATACAAACATAATGCGTCATCATTGTCATGTACTTGAAAGCATATCGGTCTACTAATCGTGCTTGAAAAATCACTAAGATCAATAAAAACAACATACTTGATAAAAACAAATAACATAGTTATTTCAAGGATTTCTTATTGTGTTTCTACTTGATTAAAGCTGCATTAGTGATATCTTTTGGATACTAGTTCAGCTATAAAGAGACATTTGAGATTATATCTAACAGTTTTATCATATCTCTGATAAGCAAAAGATTCTAAGTATATGCAACAACTAACATGTAATGTATGACAGGGTAGGCTTTGTCACTCAAGACGACATTCTGTTTCCTCACATAACGGTAAAGGAAACACTGACATATGCAGCACGACTCCGACTTCCCAATACATTGACAAAAGAGCAAAAGGAAAAACGGGCAATAGACGTTATCCATGAGCTAGGCTTAGAGAGGTAAGTATTCCTTTAATATTCTCATTAATGAGGGATTGATTCTATAGTTATTTTCAGAATATGAAATGAATTCCAGCAGAAATAAGGGGGACAAAAGGAATATTACCAGCAGTATTGAAAAGCTACTGAGTAAGAGAAATACTGATCTCCACAGGTGCCAAGACACTATGATTGGTGGCTCTTTCGTACGTGGAGTATCAGGAGGAGAGAGGAAAAGGGTTTGTATAGGCAATGAGATCATAATCAACCCTTCACTTTTGTTTCTTGACGAGCCAACCTCTGGCTTGGACTCCACCACTGCTTTGAGGATTGTTCAGGTGTTACAAGACATAGCAGAGGTATTTCCAGTTCAAACAAAGACCTTTCTGGTGCAAAAGGCAATAGTATCATCAGAATTAAGAGACGGATCATGTTACTAACGTACCTGTTCTTATGGCAGGCAGGGAAAACAGTGGTGACGACCATCCACCAGCCTTCAAGTAGACTCTTCCACAAATTTGACAAGTTGATACTCCTTGGGAAGGGGAGTTTGCTCTATTTTGGAAAAGCATCAGAAGCAATGACTTATTTCTCATCAATAGGATGCAATCCTCTAATTTCTATGAACCCAGCCGAGTTCTTGATTGACCTGGCCAATGGAAACATCATTGATATCTCCATACCATCTGAATTAGAGGACAGAGTGCAAATGGGGAATTCAGAGATTGAAATCCAACATGGGAAGCCATCTCCAGCAGTTGTGCATGAGGTACACTCTTTAACATTGAAGAACTTCCAAGGAATATACAGAATAAGTTTGAAGCAAATTCCAAGTGCTTGTATGTACCACTTATCCTGATGTAGAAAAACTAGTAGAGTTGAAGAATAAATCTGAACGGTTATTCAAAAATGAAGAGAGAAAGAAAAGGTCACCATATTCTAATTGAACTTTCATATCCTTAAGAGTAATTTTTATCATGATCGCATTGCCAAAAGCTCCACTTTGTTACCCATAACACCGGAAGCTACTCATACATATTGATCTTTGACTCAGGAAAAAATTCCTAGTTGAATTGAAATATGATAGCTGTGGATACTACTAATATGTGGAATATAAATCATTGTATGCGGTTCAAAGTTTATACCATCCTACATGAAGGTAAAGAAATAGATAGCTCAAAACAGTACAATTTTAAGTTTACTGTCCCAAAGTCAGATGCCCTTTCTACCTCCTGGTATGACCGTAATAGGAAGGTGCCACGTGCCTTTTTCTATCTGATGCTTTGTTTTAAAACAGTACCTGGTGGAGGCATATGACACAAGAGTTGCAGAAAATGAGAAGAATAAACTTATGGATCCCATTCCCCTTGATGAAGAAGTGAAATCAAATGTTTCTTCACCAAAGCGAGTATGGGGAGCAAGCTGGTGGCAACAATATGCCATATTATCCTGTAGAGGAATCAAAGAAAGGCGGCATGACTACTTTAGCTGGCTGAGAATCACCCAAGTCCTCGCTACAGCAACTATTTTGGGATTACTTTGGTGGCATTCAGATTGTGATAACCCCAAAGACCTTCTAGATCAGGTATGTCATCAGAGTCAAAACATAAAGGTTTACCAAACACTTTAGTATACATATCTCCCCTGCATTTCCCACATAATAAAACAATTATATCAGCAGGGATGAAGTACTGAACTCGCTTTCTTTCATTGACATGCTATTAAATATCATATCAAAAAGAACAATTGGAGAAAAACTGAGTTCAAATAAACTGCACAAGTTGGGAAAAAGCAATGCAAACAGACAAGGGAACGTAGAAATATAACGGAACTTTTTTAATTTTCAATCTGAAAAAATATAGCACTTGTGCAATCTTGAAGTAAAGCATCTTTTCATTCAAATCCATTCACGAAATGTCAAGTAATTAGAAAATATGCTACTTCATATACATGCGTAATCAACCCAAAATTATAAGAATTTAATATTCTTTTTTTTAAACATATGAATTTAATATTCTTACATTGCAGGCAGGGCTGCTTTTCTTCATTTCTGTTTTTTGGGGATTTTTTCCCATCTTCACTGCAATTTTTGCCTTCCCTCAAGAAAGAGCAATGCTGAAGAAGGAACGTGCAGCTGATATGTACAGGCTAAGCGCATACTTCCTAGCTAGGACTACCAGCGACCTTCCACTTGACCTATTACTACCAACACTTTTCCTTCTGGTGGTCTACTTTATGGCCGGTTTGAGATTGAGTGCTGGACCCTTTTTCCTTACCATGCTAACAGTTTTCCTCTGCATCGTAGCAGCTCAGGTAAAGCTCTTTCGCCGTCACTCTAATAAGGTATCACAAACATGAAAGCCTAATACATTAAAGAATGGGTAAATTGGCAGGGACTAGGACTAGCAATTGGGGCTACATTGATGGACATGAAAAAGGCCACGACTCTGGCTTCTGTAACAGTGATGACTTTCATGTTGGCTGGTGGATACTTTGTTAAGGTCAGCTTGCAAATTTTACTTGGAGCTTTTTATATACAACACCTATAGCATTCCAAAAAACTATCTACATCACCTATTAATGAGAGGGTGAAATTCCTAACCATTAGAAACAGACTCATCATCATCATCCCATCATCAACCGAGCCTTTATCTCAAAAGTTTGGGGTATTACAAACAGACTACTTTGTTAAATCATAAGATGAAGAGATAATGTTACACTTTAAGGATAAAATCCTACGAGTAATTAATTGTTAATTAATACGACCATGGTTGATTAAATGCGAGTAAAAATAGTAACACTCGACATATGTTACTAGTCTCATAGTTTATTCTAAAGCTGCCATCTGTTCTATAAATAGAATGAATGACTATTTACTTCCACTTCTGCAGAAAGTTCCAGTTTTTGTATCTTGGATTCGCTATATGTCCTTCAATTACCACACTTACAAGCTCCTTCTCAAGGTGCAGTATGAACCCATCACGCCCTCTGTAAATGGGACAAGAATAGACAGTGGTTTAACAGAGGTTGTGGCACTGGTAACAATGGTTATTGGCTACCGTTTATTGGCATACCTTTCCTTGAGAAGGATGAGCTTGCAAGGAGCATAAAGATACTACATACTTCACAGCAACATAAATCTGGAAACATCAGCTTCCATTTCCTGTGCTTCATGAAGTACTTTTGGGGTTCAAGTTTCATAAATATTAAGGGAAGCTCGCAAAGATCACCAATCCTTAACTTTTGGGTTTCCACCCTAAATGCTAAATGCAAGGTAGTAGATCTGAAAAGGATCATTCCACATATTGCTAGGCATGCAAAAGAAGTTTTCCACATGGATCATAAACTCCTGTCTGAATGTTGTTTACATATTTAAGGCAGTGATATAAGGCTTGTCAAACTATGTTCTATTTTTCCGATGAAGAAATATATTTTCGATAATTCTATGCAGCTTAATAATCCATAAGAAAGTTATTTTTGATTGAGCATATATGTTAGTAAATTAGAAAAGAAGGGGGGAAAGGGAAAAGGAGGAAGTGGGGAGAGGATAAAAAAAATAAAATATCTAGAAGACCTCTAAAAGTTTAGGTACATTTAGTTCCAGCATAGAAGACATAACACTAGAACACAAACCAACGATTTCTTTTTTCTTTTTGAGAGACAAAAGAAGGAACCAATGGATAAATTTCAAGGAAAGAATGTTCGAAGATACCTCCAATAGGCTTCAATACCCAACCAGTTACCTCTCTTGGCTTACTTGTGTTCAATAACTGGCCAACTATGTTGACGTCAATGGCCAGCCAAATTTCACTTGGTTTATGCCAATGTCCTTAACCAGCCAAGCAAACGAAGGAGGGCATCATCCAATAAAGGGGCCTTCTTCTCAAGTCCTGTGAGGAGAAAGAAGTAAAAATAAAATTGAGATAAATTAAGAGATTTAAAATGCTGGTAAAAAAGCTGATGAAAATGAATCAGGGCAACCCCCTCCATGCTTTCATGACGTCACTAATCAAAGAGACCTCAATCAGAAAGTACAGCGGCAAAATTTTTTCACAAGGGCTGAGGCTCCCTGACTCCCTGTGGATTAAAATTTCATCTTGATGGAACAAGCTTCCATACCAATAAATATAACTACTTTTAGCATAATAAATAATCAGCAGAATTATTTCCTGCTAATGCAAGACATATTTCAAATTGGAAGAGGAAGAATAGCTCACCCATATCAGCTGCTACTCGATGGGCGCACATTACTCCAGAAAAGGCTACAGCTATGACACCTTGTCCAGGAAAGCAGCTATCCCCCACACAGTAAAGACCATTTATACCCTGCATGTTTAACCATCAGAGGGCCCTTTTAAATAGGTTTAAGATACCTGTATACCATTCATATTTAGTCATAAGTTCATAACTAGACTTACTGTAGTATTGAATGGCATTCCCAATAAGCCCTTAGGTGTTCTGCGTGGCATTGGTCCGTAGGTACCGCTATCACGAGCCAGGTATCGCCTGTGCGTCTTTGGAGTTCCAACCTGTCACGAGCGGAAAAGCTTTTAAAATGGAGGACTATGGACATGGATTACATCCACTGAAAATCCAGACTGGCCACTTGATATCAAAAAGTTTACATTGCAGCATGGAGTTTAATTGCACTTTAATCACTAAAAACAACTTGGTAACTATCATAGCTTCTGCATGCAGATTTCTCGACAAACATATTGATTTTGAAAATTAAGTTTCAACAGGATGTTTTTTAGGCAGATTAACTCATCAGAACCTCTCATATTGAAAATTTGAGGGGAGCCCAAGAATTTAGTCAATGATCTACCTCTGCTGCTGATATCTATTAAATCTCTTCATGCACTGATATATATATGCATCATCACTGCCCAGAATACATCTTCATGGCCTTATCTAGGAAACCCATTGTCCAAGCATGTGAATCCCTTAAAAGGACAACCAAAAATATGCTTTTGAGATATATTTATGATTTATCATGAAAATAACAGTCTTGTGCATGATTTTGGACCTATTTAGGCTCTTGCTAGGTCCCAATTTTTTATTATTGTAAATTACTAGTTTTTGGCTTTGTAAATCCCACTAATAAATTCAACCAGCAAACTGGTGAAAGTTCTATAGCAGTGAACTCTCAAACCTTTCCCTGATTCATTCCAAAATCTATTATGCAAATGATTGACATCGAATTGTCTACTGAGAAAACATACCTCCATAAATGTTATGGATGATCTGAGGCCCGGAAACAGTTTCTTCTCCAATCTAGCTAATATCTCATTTGCCACATGCTGCTTCTTTGTGTCATAGTCCTTTGGAGTTAGTCCCTATAACAGAAAAGCCATCAGATTAGGTACCAAGAGGAGCCCAGTAGAGAGAGGACGGCCTTAGGAAGAGAAGAACAGAGTTAAAAGAAAATTATCAAAGCATTTATAAAATACCTCCCAGTCTTCTATGGAAGAAGTAGTAAATATGTGAAGAATATGATGTCCCTCAGGAGCCAATGATGGATCAAGAACTGTTGGGATGCTCAAAAATATACTTCCATATGGCTGCTCTAACTTTGTCCAAACATCCTAAAGCATTAAACAAAAAGAATTAAGAAAACAAACCCCTTCACTAACTCATGATAAAATGCACTATCAAGTGCTTAACAGATGAAGCTTCTGACAAAAAACCTGATTACCTCCAGCAGAAAATGGTGACAATCTGTATCTGGAGTCAAAACATCAGCTTTAACACCCATGTGAACAGAAAGAAAGGATGGGGCCTTAACATACACTTTCTGAAAATTTTCTTCCTCTTTAGGAAGTTTTTCTTCTTTTAACAGCTTCCCTACAGCACAAACAGAGCATTGTTTAACTTGTCAAGAAAAATGTTGAAGAAACAAAAATAAACTTTAAGAAGCCCCCAACTAACCAAAGGTATCCCATCTAGTAGCATTTGATATTATGGTTTTGGCAAAGAACTCCCTTCCATCTGACAGCCTCACTCCTACCTGCAAATTAAAATTACAATAAAATAAAAACAGAGCCATCGCTTTTCGTAACATGTATAATTTCACAAGAAAAGAATTAGTATCATTCAACCAAAAGTAGGGCTACACTCACAGCCTTGCCATGCTCGATTATAATTTTAGTCACATTTGCCTTGTAAAGTATTTCACTGCCCTGATCAATCAGACCTTTAGCTAAGGACTTTGCAATGCCACCAACACCACCAACAGGGTAGTTAATTCCTCCAAAATGCCTATCGCATAAAACCTGATACAAAGAATATATGAATAAACAAGATCAGGGCCATAAGGTACGCAACAGAGAGCAAAGCTACCTAAATAGCTTACCATGCTTGCATTAATCATTGGTGTCTGCAAAGCATTAACTGTGCTCACTATAAAACACTGCAGAAAAACAAAGGTAATCAAGTGAGATTAGTGGGACAGGCTACGTGTGGACCTCAAAGTAGAGAAACAGACAAACTTCCAACATGATTGACAAATAACTTTATTGCACCTCGGCATCAATGAAAGACAACAGCTCAGGATCCTTTATATACTTGCGAGCTATTGCTCCAGCATTTTGGGGCAGAAAGTACGCTGCCAATTGAACCAACATCATGTTAGATAGATTTTAAAGCAGTAATTATTTATTATTTTCTTAAGTTCGGGGAGACAAAAAAAAAACTCTATGATTTTCCCAATGCACTTTCTACTATAACCATCAAAAGAATGATAACAGTAACTATCCACACCTAGCACAACAAAAAGAAAGTCATAGAAATTGCTCCCCTATATTCCAGGGAGCGGATACCTGAATTTGATGATGGAAGTCCGAACTAACTACATGAAAAGGCCATGTATAAGTCAGCAGCAAGTTATTGTCTACATTATATCATGCAAGTACAAAGTGGCTACCATGTCAATTGATCTGTTCAGTAAAAAAATAATTACCCAATGTCAAGCATTCAAGAGGCTTCTGAAAGAACTGCCCAAACAAGTAGATTGGCTCCTCAAGCGACTTCAGTTCCAATGAGTTTAAAGCATTGAAGATCTATAAAATATGTATGCAAGTTCTTAAAATAAGGTACAATTTCGAAGCAGAAACAACCATAGCAAGCCTGTTCACCAAAATCAAGACATACCTTCCAACATTCACCATAGAATTTGAGGATCCCTTCCTTTTCATGGGGAAATCGACTGGTGAGTTCAGCAATAAATTCATCATACTCTCTATGTACTCGGACAGAAAGGTTGTTTGGGAGATGAAAATGGACAGTGGTTGGATCAGGAATCACCTCCATCTGACAGCCAACTGCTGCCAATGCTTGGGTTATCAAATTTAGATTTCCCTGCTCAAATTTGCAGCACATATTAGTAGCAGACTACATATATACATGACAGGGATTTCAAGGCTAATGTGTAACTCATCTTTCCATCATTCAAAACAAAATTATTCCAGCATCAAAGCCTTCAATAACCTTGAAAACCCACACAAACTCAATATTCAGCCTAATCATCCCGATTCTTTCTTTCTTTTTTAAACGCAATAAATAATGCATATAAGGCAGTATATAAAACTGACCTTATCGCTGAAACCAAACATGACAGAAGACCCCACATCAAAAGTGTATCCATTCCTCTGATAGAAGCCAGAGCTTCCTCCAGGAATGACATACTTCTCCAAAACCAAAACCCTAGCTCCCTTTACTGCCAGCTGTGTTGCGGCCACCAGCCCTCCAATCCCAGAACCAATAACTATGGCATCATACTGCATCTGACTACCTGCCCCTCCATTCCCCTCTATTCCCAGCCCTTCATCCACCGCCATCAGTGATGCAGACCTGACAGTGAAGTCTCTATTCACCTCACAGCCCTTCATTCTGTGCTTTTGACTTCTGGGCCTATGATTACTCAAATGAATAGCACTCCCATGACCAAAGAAATGAGAATTGATAGACCTCAAATCCAACCCAGCGAGCTGGTAACCACAATCCACGGACAGAATTTTGTGAATCATATGTTTTTGATTTGTGGGTTTTGAAGTACTGAATTGGGTATTACCTTTGTGATTGAGAAACTGTGTAGCTCGGATCTTTGGGGTGGATAGGGAGTGGGAGAGCAACATATTCTCAAGAAGGTTTCAGGGATTTGGAGAGACGATGTGATGGTTTGGGTGCTGCCGTATGTTTGTGTGGAATTAAATAAGGAGAAGTGGACTGTGATTCCAAACCATTATTCCTTTGATTTGGAGATTGAACAAGACAAATTTAGAGGGGAATAAAGAAATAGACGTTGTGAGACTGTGGTTAGATTTCGGTAGGTTTTGCGCTACCGCCTTTCGTCCAGTTGACCCAGTGTAAAAATAGGAAACAAATTGTTTTGAACCGGGTATAAGCGGACCCGAACCTAACGTCGGGTTGTAATCGTCGTGATTCTATACGCGACGGGGTTTTTAAATCCTGGTCTGAGTTTTGGATCCATTGATGATACAAAATCCAGCTTGATTATTCCATGCTAACTCTTTTAATTGATAATGAATATTTGATATGAGCCTAAACTCGATCAATAGATCCGTACAAAGAGAGTAAATTGAGCAAAACTACCATATGTGATTGTTCCTAATAGGATCGAATATTTGACTAGAGAGAATTTATTATTCCATACTAATTAATATTTTTCAAACTCATTTTTTTGTCCCTGCTCCTCTCACATGTGCACATGTAGCTCATAAGAGCACGTAAGAGTCTGCCCCCAAGGCATATGGCTCAGTGGCAAATAAGGTGGGGTATAAAGCCAAAAAAGTATGATTTTCTAAGTTCGACGCACGCAAAAAGCGTTGCTCATGGAATTTGTATGATTTATCTGAACACCTCATTCTGTCCCTTGTAGCTGGGTTGTATATACTGCGACTTACATTCTACCGACATTTCGAAGGCACGGGGCAAAAAGCGTTGCTCGTAGAATTTGTTTGATTTATCTAAACACCTCATTCTGTCCCTTATAGCTGGTTGCATATCGTGCGACTTACATTCTACCGATATTTCGAAGGCATGGGCCGATAAACGGGTCCTTCGATCCCGCCCCAACCGAAGAGCCTGCAAATCGCATGTAGCTTATAAGGTCTCAGGGTTTAAAGTGTTGACATCCGCAGGTGTCTGTATGAGTGTGGATCGCACGGGGATGTGGGCCCTTAAGGGAAGAATCTGTAGCACTCAGCGTTTAGTGAGTTGGGTCACAAAACCTAAAACCTCTGTAATGTTAAGTTTGGTGGTGTTGGACAAGTAACCGAGTGGCAATGAAATTAAGTATTTTGTCTCACATTGCACGATAAAAGATATGAAATGCATAATATAATAGGTCAAATTTCCTAATTAGTAACAAGTTATTTTTCTGGATTTAAACTAGTATGAGCTGGTATTGAGTCTAGAAAAATAAAATAGTGCAGGCCAAAGTGTAATACCAGTGCTAAGGGGCATACTGTTACAACATCAACCATCCTCCTCTTCCCTTCGACATACCATTTTTAGGATATTTTTATTTTTCCTTATTGGCTCAGCCTTAATATACTCGTCAAATAATTCTTCAGTGTTCAGAGGTCTCTTTGCGAAGTGACGATTGGACATTTGTTATGGATCTTCGTCAATCGGTGGGTTTGGGGATATGCAATGTAAATGCGCACTAGAGTACAATTTGTTTGCCATGATTTTGCACTTGTTTTTCTATGTTAATGGAACTGTCAAATCTCCTTATGTCGACCCTTTTAAATCTTATATGAGGAGACATGTTGTCAAATCAAAACGGCAGCACTCCATGTGAATTTACATTCCTCGGGTGTGTGTTGAGTGTGAGTTCGATCTTACCATGCCTAGATATGTATTTGAAACTGTCTTTCTGATTTGTAATGTTGTCTCTATTGTAATTTATATTTGAAGATCAATGAAATACCAGTATCCCAAAAAAAAAAAAGGATTGGATCCGTTTGGATATGCTCCTCATATTCTCCTTCGTTTCATACTTCCATCGGTTTATTATCTTTAATTTTGCAATTATTTTTCATTATATTCTGATTGGATATTATTCCCACGCCACTCCTTCCACCTCTCATGTTACTGGGCCCCAAGGGCCCAACTTCTTCTTCACAGGACAAAAAAAAAAGCAAGGCGAACCTAAACAGTGGACACGTGGCGAATTGTGATATTGCCTTGTCAAGTTCACTCGCTGATTTAGTTTCCTTTTTTTCACAAAAGAAGCGCCAATCAATTTGGATCCAATTATCTCCATCTTCGCTCTCTCGTCTTGTCTTCGGTTTGGTAATTCTGGTCTCCGTGTCTCCAATCCCTCAACCCTAATATTCACCCGCGCTTTAGATTCACCTCTTCTGCTGTTTGATGTGCTTGAATTTTGCGGCTAATTGATGTGTTCTGTGTCATTCCTGTTTTGATTCGAGTGTTTCTTGTAAATTTGCCGGTGATCGATAGATTCAGGTATTTCTCAGTTGTTTGCGGTGAATTGATTTTCCTCTCGTTTCTAGTTTCGTATGTTCTGTTCAAAATTGTTGAGAAAATGCAAGGGATAAAATCCGAAACCAGAAATTGAGTTTTTGATATTTGTTTATTTTTCCTTTCTTTTTCCAAATTTCCTTTTATGAGAGAGAAAAAAATTCCATGCAAGAAAGAGATCATCAAAAACGTTATGCTCGATTTCTTTTTCGTGTTGTTTGACTGTGGGTTTATTTGCAATTCAAGTTCTATATGATGTCTTATGTTTTGCTAATTGTAATATCCATATTCGTTAAATCTCATATGCTTTACCTGTTGGCATCTTTGATTGGATCTCTGGCTTTATTTCTTTCACTGTGTTCATTTGTCCTTCATGTTCGATTTCTTGGAATTTAATGTTCGTCCTTGATTCAATATGGTATAGGAGTTGCGAGTTCAATTCACATTTGGATGTTATAAAAAAAAAATGGATGGCGTATTATTATTCACGAGTGGTTTAGTAGCACTTATCAGCAATTTTTCTTATGTTGTAGGTGGTGATAGCATAGTCATGGAACGGCTACATGCTTCTGCTCGCCTTATGATAGTTTCTGATCTTGATCATACGATGGTAGAATTTTGCTTTTGACTTGTTTGAATTTCATATTCTTGCTGCAGTCGATTGAATGGACAAGATGATTTCCTTGCAGGTTGATCATCGTGATCCTGAGAACATCTCTCTTCTTCGGTTTAATGCCTTATGGGAAGCTAATTATCGCCATGATTGTCTGCTTGTTTTCTCCACTGGGAGGTCCCCTACACTTTACAAACAGTTGAGGAAAGAGAAACCTATGCTAACCCCAGATATTACCATAATGTCTGTGGGAACAGAGATAACGTATGGTAACTCAATGGTGCCAGACAATGGTTGGGTTGAGTTTCTAAATCAGAAATGGGATAAGAACGTAGTCAAAGAGGAAGCAAGCAAATTTTCTGAACTTACTCTTCAGGTACGTTGATGTATAAAGGAAACGAGTAATCTGATTGGTCTCTCTTCTTTAGACCATGTACTTTTAGTCTAATGTTTCATTCATTTCTTGTGATTTATCAATAAAGAATGGTTTGGATATTTGGTATCTTTGAATAACTGAAATATGGGTAATGCAGTCTGAGACAGAACAACGACCGCACAAGGTTAGCTTCTATGTGGATAAAGATAAGGCCCAGGCTGTGATGAAGGGACTTTCAGAGCTATTAGAAAAATGTGGGGTAAGATCAAGTTTTAACAAGGAATGACATTATATTTGACTGAAATATGTTCTTGTCAATGGACTACCTTGGAAGCCATGTCACAGTATTAGGGTTGCTTTTGTTTATGTAGATTCTACAACCATTCTTATGTCTGTTGCTCTTCAACTAATTTTTTATTTTTTAACCAGTTGGATGTTAAAATAATATATAGTGGAGGAATAGATCTGGATATATTACCCCAGGGTGCAGGCAAAGGTCAAGCTCTTGCATATTTGCATAAGAAATTTAGGACTGAGGGGAAACTACCAACTAACACTCTTGTTTGCGGCGACTCTGGAAATGATGCTGAACTATTTAGCATTCCTGAAGTATATGGTGTCATGGTCAGTACTTTGTTGAGTGCTTCATTGTGAAATTATTTTTCCTCCATCATTGCATCACGTCGCATTTCAACTTGTCTTTTTTATATGCAGGTTAGCAATGCTCAAGAAGAATTGCTGCACTGGCACGCTGACAATGCCAAGAATAACAAAAAAATAATCCATGCAACTGAGAGATGTGCTGCTGGGATCATACAAGCAATTGGTCATTTTGGTCTTGGTCCAAATACCTCTTTAAGAGACATTGGAGACCTATCTGACCATAAACTCGAGAAATTTAACCCTGGTCATGAAGTAGTTAAATTTTACTTGTTCTACGAGAGATGGAGGCGTGCAGAGGTTGATAATTCTGAGATGTATTTGGCAGCTCTCGGAGCTTCTTGTGTATGTTAAATATCCTCTTCCCTTCACTTTAGCTTTGTGGTTTCTGCTATTAGGTTTGTCAGTTTGATCCAGTGGATCATTGTACTGTGAAAAGACTCCTGGATACTACCATTTTACTTCACATTGATCTAAAGGTGCATGTAGAAAAAAAAAAAAAAACAACTAAAGTTGCTGATGATTCAGGAGACAATGGTTAGAATTGATTTCTCCAATATAGTTTTAGGTTTTCGAAGGACAATTGACCGCATGTGTTGCTCAATTAGATTTTACCAAGTAATACATCTAGCTGTGACAATATGGTATGCCTGGTTGTCTCCAATTTTATACCGATATAGATAGCCTTCTTTTTGACGGATATTTAAGTCTAACTGACTCGTTATCAACCTCCATTTTGACTAGTTACCGAAAAAGGGAAGAAATATCTGTGGAATCTTTGACGCTGCAACGTTTTTCATTGTTCTGACTGGTTACCAACCTCTATTTTGTCTTATGGCAGTGTGTATCTGGTGTTCTTGTCCATCCATGCGGTTTTGAGCTGTCTCTTCAGGAATGCATAAATAAAATGAGAAGTTTCTATGGAGACAAACAAGGACAGAAGTTCCAGGTCTGGGTGGATCGTGTACTTCCTACACAAATTGGTTCAGATACGTGGATGGTTAAATTTGATAAGTGGGAATTATCGGGTGAGACGGCTTCTTTATTCTTTCCTATTTCTTATAGTTTCAATTTCAATAGAATATTGAAACTCTTTCATTCTCTCTTGATAGCATTGAAATTTTGTTGTGGAGTGATCATTCTAGACCAGAAAACTAGTACTGACGGTTCAGGGAAAGTTGTGGCATGTAGTACGATAAGCAAATTGTGGTCTTTGCTTTGGAAAATTCTCCACCTGTCTGTGGAGCTGCAAAAACTTAAAACCATAAATTATCTGTATATATATACACACACACACACACGTAATCTTCGGAGTTTACTTTCAGGGATTGGCTAGCCTGATATAAGAAATATCCTGTCAAACAAATATTTTGCTCGCTCCGGATACTGAGATCTCAACACACAATTAGAATGTTTACTTGAAGGCTTTATTTCTTATGTTCACTGAAGACCCTTTTCTTTTAAAGCTTGACGTAAATGGGGCTTATGTATGCATATCTCTTTATCCGTCAATTAAATGGTCATCTTTATTGTTCATAGTGTGACTGCTCCATGCCATGACAGCTTTGATTTTTTATCTTTACGTTTCTTGCTCTTTGTTGTGGCTATACACTGACTTGCTAACTCGCGTAGGTGAGGAGCGCCATTGTTGCATGACTACCGCTATAGTTAGTTCAAAGGTAAGATAAAAGTGCCATGATACTTTAGTCTCTGTTAAACTGCTCTATAATTTCCTTTAAGAAGAATGTTGTTTCTTGGACTCCAGGCAGACAATTTCACTTGGAAGCACGTGCATCAGACATGGCTGCAAGGATCAGGAACAAAAGAGGGTGCAAGCTGGCTCTTCTAGATTGTGACGACTGATCAACTTCAACAGTTCCCAAATAATGGCTAATCTTTCACTTTACATACTTCGCAGGGTCATAAATATTCATCCACTTCGTGTACAAGGCTCTGCATCGTTCCAGTTTTATCGGATATTCCCAAAGGGACATGTAACACATTGTTGATTATTCTTGTTCTGGTCTTTTTAAATGCAGCAGGATGACATTGATTTTTCCCCATGTCCTTACAAGCAACACTCCAGCAAAGCTAAGAATCAGATTCTCTCCTCTGATCTGGACAGCTGAACAGGTACATATTACCTAATCAGATGATGTTTTGGGTTTAATTTTCGTGGGTAAGTGGCATTACCCTATAAGCTGCAAGTGAACTAAGGGAGGGAAGGAGCTCTTCCATGGAAGAAAAAGTTGGAGGTGCACAAACATACATCCATGAGTAGCATAGAGCCATCGATATACAGCACGAGCGCACTAACCAAAACCTCCCAAGTTGCAGCTCGACATTCCAACCTAAATTGCCACGCGGCAAATCGCACCTCTCCCGCTTCAGGTGACACGTGTGATAAGGAGACATCAAATCTAGGGATTTAAAATTCAAAAGTTCCCCCCCTTCTTTAATCATTATGTATGCCGTCCTTGTCCATTTCCAAACTTGTTTCACACACTCCCTAAAAGGTAAAAGGCCCAATCAATACAAACCCACCCCACACCACTTTTATTAAATCCAATCTTCCCCCACCCTCCTCTCTCTCTCTCTCTCTCTCTGTCTGTGCTCCGAGATTCTCTCCAACACTCCTGTGCGATCGCAACAGGGTGCGGCTGCGGTTGATCGATCGATCGATGGCTCTGAGACTGGTTTACGGCGTCATGTTCCTGTCTGTCTCGTGCGCATGTTTCAAGCTTCTCCATCTATTTCTTCACCCAGTCTTCTATCTCACCTCCTGAGAATGAATTGATTCATGTTATTTTGCAATGGATCGAAACTTGATCTACTGTCGAATTGAACTTCTGTGTTGAGTGATTGGTCCTTTTTTTTTTTTGCGATGTCTATCACTTTACAGATCTGAATTCGTTTGTCGTTTTGATTCCGATCTTGTTTTCTGTTTATCAATTTGAAATGGAAATTTCAGATTTAATATAATATATTATCAGATCTAGGTTTTTGGTTTTATGTTACCTTCAATTCGTTACATTGTGGTTGCCATGTTTGTGGATTGGACTGAAAAATTAAGCATAACCATTGTCAATCAATAATTTCAATTTCTAAAAGAGAAATTAATCAAAAAAAGGTAAATCATATTATGAAAGTTTGTGCACGATAATTGTTTATCTTTACCATACACATTTTTTTTCTATGGAGTGTCTCAACATATTCATTGATTGCCCATTAAAAAAGGAGAAAAAGCCTCTTCAAAGCCTAATCAAGTTTCGTCAAATCTACGTGTATATATAAGGATTTTTAGATATACCCATTGTGTATGTCTACAATTCAGGGTAAAAGTCTTAAATCACATCATGCCCCGAGGGAGTTGAAACCGCTGCTTCGAGAAGAGGGAAGCATTAGACTTGGACCCCTGACTAAATTGCGGAATCAAGCTCTATATTTGTCAAAACTTCGCAATAAATTAATAAATACTGTTGTATTAGACTTGAACAAGTCCTTGTATGCTTTACTTTTCTAAACTCCTATCTATGTGAGCAATGATTTACAAGTTACGTATGTGTCAAACTGTATATATATATATATATATATATAGGTGTAATTCAAATGTTGATTGATTGTCAAACATGTTGTAAATTTGTAATTTGAAGAAATTGAGAGGGATGAGAAGAACGGGCGAGAAGTAGAAAAAGGATGTGTTCGAGATTTTGGACCCAATTCATTTGAGGTATTGTCGACACTCTAAACTAAAGACCCGCGTGGCTTTGTTCCTTTAAAATGTGACTCTAGCATATAAACCACACAATTTGTGCTTATCAAACCGATGTCGGACATTTTTCCGTCTTACACTCCCCTGCATCGAGGCCCAACAAGATTAAGCGGTTTAGGCTAAGCATGAAGACTCGCATAATTTTGTCCTTCTAAAAGACATTTCAATTGTTTTGGGATGAGCTCAAACTTATATATGATATGATTGGTGCTTACCAAATTGATGTGGAACATTTTAAATCTTACAAAACATAGCTAGGACCCCCAAGAATAAAAAGTAACTAAATATGACATTAGATAGAAGGTGACGCACGTTGCCAGTTTATGTACAGAAAGAATACGGCACTTGCAAATGCTTAGAGGGGGATTAATTGGAGCCGTTTATATTATTGCCTGTCTAAAATTGAATAATACGTCAAAAAAAGGTAAAATAATTGGAGTATTGAGTCTCTCTCGACATATGTTTAGTCAAATTGGGGGTTATGTATCATAGAGAAGTCTCTTTCTTTGTATATATAGACAGTCTATATCCAAAATTATTCCTTTCCTTTTGTCCTCTTTGTTCACATTAATGATATAACCACCAAAGAACGAAACTTCCCCAACCATTAGAAATGTTTCTTCTCTTCACGGCTTGGGATTACGTGAATTCTTCATTTTCCTAGCAACTGTACATGTTTTTCCTATATATATGTATGTATATATATATGTATATATCATAGACAAGAAAGAGCCGATTGAAGAAATGGAATCCATGGGAGTGGGATTCATGGCAGTCTTTGCTGTTTCAGGAAGCGTAGTTCTTATTGCTCGCAAATTCCATAAGCGCCTCGTCTCTGATTTCATGAAGAAGATTGAATTCGAATTGAGTGGTATGTATGTATGTACGCCCGCCTAAACCACTGTTTTCTTCTTGATAGCGATTAATCTCTTCAATTTGAATAGGGTCAACGAGATGCAATCGAAAGAAGAAGGTCAAATTCGCGGAGGATGTGATGGAGCCATCGTCGAATAACAAGGAGTACAGAATGAGATCATACCTGATGAGGCCGGTGAGAGGTGGTGATGATGAGATTGAGGAGGCATTGGTCATGGAGGAGGAAGTTGTAAGAAAGGACGGTGGAAATGTCAATGTGAAGGTCCACCACACAAAGCCTATTAATTGGCAAATTTTGTATAAAGGGAAATATAAAGCCCTTAAAAGTTACAACATTTGATGTTTGTAGGTAGAGGAGAATGTGGTGATTGTTTGCTTCCATTTTATTTATTTTTTTGGGTATTAAGCATATCCAAGGCTAGTAGCAAAATCAAGTAATCGAAACAGAAATTTGATTATTGCTATGCCATTAACACTTATATCATGTCTATTTTTTCTATTCTTTTTTGGCTTTTCTCCTTGCTTGTTTTTAGTTTGTCGTCTTCAAGCCGTCCCATCTGATGTCTTGTTGTTGTTCCTTGCTTATGTTTGAATATATATTATGTTTAGCAAAAAAAAAGAATATTTCAATCAAACTCACTTTCAAGGTCTAACTATCATTTTGCATCTCCACTTTCTCTCCTCTGGGATCATATTTAACATTTAAGAAAGGGAATCATCATTTTCTATTACACTGTTTTGTACTGTGTTGGAGGGCTCATGTTTTGGTTTGGGGGAACAATATGGCAACAATACCATTTTGTTCTCCATTTACATCTTCCGTTGGAGATGCTCTTTGCGTGCAAGTTTTGGTGATTGTACATTACTACATAAATAAAGGAATACACAGCCGTTTTTGAATAACATTGCTTGTATGACCATATATGGTGGAAGTGTCCGAATGACCAAATTTTGGAATATGGTCTCAAACCTATGGTTGGTTGGTTGGTTGGTTTGGGTTGATGTGGGCCTCCCTTGCTCCCAATTGGAAGCTTCACAATGCTATTCACTTCAGGGCCCAATTTGTTATGTAGTTCTGACCCAAGTCTAGTTGAGGTCCATTTGGGCCTTGTATCTATTGCGGTGAATTCGGGCCTGAGTTTGGGGTTCCTTAAGGGCCCAAACAATATGTTCTTGTGGCCCAATTTTACCATTAAAAAAATATCTGTTCAATTTTACCAATCAACAGCAATGTGGGTCCCCCCCTCCCCCGTTTCAAAACAGCATTGTGGTCCCCGGGTAAAAGCGTCACCTGAGTCAGATTCCACAGTTTAAAACTAGGACCTATGCCCGAAAACAAATACACGTGCCATGTTTCAGGGGGCCCATTAATCTCTATCTACTCCAGTCAAAGTTGTGAAAATCATTCACTTATCATTCCACGACACGTAGACACACAGTGAATACGCGTCGCATCAGGATCGTACAGGATTTCAGACACTCAAACTCTTAAAGTAATTAAGAGCGCGTGTGGACTACTTGGCCTTCTTGGTGGCTGAAAATTACACCACATCCACATATTTGTGTGCCGGCCTACTACCGTCTTTAAACAGTGTACAAGGTTTTCCTTCCTTGTCAACGTCCTCTCGTTCCCATATAATTTCTGTAAGAATGTTTTGTTACCGATAATTATACTCAGAACGACAACTGCACTACCATGTGGACCTCACCAGCCCAATATTTCTTATATTTGGCCATAAAAACATTGGTCTCTCATCAATCATCTCTCTTGTTTTTGGATCTCGGAACTCTATAATTCGTTTAAATTTTTCTTGTATACAATTTGAATCAAATAGTTTGGAATGTGGTCACATCACATCATTTTTTTATTTTTTATTTTTTTAATTTATCTTTTTTTTTTCAATTATTAAACGTGAATTGTAAACTCTAAAGAATTACGGAGTCTCGAATCTCTTGTTTTGTTGTTAATATGATGATGTTTGTAAGACAAAACCAATGTAACAACCAGACCAGAGCCTAGTGAACCTGCATTTACCTTGCTTCGAAGAAATTTTTAATTAGCAAGAAAAAAACAATGTAGTGAAAACACTATTTTCATGATTAATATGATATATATGTTTGTTGATGTCCCTACAAAATAATACTATTATATATAAAGCTTTTGGTATCGGGGTGGCTGGTTATGTCATCCGAGTCGTTGCCTAGTTCTTAATTAACAATTATTAATCCTTCGGACTCAAAAGAGAGTATGAAAAGGAGAATTGTGAGTGCACGTCTTTAATTAATCATCAACTAGTGGAAGTTGAATTTGATATCAAATTGACTACAAACTTGTCATAAATCAAAATGATTCAAAAATTGAGGTTCTCTCTCCATATGTGTACCAACTGCCAATCATGAAATAATTTCCCCAAATCCAATTTCCAATCAAGATGGATTTTGCAAATCATTTTCGTATTCACTTTGAATTTGGAAGATCCAGTACAGCAAGATGACACAAGCCTCTTGCTTGTCTCCCTTAAAAATATAAATAATCACTATTTGTGCTAGTACCAAAAATCTCTCTCAAATAAGCCGCTCATGCTGATACATGTCACTTCACAGATTGAATGAGGGGAGATCATGTCAGAAAGCATCTCGAACAACCCAGATGTCACCTCGGCCTGTACTTCTCGGTATGACCTAACAAGCATAACCTCAAAACCTCAAGTGATCAAAACATCTCAAGATATCAAGAGCAGTCTTCACTGATCAAGAAGGAGATCCACAAGAGATTTTTAAGAAATTCATCCCCATAAATTCCACCCGCAATCAACATTGAAAATTCATATACAAGGGGATCTCCATCCAGATAAATATATCTCACTTTTTCACTATTCAAAACTAGCTAAAGAGAGCTTTAAAGTTTAAACATCGAGCAATCTCACTAGTCTTATTGTTTACCGATTTAATTTCAGCATTGAAAAATCCCTCTTGAGGTGAACTGCGGGGATCCCCAAGCTCACATTTTTTTATCTATGCATAGAAAGAACAACAACTTCATGATTCATGGAAAGAACAATCAAGAAGTCGATACGATTTTGCACTGCATCAACTTTTTATTATTGTTCAAAATAATTTTGTTTTGTTATTATATTTAATCCAATAATCTCGCTAAACTCTTATCCATATATTCCTCTACCTGATATTGCACCCCCCATCTTTTAATAGGACCCTAAATAAAGCATCCACCCCGTTAACACTCAACACAATCCCCACACGCACACACCATAAAAACAAGCCAAAACCACATCTCCCACATTTGCAAAAACTCAGACTGAGAACCACCAATTTCACCTCCGTAGCTCCTCTCTCAGGCTGCTTCACCACTACCGCACCATCACCATCCACGGCGTCCTAGCCGAACATTTTCCTTTGCTCGCGTTTATGAGACATCGAAACTGTCAGGTGATTTTTGCCCTCAAAACTGTCAGGTGATTTTATCTTTTTGGTAATTCCTGTTAATTCAGAGACATCGAGGTTCGTCAGATCTTTAGAACCGGAGAATCGATTCTTTGACTAGCTAAACGACGACGTACTGAAGGAAACAGACACGCACATTTCCTTCAATGTCGACTGGGCCGCAAATTATTCTACGACCGTCCTACACGAACAGGCGGTCCCCGCTGCTGCCCAGCCACTCGTCGTCGTCGTCGTCGTCCTGCAGCAGCAGCGCGCGAATTGCTGAGGTAGCGGGAGGAACGACGGCGGAGTGTGCCGCGATTTGTTGTTGCTGTACTTGTGGTCTTGTGAATCTGCTTTTGTTGCCTATTTACAAGGTTCCAGCGGGGCTGTGCCGACGAGCGTTTAGGAGGAAGCGTCTGCAGCGGATGATGAAGAAGAAAGACCTGCTTCCGTCGCGGCACAGCCAATGCGGCTGCGATGACACGGAGTTGCAAATTCACCCGTTCTGTGAAGAAGAGGAGCGGTTTCACAAAACGACGTCGAAAGAGGAGGAGAAGGCGGTGGAGGAACTGGAGAAAGAAATGTGGGCCAGGTTTTACGGTGCTGGATTCTGGAGAAGTCCATCACAAAGAGACCCCCCTGTTTACAACCAATCACCGTTAAAACCCATGTAATACTCTTCTGTTTTATCTGGTAAAATATTGCCCGTTGTAACCAAATTACCGCCACCTTTGGTTATTCAGTCTATTAAGACTAAAAATTCCCATGCCTAATTATAATCCAATCGAGTGGTTTATAAGTAAAAATCAGTTTTTTTATATTGTATACTCGTTTTCATGCGGGCATACAGCTCATAGCGGACAATATATTTAATGTGTTTGGATTGTGAATTTAAAATAGTATCAGAGCAAAATCTCGATTCAGTTAGATTGGTCTCTATTTGTTCACTTGTTGAGTCTGACATAGCTCATTGTTGTAAATCCACACCCCATACACACTAACAATATTGTCCACTTTGGGTCGAGTTCCCATTGATACATCGGGCTCGCACGACTTTGTTTCTCTTTAGGCCCAAACAAGTGGGCTAGACCCAATTCACTCAAGCCTAGAAATAGGCTTTGTTAGTGGTTAAGGGTGGGTTTGGTCTTTATAAATAAAGAATTGTCCCAACATCTTACCGACGTGGGACTTAACACTCATCCCACAAGTGCAAGTGAGCGTCAAGACTAAAAAAATTTATTTCGGTCTAACATAATTCAATCGAGTGATTTATAAACAAAGCTCAACTCTTCTAATATTGTAAACACATTTCAATAGTGATGGCTTATGAATAACAAATTCGTGCAAGTGTATGCATTAGAAGACCTAATATCTTCAAGGTATTTGGGCATGATCATGTGTTGAAATGGTAATTCTGTTTAGTTTCCTTTTCTATTTCATGTTGGCCTTTCAAGTTTCAGCACGAGTCATTTCCCTTGATTTAAGGTCCTTTTGTGAGTTGTGAGGTGTTGCTGAGTCACAAGCAAAGGAGAGATGATTTTTTGGGGCCTTCTATATCAGTGTCACTATCCAAACTGCCCAGGTTGTTTCTCCTCTGAACTCTGTACATAAGATTATTGGGCCGTGTAAAATGTCATTTTCGCTCCCCATTGGGCTTGGGGGACCATTCTACCTCTTTTGTTGGTCGCAGATTTATTTATTTTTTCTATTTTATCTAAAGTTATTATCGTGTATTCGTGTCCAATAATAAAGTCAGTAACTTAGGCTTCAAGCTCACGGCCGGCCCAATAGGCCAGAAACTATGGCCTTTTGTAGATCCAATAAAAAGGGGCTTGGGCTGAGGTTTTGTCAGTGATTTAGGCTTCAAGCTCACGGCCCGGCCCATATACAGTAAAATACGAAGTCTTTTGTGGATCCATAAACAGCGGCTTGAGGCTTGGGCTGAGGTTCCGTTAATAATTTAGGCTTAAGCTCATGACCAGGCCCAAATGACCCGATTATTTTCCTTGCATGGTTTGGACTATAAATTATTTTCCATAAACATGAAGATTTTAATACATTCAATTTATTATCAAGTGCCTTCACAATATTTGAATTATTAATTTAATTTAATAGTTTAGACTATGAAAAGCATAACATATCGCACATCCATGGCATCAGATTTGTGAATTCAATTTCGATTACACTTGATCAACATGTCTATAAAACCACATTTGGTTGCGGATTTTAGAAAAAAACACATAAAACATAAATTCATTGGAAAACAGTTTGAAAACGGAAAAAAAGTTCCGTAAAATAAAAAACAAGGAAAATGGAAACCAAATGAAACTTATGTTGTAAATCCACACCCCCATACGCATCAACAATATTGTTCGCTTTGCGTTGTTCAGTTCCCATGAACACATCGGACTTGCACGACTTTGTTTTTCAAAGGGCCCAAGTAAGTGGACTAAACCCAACTCACTCAAGGAAAAAGACTTTGTTGTAGGTAAGGGGTGGATTTAGCCATTATAAAGGGCATTGTCACCACATCTTTTAACGATGTGGGACTTTACATCCTAACTTATCGAATAAACAATAACGAATAATAGAAAATAATCACAATATAAAAAAATGTAAGTCATCAAATAATAATACAAAATTGGCTTGTACATGAACCCCCACACATGCACCATACTCTCTAGAAATGAAATTGTACCTATAAGTACAAGAAAAACAGTTGAAAAGAAAATCAAACCACATTTGCTTTATCATAATCTAGATCACCATTCAGTCGGTACAATCACAGTCATCGTCTTTCTATTCCAGAGGAGGAATATTCAGATTCAGATCGAAATTTCTTTCCCTTCCAGTCTGACACATTGTTGGGGAAGAAGAAGAAGCATTAATATCTTCTGGTGGCAAGAGGTTTAGGTCAATGTCTAGACCTCTCCTCCTACCACCCTTTGAATCTTCCTCCATGCCCATTAAACCAGCTTTCAGATGTTCCGAGCACTTAACCATGGAGGACTGTTCATCAGTTCTCCTTCTCTTCTTCGTTGGAGGGGAAGAACCAGAACCAGAACCTTCCCTCACTCTTACTCTAAAGTTGGTGCTTTTGGTACTGGGTGCAGTGCTGGAGGGAGAAGGTAAATTCTTCACTCCATCAATGGTGGCAGTGACAGATGATGGGGAAGTTTTGTGGGTTTGATTGAGGGAATCGTTTTGCTTTGGCATCGTCAAGTAAAAAAAATTTTCAATTTTATTACCTGAAGCTTTTGGAAACTATGAGAAAGTGAGAGTGAAAAGAGTAAAAACTCAAAAAATGTTATGGAATTTTAATGTGCATTGTCCATATATTTATATTTTACCTTAAGCAATATTCTCTATGTAGAGATCGTTGACTTTGTGTCAGCATATCTAATTTTTCATTAAGTAAATAAATTTTTTTATGGACATTCATTTAATTGGATGTTATCTATAATTCTATATATGCCAATTTTGAAATGGATAGGTGAGATGTTGATACCTTTTATTGTGCAAACAAATTATCTACCTAAACTAAAAATAAATATATTGTCTAAATCATAGGTAAATCATGATTTTTATGGACATGTTAATTAATCTCTAACAATTCATATGTAGATTGTAGATAATGTTCTCACTGATTTGGCGGCCCGGGTTTTAATTGGGCATTTTACTCTTTTTAGAATTCGAAAGCTCTACGTATCCATAACAAATTCAGCCATAATCAGCATGTAATTAGATAGCAATAATGAAAGTTGATGTAACTAATAACAAAATTCAATGTAATTAGATAACATAATACTGTTATGGTCTGTTATGGAAGAAATTGTTAGAGATATATAGTGTTTTCGTTTAGAATTATGATGCACCAATTGGAGATGTTGCAGTTATTACAAATACGACAAGATTGTGGATTTCAATCAGAGCTCAGTACTCTCTCTCGGCCACGGCCGATTTTGGATTTTTTTTGACTCACAAAATTGGGCTGAATTGGGCCGAGCCTTAAAAGCAGCCTGTAACCTATATTTAGGCCCAAATATTAAACCAAGCTTGGGCCAGGAACTGTTCGGGCCCATAAATTTCATGCCCATGCCTGTCCCGTCAAAGACTACAGTTCGCAGGTTGGACCGTTTATTAGACCTGAGCCAGACGGGTTTGGAAACTTTTCGGAGCTCGTGGCCCCGTAGTATTACTATTGCCTAATGGGGATTGACTGGGTTGAGCCCAAAGTTAGGCCCAAAAGTATATATTAGTAAGAATTATTCAGGCCCAGTTTCCTAGCCACATTTGACTTTCTATAAGAAATCGAAACTGGGCCTGAATAGTTCTTACTTTAAATTTAATTCCACTCCCAGCCCATTGCAGAATATTCATACATAATCTATATCTATATCTATATCTATACTTATATATAAAGCAGAGGCTCTAAACAAGTGTTGTATTATTTTGACAAGTGGATTGTTAAAACTCTCAATTTATGCCTACGTGTACACTCCATTCTCTCTTTATCCTTATGTGGTGGACTCTCACGATTTCTCCAATAAAACTTTACCTAAGGCAATTACCGTTTCGTGTTCCACCGACTATCCCCTGCTGTTCCCATTCGTTCTCTTTCCTTTCCCCCTATTTTGAGCTGCCGTCACGTTTGTGTTTGCCGATTTGCGCTACACGACGACTGTGAAGGTTTGTTTTACTGCCGAGCGTGTTGTTCATTTTCGTTTATCTACTCAGCTCTCAGCTAAGGTTCGTCTCTTCATTTCTTATTTGTTGTCTCAGTCTCTTCCAGTGATTTTCGAGTCGTGGTTGCGTGGAATTTGTTCTGTTTTTGTTTCTCATTGTCGAACTTCCAATTTCCCTTTGTCTTCGTCTATATGTTTGATTCCTGTCCTGCTGAGCTTCTCTTGGTTTGTATTGATTTTTAATGGTTATGTAAGCCTCTTATTTATCTTTGTTTCCTGTTCTTTTTGCCTTGCCTTAATTTTTTTCCCCGTTGATTCACTCCTCTTTGTTTGTTGTGTGCGGGTTCATTTGTTCCATGTAACAAATCAGGCTGCTCTTACAGTTATGTGTGCTTCAATCTGTGGTTCACCGGGCTGTTACACTCATGTTCTGTAGGTATAGATTTGGTGCTGCAATTTATTTATAATTTCCTTTTATTTTGTTGTGTGGGTTGAGTTGTTGGGCTTCTGTTGTGTATTGTTTATCATCTTTTATATGCCTCTTTCTTCTCCGTGTTCGCTGATCACTACTCACTCCATCCATCCAAATATTGAAATATTACTCCCTGTGGTCTATCTTCTTCTACGTGTTAACTTTTGACTATTCATATATTTGAATCATCTTGCTCTCGCTGCTGAGTATTTAATTTAGTTTGGGGTTTAATTTTGGTTTATATATAAAGCAGAGGCTCTAAACAAGTGTTGTATTATTTTGACAAGTGGATTGTTAAAACTCTCAATTTATGCCTACGTGTACACTCCATTCTCTCTTTATCCTTATGTGGTGGACTCTCACGATTTCTCCAATAAAACTTGACCTAAGGCAATTAAAAAAAACAAAACGTAAACGATTTCTCCAATAAAACTTTACCTAAG
Organism: Tripterygium wilfordii; assembly: GCF_013401445.1. Lineage (NCBI taxonomy): Eukaryota > Viridiplantae > Streptophyta > Magnoliopsida > Celastrales > Celastraceae > Tripterygium > Tripterygium wilfordii. The sequence goes on from NC_052244.1 coordinate 1,814,338, forward strand.
GCAATTACCGTTTCGTGTTCCACCGACTATCCCCTGCTGTTCCCATTCGTTCTCTTTCCTTTCCCCCTATTTTGAGCTGCCGTCACGTTTGTGTTTGCCGATTTGCGCTACACGACGACTGTGAAGGTTTGTTTTACTGCCGAGCGTGTTGTTCATTTTCGTTTATCTACTCAGCTCTCAGCTAAGGTTCGTCTCTTCATTTCTTATTTGTTGTCTCAGTCTCTTCCAGTGATTTTCGAGTCGTGGTTGCGTGGAATTTGTTCTGTTTTTGTTTCTCATTGTCGAACTTCCAATTTCCCTTTGTCTTCGTCTATATGTTTGATTCCTGTCCTGCTGAGCTTCTCTTGGTTTGTATTGATTTTTAATGGTTATGTAAGCCTCTTATTTATCTTTGTTTCCTGTTCTTTTTGCCTTGCCTTAATTTTTTTCCCCGTTGATTCACTCCTCTTTGTTTGTTGTGTGCGGGTTCATTTGTTCCATGTAACAAATCAGGCTGCTCTTACAGTTATGTGTGCTTCAATCTGTGGTTCACCGGGCTGTTACACTCATGTTCTGTAGGTATAGATTTGGTGCTGCAATTTATTTATAATTTCCTTTTATTTTGTTGTGTGGGTTGAGTTGTTGGGCTTCTGTTGTGTATTGTTTATCATCTTTTATATGCCTCTTTCTTCTCCGTGTTCGCTGATCACTACTCACTCCATCCATCCAAATATTGAAATATTACTCCCTGTGGTCTATCTTCTTCTACGTGTTAACTTTTGACTATTCATATATTTGAATCATCTTGCTCTCGCTGCTGAGTATTTAATTTAGTTTGGGGTTTAATTTTGGTTAAGCTAGCTAGCTTTTGTTAAGCTTAGCAAATGGAGAAAATTTCAGAGCTATCTAAAGCCTTTACTTAAAGGGATGGTGCCAAATGCTACTGTTGGTGCTTTTGTGTTTCAGAATTGAATCATTCTAGGGTATTTGGCCCCTACTTTTGTCAGAGTTTGTATACGGATTTGGTTTAAAGTTAATGTTCAATAATCTGTGCATTTGAATATAGTTTATGGCTGCTGGGATTGGATGAAAATATTGAGAGATGCTTGAAAAATAAGAATATGATGTCTTTCTTTAAATTCTGGTTTATGAAGTGTGGTGAAGTGGTTTGTTGAATGCATTTAAAGTCCTAAAACTCACTTTCATGGGAATTGGGATGTAGAGTTGCAAGTCTTCTCTGAGAGTGGCAGGAAGCTCAAGTCAAAGGTACTGCAATGGAGAGTTGCAGCAGAATTTGAGCACTATATGAGGTACTATAAAGTATAAATTAATAAAAAGATAACATAAAACCAATTATAGGGGAGAGTAGATTAGATTAGGAAGCAAATAGAGATGAATTTTTCTTTCTTCAAAAATTTTAGCATGACATATTTTCATATCATAATTGTCACTTGAAACTTACCTTTGCTTTCATAAACGTAGGGTACAGATTGCAGCTCGCGTAACAGATGCTACTAAAGTTGAATTTTTAGGCGCAGGTATGACTAATGTCAGAAGGACATGCATCATTCCCCTTACCTACTCTTCTTAATCATAATGTACTCGCACAATATGATTAAGAAGAGCCCCATTTGTTCTCACTGAGTAGTTAATTCACCAATTTGTGTAACATTGGCAGTATATACACAACCCTATTTGTTCTCTTCCTCTTCTTCGTCTTTCGTCTACTTCTATTTAGGGTCATAATACAGCTGTTTTATTTCTCCAGATTCCATGCTCTCACAACTGGATTAATGTGATTCTTTACATACTACTCTCTAGGCAGGAGTTCTAGGATGCAATCAAGGGGAAAACAGAGATAATCGTGGATGGAGTTGGGAACGGAGTTATGGACAGGGCCGATGGCTCTGGTATGGACTTGAGAAGCAATGCAAGGAGTAAATAGTTTATTATTTTCAAAAAATTCAATAATATTGTTGCTTTTGGAGGCTCGAATTTCAGACTTTGGACTAGCAAAACTGTGAGAACAAGAAGAATCTCACATCACAACCATTGTTGCTGGGAAATTTGGTTATTTGGTTCCAAGGTAATCCAGACTTATTTTTTGACTTTGTTAAATTTGGTACCCACTTGCATATATAATATGACTTTGATAGTTATGTTTTGTTGTTCTATTGTATAAGGGTCATCTTGATGCCTTACATGTAAAAACTGTAGAGGCTGTCTTTTTGAAAAAGATAGAACAGTGTTGGAGTTTTTGGTTGAATTTCTTCATAAATAGGCTAACTAGATTGGCAAAAACAATGTGTAAAATAAGCTCTTTTGAAATTCAGTTACTTTATGCTAGGCCTTCTATAATGATCAAAAGTCAATATTGTATAAAGCAATTACTTTTATGCAATATTGGTTAAAATTATGATTGTTTCTCCTGACATTACTTTTTGCTATGTTCGTCATGCAAAGTGAGCAAAAATTTCTTTTGGAACTTGCTTTATGTATAATTATGTTTCAAGTTATTAACAAAGCAAACATGTGATGAGAATGATTTTGAGGAGAAGGTTGGCGCTTGGCTATGAGAGATGGAGGGAGGTAAATTTGCTGCATAGAAATATAACAGAAGTTATAGAGAATTTCCAAATAAGGTATTTCATAGGAAATAATTTTAATTAATGTATATTAGAATCACAATTTTGTTAATTTTGTAACTTGGGTTTCCGTTGTTCTGTTTCGTTCTGGTGTGATTATGGTTTCTAAACAATAATTTTGTCAATAATGTGTCACTTTGTTTGATTGTATATTTATATTAGTTGGATTACTAATGGAAGGTCATGGAGAAATTAATACCTTTTATTTTTTTTCTTTCTAGGATCTTACAAATATGGAGGAAAGTCTTATAAATATCCAAATTACTTTCCTTGAATGCCAAATAAGCACAATAAGTCATTCAGTTTGAAGGTAAGTTTACTTTGTTGGGATTTAAAATTTGAGGGAATGACATGTTTTATGAAATAGGCATAAACTCTGGTCATGTTGGTGTTAACTGCTCCATTGTTATGGTGTTTCAGGACAATGCTCTTTAAGATCTGAAGATGGTATAGTGATTGGATGGGTTTTGATTGATATTACATGGAAGTTTCTGCAGGTTTACTCTCATTATCATGTAATGAAGGTAATATACAATTATCTTCTCATTAAAATTTAATTTATACTCTTTATGTTGTGTTAGTGATTCCTATTCAGCTATTTCGATCATTTGAGCTTGGTGATGCCCTCTCGATTCTTTGTTTTGTATTTCATATTCAAGCCTCAATCTCTAATTCAATTATCTTTTTCAAGTTTGGAGTTTTAGTTTTTATGGGGTTGAAAGGCTTTAACTTTCATTTTATTTGACTTCTCTTGATGTGTCCCATGTCTATAATTTTGGGTCCAAGTTGATTGTATGAACTATGGAAGTCTCTGGCGATATACGTGTATGTTACTTGAAAAGCTTTTACTTTCATTTTATTTGATTTCTCTTGGTGTATCCCATGTCTATAATTTTGGGTCCGACACAATTGAATTGGCGCCATCTTCTTCTTTGAAGTGACGCTATTTTTTTCGTTGTAGGAATTGGTGGAATAAGACCACAAGAGTAAAGTAGAAATGGAAAAATACATGGCTCTGGTCACGATCCTACAATCTCTTAATGACACATTACGTGTAAGTAGATTTTTTTTATATTTGTAGAAATTAAGCCTAAATGTCTATTCATTCTTAATTTTGTAGGATCCTGCAAAGATCCTACAATCTCTTCTAACACATTACCTGTAAGTAGATTTTTTATATATATATTTGTAGAAATTAAGCCTAAATGTCTATTCATTCTTAATTTTGTCCTATTGTTTCATGTTTCTTTCTGTTTAGAAAAACAATAAACTTGGGTGAAGGAAATAGCTAGCTTGATCTACTATCTAAGCAGGTTGTTATGCTTGCGTAATAGGTATTATATGTACTTGGGTGAGGAAAACAATTAGCCATGACTGCTTACAATCTATTGCTTCTGTATTAGTGCAATATTGACTCACTTTTGCTCCCTTTTTGATCTGCTTTGGTTTTTTTTTTATTTCAGGTTTCTTTCATTTACTTCTTTTTTGCCTGTAATGCAATTGAAGTGGAAAACAAATGAGAAAGCAGTTGGTAATAACCTCCATGAAGAAAAATGCAGGGGAATTGGGTCTGATGGAGAAGTTTTTCACGTTCTTGAGAGAATTAGATGTTCCTTTGGAGCAGAATCAACAGCTCAAACACTATGTCATGACGGTATTTGTTATGGTGAGTTTTCTACTCAGTTGCACAAAAACTGAGGATCACAAACCCCATATGTGATTAATTGAAGGTATTGTATTTGTTTTAGTAGACACAAAACTACATTGCGTTTCACTGTACTTATCTTATTGACAATGACCCACGAGGCTACTCACATTGAGAGATTTTTCTTCCTATTCTAAGCAAGCAATATTGGGACTCTTTTATAATACACAAAGATAATGACGATAATGATTCCTTGACGGATTTTTCTTCCTGTCATTGCACGTTATATATATACACTTTTGCATCCATACAATTTCATGCTCCACATTTCAGTAGTTCATATTGAACGTACTTAATTCAACGGGGACCAAAGGGCTGAGAATTTTGAGATACATGTCAACTAAATATGCCGCAATGACTATTGGATGGCTGTGTCCAAGCTCGAGCTGGCCATATCATTCAAACATCAGCTAAATAGGAATAAATGACTGAGAAAATATCATAAAGAGAAAGCTCTAAATAGACATTCTATTTATTTGACACCTAGACTCTTCATATTTTGTTAAAAGTCCACGTGGACTCCTAAAATTTCTCTATTCCTTTTACAAGCTTTAAGAGGCTTTGAAAGCAATTATTTCAAAACATCTAAGAAATTAATAACAAAATAAAAGGTAGCAATTGTAACAATCACTATATTTACACAATGGTAAATGTGTTTAAATAGTAATCAATGTTTGCTAAATAAAAATATATTTCATTCATTATATTTGATCAATGGTTATGGAATTTGATAAAACAACAACTAAATAATTTAATAATAATTTAAACACATTTACCAATATTACATAGGTGAAATATATAATACATGACATATAAAATACACTGCAAAGTATCATCATTTGATTACTTTTACAAATAATAATCTTATCCAGTAATTGTTTTATCATATAAAAAATATATTTTTTTCATTCAATCTAATGACATATTTAAGTAATGATAATTTATATAATTATTGTGATATCGAAATATAAATATGCGTATTATAAAATTTTAAAGGTATATATTTCTAATCTCATTTTAAAAAAAATAGATTAATAGTTTTGGTATAAACACTATTAACATTTAACTTTTACGTAAAATTGAATCAATATTTACCTTTTTATATAACAATAAAAATGTAAAATATAATAAAATTCAGAAAAATCAAGAGAGATATAATAAAGGGCCATAACTTTTGGTCAACTAAAAATGACAATGAAATGTGATTAAAAAATCAAAAACAGAAAGAAAAAAGGAAAGAAGACAATAAAAGAATGTAGAAGAACATTAACAGAAATACTGACAAGAACAAAGCTCAAGAAAATCTCGGTTGATTTACTATTCACTGAACAAGGAAGTTGACATTGTAATGGTTCAAAAAAAATATATTCGAGAAAATATGGAGTTAAAATAAAAATGTACAAGGTGCAACAGAGAAGTGGGGATGTATAAACTAAAAAAAAGTTGCTTCATCATTAAAATAAATACATTTAAAATTCTAAATATCATGTGGTTTAAAAAATTAGTTTTTTATTTAAAAACATAAGTATTACAATAAGAAAATATCACATCAATTTAGATAGTAACGAAATTTTTTTAATGAAACACAACGTCTAAAAAAATATCAATCAAACAAAAAAACACAAACCCGCGCATCGCGCGGGATTCCGACTAGTTAATTAGTCAAAGAAATGAAATTGCAGAAAAAACAAAACAAAAACCATTAAAAAACCCATAATAATTGATAGTTATTGACTTATTCGTAAAGGTGGGCTACCATGCTTTCTCTCTCTGCCCTTTATTATCATCACCTTCTCTGAATTCCAGGGGTTTGGGATCTTTAAGCATTTTGTGCCATTTTTTACTCAATTGGTTGCAGTTCATGGCCGCTCCCTGAATTTCTTTCTCGACCCATTATCTGGAACATCTCCAATTTCTCGATGGAGGTAACAAATTGCTTTCATTTCGTTTTCGTTTCTCTCTTTTGGGTTGATTTCGTGGGTATTTTGTGTTAATAGGATGATTGAGATGGATTTCTCATATGGGTTTTGTATACAGGTTCTTAATTTTGTTTTCAAGTTAATTATTTTTTTGTTACAACATATCAGTCGTTTGTTTTGATGCTAATATTGTTGTTATAAAGGGAATTTTACACCATAAAAGAATCTGTCTCGCTATTGTGTTTATGGTTTTTAACTGAAATAGATTGCTGCATTATCTTTCGAAGCCAACAAGATTTATCATAAAATTATGAAGGAAAGTAGAGGGTGCTAATTTGCCTATGTGAAGGTGTACATAATTGAACATTGGGAAGATGGTTTAGTCTGATGACGGCGTTAAAGTATATATAAACCCTTTTGCATATATGGTATCATTTAACGTATGCGCTAGCAATAGAGATGCTACTAATTGACATGCATGGATTCTTGTCGTCCACCATGTAATTGGTATTAACTATTAAGGATTTCATTGAGCTGTGCATTGCAAAATTTCGCAAGATTGAACTGCTTTTGCTAGCTATCTAGAAACCGTAGAATAAAAGTTATGTGAAGAATGAGAGGGATGTTGCATAGCCTTAACGGCTTTGTTGGGTATCAATTCAGCTGTCAATCTAAGACATCAACTTGTCTTGACTTGAAGAGAATGTAATAAGCTCTTCTCATTAGCTCAATTGTGCTGCATCTATACATTTCAAATTGAGCCATTGCTATTTTCTCTTCACTTCGTTAAATTTCGGTAGATGCACTAGTTTTGATTTTGTGAGGGTTTTTTTGTCTTATAGGTTCCAGAGAACGAGTCAAAGAATCCTGATTGTCACATCACATCGGCTGCGGCTTTTGTGGATGGAGGAATTCAGGAGGCCTGTGATGATGCTTGTAGCATATGCCTTGAGGAATTCTGTGAAAGTGATCCTTCAACGGTAAAAAATTCTGTGCATTCCTCTCTCTTTATCCCATAAACCTTTTAACTTTTCTTATACAAAAGAAACTTCAATTCTATTATGTCACTTATCTGCAGGTGACCAGTTGCAAACATGAATTTCACCTCCAATGCATCCTTGAATGGTATTATGCATAATTTGTTACCATTGGGTTTCCGTTTCTGTTTTCCCCCCTATTGCAGTTAACACTCCCAAAGTTCCTAGTCATCACACAAATATTTTATTTTCTGCAGCTCCTTTCTTTACCCTTTTTAGTTAATATTGGTTTCTTTATTTATCTCTCTACTTTGACAAATGGTGAACTAAATAATGATGGAAGAAGAAACACTGGTAAAAAAGAAGCATATACAGATGCAGACCAATAATTACTCCAAAGCCTGCAGCATCATGACTTAGAAAGGGCTCCAAAAAAGTCATGACTTAGAGAAGTGAACATAGATCTTGCAAGCCATCCATTCTTGAATTCTTAAACAAATCTCTCTTCCTATCAAGATCCAGAGCTTGCAGTTTGCGTATAAAAATTAGATATTGCCACATACAAAAGCAGATAGAGCCAAAATTTTCAGGGCTTGAATTCCTGGAAATAGTCTCTCCACATATTAGTAGGGGTAAAGTCTGCATACATCCTACTTGTTCCCGACCTGCCCACTGCGGGTGCCTTGTGCACAAGAGTTATTTTTAAACTGATTTAAGATTTATATTGAAGGGCGTGTAATTCCGAGATCCTAGTTGCTGGTTGCTGACTGAAAAGACCACTAACCTGGACAGTGCTGGGCCTGTTGGCAAGATTGTCTATATCAGCATCTGCCACCTGATTCTGAATTCAAATCCCCTTACCCCCTCCCTTTGCACAATATGGTCTTATCTATGAAAGAAATGACTGGACATTGAAAAGTATGTCTATATTGAATAATGATTTGGTTAAATAGGTGCCAGAGAAGCTCCCAATGTCCCATGTGTTGGCAATCAATTAGTCTGAAGGATCCCAACAGGTTGGTTAGATATCTCTATTATGAATTTGTGATTTTTCTTCTATTTACTTCCTCGTAGTTATCTGTGTCTATGTCATGGCAGTCAAGAGTTGCTTGAGGCGGTAGAACGAGAGAGGAACTTTAGGGCTGCTCCACCAAGAAACAGAACTATATTCCATCACCCTACTCTCGGTGATTTTGAATTGCAGGCATGTCTGTTGCCATCCGTACTTTTATTATTTTTAGTTATTTTTAGTCACACACATTATGATCTGTGCTTATTGAGACGTAATTTCTTGTACTATGATGCAGTTGCCAGTGGGCACAAATGATTCTGAACTTGAAGAGCGGATAATGCAGCACTTGGCTGCTGCTGCTGCAATGGGACGGGCTCACCACATTGGCAGGAGGGATGGCCAGAGGAGTAGGTCATCTGCCCATGGTCGTCAACACTTCTTGGTTTTTTCTGCTCACCCCAGCACACTACCTTCTGAGTCTGTTTCTTCCTCTCTGACTCAACTAGGAGAGGGAAGTGAGTCTGCTGCAATCTCTGCAGCTAGTCCATCTTCGCCACTTATATCTCATGGAGATGAACCATCTCAGCAGATTCCACAACGCGCTTCAGTTCGAGCCATTCCAAGTTCTTTAATATCTGGATCTAACAGCAGTCAATCAAATCAACGAGGAACTTTAAACAGTCTTCATGATCTTCATCTGTAATTGACTTGCCTTTATTTCTATTTTGATGTATTAATCCAATTTTATGCGCTGTGCAAGCAGCTAAGTGTTTTAAGATTTCATCATTTGTTTGTAGAAGCGGTCATAGTCGATCCGCACCACCAAATCAAGATAGAGCAGGACCATCAGAACTTCAATCCTTCTCAGAGACCCTGAAATCTAGATTTAGTGCAGTATCAATGAGGTATAAAGTTGCAAGCTTTCTTCCCTTATTATTGTGATTACTTCCAAATGGTTGCTAACGTGTTATAGATGCTTAATTATTTTTAGATACAAAGAGTCCTTTTCAAGGAGTACGAGAGGGTGGAAGGAAAGGCTATTTTCTCGCAACAATTCTATGTCAGAGCTTGGTTCTGAAGTGCAGAGGGAATTGAATGCTGGAATTGCCAGTGTATCCCGAATGATGGAGGGCCTTGAAACCAGGGAAAATACTAGTATCACCAATGACACATCTGAATCGACTCGTTTGGGCGATAGTTCAGGTTTGGAGCACATCAACCGGGACAATGGTGAGACTCCTTGCCCTTTGGATGAAGGCAAGGCAGCGGCTTCTGGTGCTACAAGTTCGTCGTCTAGTTGTTGAATATTGCGTCAGTAATTGCATTTATGCTCGGCATTTCATCTTTGAAGGTCAGTATATTACATTAGATGCAGTTCACTTATAAATTTGGCATGTATTCCGTACGCATGGTTCAGGTGAATAGGGAGAAGGGATTATGCCGCCTTTCCGTCACCGGTCACCCCAACCATATGTTCACATATATTGCATGGCACAATGATTGCACTGGATCACAACCGGTAAATTTAAATCTACAGCCAACGATCGTTGGTTTTATGTTATGTCTGGCACACGGGCAGTCTTACGGGTTCTATCACCTCAAGCTTCTTGTTTCCACAGATAGACTGTTATGTAGGGAAAGAACACAAACTCTCTGAGCGATATAGGTGGCTTGATCAGCTTACTCTTGGATTGATGTTGTTTAAACTTTCAGGTTGTGACTTGTGAGTCATTTCCCCAAAAATGAAATGCTGAGGAGAAGATGCTTCTTGCAGTTATGGGACAGGAACCAAATAAGGGGAAGAAGCTTCGAGGGAAAATCTTGTGTCCGGACATTCACAAATGGGTGTGTGTGTATGGAAACTTGGCGCATATTAAGTTTTATTTGATATGATGTGGTGATCTGTTCATATTATCTTAATCGTTGAGGATGAATTGAGGACGTAACGGGCCGTGCAAACGTATTTTATTTACACCAATACAGAAAACAAAGCCCGCAATTGAGGCCCAATGAACAATGGTACATCTTTCATAGCAAGGCTTAAGGCCCAAATTCCCAAAGCCGATTGCTGTTGAATCTGACGGTGACCGGCAATCGGCCAGTTGGCAAGACGTCCGCGATTTAATTTTAGCCTTGACGTTACTTTCACGCGCGCTTCAAAAATAAAAAGGAAAATGCTGATTTGTAGGACACCGACACCCTTCCCTCCAACTCCAAGCCAAGCGGTTTGTGCTCTTGCTGCTGCGCTTGAGTTTAGGGCTGAAAAAAAAAAAAGGGATTTTGTGACGTGTTTATAAAATATTTATATTTTTGAATTTTAATTTGGATTGAATTTTTAATATATTTAATTGATTAAATCTGAATTGATTTAAATTAAGATAAATAAATTGATAATAATCTATTTTAAATTAGGGTTTGAATAAGTAAATTGGATAAAATTTCTTTATTTGAACAATTGAACCCGAGCCTAATTTTAAAGCGGATAAAAATTTTATGTTGTGATCTAAATTGAGGACATAACTTATGTTGAGATTTGATTTAATTCGGGGTGAAACAAATTTAGTCATGCGGACCATCCCTACTTCAGCTTAACAAAGAGAGAGAGAGAGTAGTAGGAAGTCTGTCTATTGACAGCGATAATTTACGCGTGGCCCCCACAACCAGCCTGGCTCGAACTTCCCACTCCAACCATGTGTTGCTCTGAGCTTTACTTACCAAGTTCTCTCCGCGTGTTCCCTTTTTGTCTTCCCCGACTCCGAGCAATCACTACCTAACCAAACCCACTGGTTCTCTGCTCTTCGAGCCACCATGGATTGTCACATTTATGGTGTCTCTAGACTTGTCCTCTTTTCTCTCATTCTCTTCCTTTCTCTCTCCTCCACCACCACCACCACCACCGTCACCGCCATTGCCGGGAAATCAAGCTCTTCTACTACAGGTACCGGCCAAATCAACTCTAACTCGGTCCTTGTGGCGCTACTTGACTCGCACTATACTGAGTTGGCTGAACTCGTTGAGAAGGCTCTGCTTCTTCAAACTCTTGAAGAAGCTGTTGGGAAGCACAATATTACCATTTTTGCCCCCAGAAATGAAGCCCTGGAGCGACAGCTTGACCCGGAATTTAAGCGGTTCTTGCTCGAGCCAGGTAATCTAAAGTCTCTCCAGACTCTCTTGATGTTTCACATTATCCCCAAACGAATCGGGTCTCATGAATGGCCCGCGAAGAAATCCGGGTCAGTGAAGCACACCACTCTCTGGAACGATAATCTTCACTTGACGACGACTAAGGGATCGGAGAAGAAATTGGTTGATTCAGCAGAAATGGTTCGGCCCGACGACGTGATCCGACCCGACGGTGTCATCCACGGAATCGAACGACTGTTGATTCCGCAGTCTGTACAGCAAGACTTCAATCGGAGGAGGAATTTGAGGTCCATATCCGCCGTGCTTCCGGAGGGTGCGCCTGAGGTGGATCCTAGAACCCACCGTTTGAAGAAACCGGCAGCTCCTGTACCGGTCGGGTCGCCACCTGTTCTTCCGATTTACGATGCGATTGCACCGGGTCCTTCCCTAGCTCCCGCACCAGCTCCGGGTCCCGGCGGCCCCCATCATCACTTCGACGGTGAGAGCCAGGTCAAGGATTTCATCCAAACACTGCTACATTATGGTGGCTACAATGAAATGGCCGATATTCTGGTTAACCTAACCTCGCTAGCCACCGAAATGGGGAAATTAGTTTCCGAAGGATACGTGATAACGGTTCTGGCACCAAACGATGAGGCCATGGCAAAACTAACCGTAGATCAACTGAGCGAACCGGGGGCAGTGGAGCAAATTATATACTACCACATAATTCCGGAGTACCAGACCGAAGAGAGTATGTACAATGCGGTTCGGAGATTCGGAAAGGTCCGGTACGATACGCTGCGGTTACCGCACAAAGTGGAGGCCAAAGAGGCTGACGGGTCAGTCAAGTTTGGGGCGGGAGATGGGGCGGCCTATTTGTTCGACCCAGATATATACACGGATGGGCGGATTTCGGTTCAGGGGGTTGATGGGGTTTTGTTCCCGGAAGAGGTGAAGAAGGAGTCGACGGAGAAGAAACCGGTCACTGCTGTGAAGAAGGTTGTTGCCAAACCCAGAAGAGGTATGTTTTTAATTATTTTTCGTTAATTTATGGTGACAATTGCTTAGTATTATCTTTGATGCTTGCAATTTGATTTGTTTTGGGTTGATTATTGTTGTCGGTGGGCACATGAAAATGAAATCAAGGACCAGCCAGTCTGTACTTTTTGAGTTTTTAGGTCTTTTTGATGAGTTTGTGTAGATGGTGTGCACATTAATTTTGTGGTAAAACGATTACTTGGTGTGGCCATTGACTCTTTTAGCAAACTTCCTACTCAAATCAATAAATATTTGTCAAAAATATTGTCCGAGTTTTTTATCGGTTGACTGTGGATACATTGGGTCTTCACGGCTTTGTTTTAAGCCCCGAAAAGGCCTTCATTAATTGAGAGAAAATCACATCACTTGGCGTTCTCCAAACGTCCAAGCGATGTGAGGTTATATGTCTATCAATTGTTGTGTTGATATGGTTGTTTTGCATAAAGTTCTCTTATATGGAGGAAATGGTGCCAAATGCACTCAGGTTTCTTTCTTTCTATGCATTTCTTCTGATTCCCCTGATGAGAAAGCTTAATGGGATTGTATCAGTCAATTTCCCCCCTTTTGAGTTGGGTTCCTTGCTTTTGCTTTGAAATGGTGTTTTATTCTTTAGTAATAGTAAAGATGAAAATGACCATGCTTTTCACGGACTTGAAGCCTGAAGGGCAAGAAAAGATGAGTATATCTGGCATACAAGTCCTTGAATGCCAATGCCACCGACGAATCGGTGTGGCCCAAACAATAATGAAGGGTTTTTGATCAATCATCCATGTCTGCCCAGCTGTGAATCAAATTCTAAAGCCCCACCACCATCATCGGATACCAACAACAGCTTGCCTATTATTAATTATTATACCTAATTAATCACATATGCTGAAATAGTGGAATGATTCTCTTTCTCATTGGGTTTTATTTTATTTGTTGACCTGAAACTTTTTATATGGTATATGGTTGGTGTAGATTTTTTTTAAAATCAAGATTTGATTCAACTTGGACCTCTTGAAGGGTTGTTTTGATGATGTTTTGACTTGAAGTTTAATGCTTAATCTAATGCACATGGTTGCAGGGAAGTTGCTGGAAGTAGCATGTAGAGTGTTTGGAGCTTTTGGACAGTTCAATTCATGTCAATAAAAAAAATACACTAGCAAAAATCACAAAGAGGAGAAAGTTATATAGGGTTTGTAATTTTGTTTTCATTTCAGTTGTAGTAGGAAGGGCTTCTGTGTAATAAAACTGAAGGCAACTTCCCCTGTTTTGCATGATCTTCATGGTTATTTTGTTATAAATACTGTAATTACATGTGATTTTTTTCCCTGTTTATCCATTTTTAGTTTTCACTTTTTGGTGTTATCTTTGTATTGTGTCTTGTGTGATTAGACAATACTGGTGAACAAGACAAGACATCTCGGTAGTTGCTGTTTCATGGTTGGTTGGTGTTCTTTTGTCTTCATGTAATTGTGTGGTAAGAAAATTAGAAAACGAAGAAAACCATTATGGTCAATTGGTGGTAATATTCAAAGAACAACTAATTAATTCAGTGTGCTAAGTTGGAATTTGGCTATTAACAAAGGTTAAGTATGCACTAAACATGAATCTTGAAATATAAAATGATTTGTCAAAGGCTACTCCTCCAACTTTATGCTATTTTTCTATAAAAAGTAATTACCTAACAACACCCAAACCACTAGTTGAAGTGGTAAGACCTGGACAGTTACACTGACAGGTCCAAGGTTCGAGCGCCGCAAAGGGCCACTGGGGTCTTACATGGTCTTTAATTCCAGGGCCCGTGGGATTAGTCGAGGTGCGCGTAAGCTGGCCCGGACACCCACGTTAATCAAAAAAAAAAAAAAAAAAAAAAAAAAAAAAAAAAAAAAAAAAAGATCTGTTACCGAAGAACACCCAAATCACTAAGTGGTAAAGATCTATTGATCAAGGTTCGAATCCCCATTTAAAAAAAATAAAAATTACTAAACAAATCCAGGGCCAGCAGCTAGATCACCCCATGGGATGAACCGTGCAATTTGACAATCTAAAATTTGCATCTAACGGTGCAAAACCAAACCTTATTCCATGGAGAAACTAGTCAAAACACCACAAATAAAGCCATGTATAGATAAAGGAATGAAATCTATGACATGCTACCTCAAAAATTACATTGATTTATACAGTTCTGCACGACACGTTTGAGGGAAAAAAAATCAATGAACTAAACAAGATCATTATAGAAACTGCATATAAATTTACTTGAGATTTACACTCGCCAGGAAAACTGTCATAAGCAACTTACAACCACACTATTCACAACAGGATGGAACTCGAACTTCGAAAGCTACGGATTTAGGGTATGAAAATCATGTCTTCAAACTCCAACTGCAACTTCACGAGGCATGATATCAGGATTTGCTAGAGTCAAAACTTCTCCTTCATTTTGAGCAGGATTTGTTTCAGATAATGAGCCTATTGAATCCTTGAATTCAGAAAGGCTGACATTTTGATTAGGATTCTGCTCACCATTCTCATTGCATGCTTGCTGGTCTTGTTTTTCTGCTTCCCTCATCTTTGGTTTTGGCTTGACAGGCTTTCCTTCAGTTTTAGCACCCGTGGTTTCTTCAGATTGTAGCTTAGGATGGGACCTCCTAACTGGCTTCTTCGAAGTAATGGTATCTTTGTTACTGTCTGTTTGATTCGCCATTGTGTCATTGCCCTGCTTTTGGTTCAGACGTGGGCTAAGACAAGATGCACCATTTTCCAATGACTTCTTAACTGCATCAACAGCATTCTTATGCCTCCCGAGCTTTGGAGATATTGGACGAGTAGTTGGTATCTTTAGCAATTCGTCAACACAAGATTAGATGCTGTCAGTACATAAAGTTCCCAGAAGAAAACAAATTCATGTCTATGAATCTGTGAGCAAGGAAGATGATCAAGGTAGCAATATAATGCATGCATGTATCTCCACATGTATGTTTGTACCTACATATGCATACATGTTCTTATAACCATGCTGAGTTAAGAGAATCATCAAAAAGGCTACCAGGGCAGGTGACAAATATTGCATACGCGGGGGAATGTGCATTCGACTACAAACTATTCAACTAACTGTACTGCTGGTTGCGGAACCATCTTGCATGGAATCATATTCTAACATCAAATAAATGTCCCCAAATAAAAGGGAAAAAAGTGAATCACCTTCTTTAGTTCGGGTTTTGGAGGAGGTTCCTTATAGAAACTCGGCATCTTTGTAGCTTTAAATGTCAAGCTTTTCCTCCATTTCCTAATTTCTTCTTCCTGGTTCTCCTGCAAAATACAAATATTTAAAAGACAAGATGAGAGCTAAGATAAGATTTAAAATAGGAAGGTCATGCAACTATATATATATAGATCAAAGAAAGGATCAAAATACCTTAGATTTTGCCTGCAAGTCACTTTCTTCTATTTCCTTAGCCTGGATCTTCTGTTCTAGCTTTGAAAAGAACTGCAGGAGAAATGCCATCATACAGTTATAATATGTTACTTTTAAACTGAAACTATCAACAAGGTACTAACGGAACTGAAGATGCATTCACAACCTCCTTCCGTTTTTCAGCACGTTCATCCAACCTGAAGGAAAATCCAGAACCACTTCTCCGTCCACTAGGAGTAACACCTCTGTTACACATAAAATTATAGATATAGGATAGAAATATCCAACAAAGAAATAAAGAAGTAGTACGTGCAAATAATTACGAGTTAGTAGAGTGTGTATCATCATCCTCTTTGCTCGGTAACATGGTTGACACAGGATTCGAGTTTTGATCATCTAGCCTGCAATTATGGAAGATTCAACAGAATTATGACTCAACAGCATTGTTATCTCCTTTTTCTTTTTCTTGTTTTCTTTGTAAGGGAGGGGATGTTTTCTTAACGGAGGTTTACTATATATCTTTCACATATATTTTAAGTGAACTTTCTTTGGATAAGTCTAACAACCCAAAAATACTAATACAACTCTACAGAAGGTGGATTCATGGAAGCTATGACTTACTGAGCAGGTTCTGATGGAGGACGAGTAGCGGCCTCATTCACGGTACTTGGCTTGCCAGACTGACAATGCACAAGGAAAGGATATGTGAATAAACATTTCTATAATATAGAGAAAACGAAAAGCAGAGTCTGAAACCAAAAACTTTACCACTGCCTGCAAATTGCCAGGCAAAGAAGCCCGCTTTAAAGAAATTCCACTGGTATTTGTACTTGCTTGCTTTGAGCTCACTCCAGTGGATGTACGCCTGCTTGACATGGAAGTGACTGATCCATTAGACACAGAATCCTTGGCTTTTGTCCCATTTTCTCGGACATGTTTAACATTACTTTTGACTGGGTGTGTCTCAATGCTCTTCCTCATGCTGTCAACAAGAGCACCTCTTGATGGAAATGAAAGACTCTGAGAAAGTACTGCCCTTTGGCTCCGAGGAAAATGAGTTGTGCCTTTCAAATTAGGTATATCCTTTCCTCCTTTACCATTCTTTGAGATAGCAACAATGCGAGTTTCAAGTTCCTAAACATACATATAACAGAGAATTGGAGAAAACAAAGCATGGTTGTATTTAGTAAATGTTATTAATTGCAATCACGGATCCCGAATTGAAGTACATAGAATGCATGGTACGTAGTACCTTCAAGGGTTTTAAAAGTCTACTTTCTGATTTCTTGGCAGCTGCTTCAGTAGGCACACGGGAAGAGACAGGAGCTTCAGATTTTGCAATTTGCTCAGAAGTTTCCTCGGCATTCAAATCCCTTTCACCATGGGAAGCACTTTGCTCTTCTATCTTAGATTCTTGGGCAGATCCTTCCGCAGGTGCTTTCTTAGTGATAACAATCTTACCTTCCAGTGCCAACCCGTTCTCGGACTTCATCCTCTGTAAAAACCCACAGCAGAGAGCTGCAAAGTTTTAATTACAAAAGCAGTGTAAATAACTATTGATATATTCAAGTCTTTCTCTAAATTAATAAATAAATTTGAGATATTAATCAAAGTAAAGCCAGTCCTAATTTCCCCATACACTCTTCATTTTATTTACGACACTCTTTTACAAAAAAAGTTACTTATTCTATGATATAGAAGATCAAGATTTGTGCTATAAGCTGCCACTAGATCAATGACAAAAAAGAGTATAAAGAATTGAAACTCTCATAATGATGTCTTATGCTGCGTTCTTTACTAAACTTGTTCCTTCTTTGCTTGGCAAGCTCATCAGACACATCTCAAGATCTCAATTCAAACACATATTCTACCAATCCATTTCACCTACTAAGCTAATTAAAATCCAAGGCAAAATTGATATGAAAAAACCACAGAAGCTGGAATTTTATAGATGCAACAAAGTTGAGCGCTTGAAAACAAATTTAACTTTCAAGTACTAGAGAAAAACTTTCTTTCATGAAACCAAATGATATTCAAAGCCTGAGAAGATGTCCGATCGAGGGGATAAGGATACCATGCAGTGACCAGAAGAACTTAAATCACAGCGGGCAGTTGCAATAGGTGAAATTCAAAGCAGAAACATGAGCTCAAATTGCAATTCGGACCTCAATAAGTTATATAAATCCAGGTTTCTTCTCTCTTTCTTCCCTAATACTGTTTGAGCAATTAGAAATGGCATAGAGAAGAAGAGCACCACCAATACTCATCAGAGATCCAAACAATTTAGGTTTTGAACTGCTAAGCATTTGATTGTTCATAAAATGTACAACTCGCCTTAACTAATTCATATAATAAGCATCACACTAAGCCATTACCCCGCCAAGCAAAACCTAAATTTAGCAATTAGACTCAGAAATCGAACAGATTTCAAACTGATCACCGCCAATCAACATAAGAAGACAGACAGAAAGAGCAAAATCATCGAGAATTAGCACGACTTCGACGCCAATATCGACATAAATCCACGAAACACAACTCTCCATGGAAACAAAGCGTACCTTGGACAGTGAGGACTGAAGTAACGAATGATAGATCGTTGAGCCTGGACAGCACTGAGCCTAATGCGAGGTAATCGGAAGTGACAAAATTTGAATCCGAAAGCCACACAAGGCTTTACAGCAGAGAGAGCAATTTTTCCTCTGCTTCTCTGTGAACTTTTGCAAGACACTAGGACGAGCTTATCAATGAAGAAAATGGACTGGAAAAATGTATAAAATGACGTAACTGCCACTGACCAATCACTTGTTACAGCAGTTGGCTGACATGGTAAATTTGACCGCACAAACTCTTCGTGTAAGCGGAATGTACTCAGTTCAAGTTTTATTAATGTTTTTGTGATTGCTTGTTTGCTTTAGTGTGCGCAAATGTCATACTGTTTTATCTTTCTTGCAGGGCCTCGGCCAAGATCTCAACTGATGCGGGATTTTTCATGTGACTCGAGATTCATCAGTTAGTTTTCCATTTGAGAGTTGGATCGGTTTCATGGTAGGGGTTTAGGATTTAAAAAATAAAAACGGTAGGTAAGGGCAAAACGGTCAAAAGAGAAATGAAGCAATGATTGAGGAAGCACAGAAAGAACTGTTTGAGAACGTGGGGATTGTGCATTGGGTCCCACGTCCCGAACAGGTCACAGGTGGTTGTGTCCCTCTCAAAGGCTGACATGGCGAGACCAAGCAACATGATTGGTCTCACGTTATGGCCAACCTTGACAATGAGAATCGTACCCCACAACGCCACAACCACCGTCGCGCGTGAGCTGTCACAACGTGAAGGATTATTGAAACGTTGTTGCTTTGTTATCTCAGATAATCGGATCCGTTGGATCAGATTCCACGTTTTAGGGACCCATCGAATCGTTGTTTCTAAGATTTTGCGGGTGGTACGTTGTATTCATCGCTAACAAACGCCGTCTTCACAACACGCGCCTATTATTGTCATGTGAAGAGCCCATTACATGTTATGGATTGGGCTATTGAGCTAACGCACAAAAATTTCTCTATTGCTTTTAATGGAAATTGAATATTAGGGGTGAAAATGGTCGATATTTTTCCATTTTTTGTCATTAATTTGATGGATTGATCAGTCGGTTGGTTATTGTCGATTTTTTTTTGTCAATCATTTAAAAATAATATAAATTTGTTTGACCAAAAATTGATTGTTCGATAGGTTAATTGAACGGTTTGGTTTTGTTAATAAATTTTTATAACCTTACTCATGACCTTTCTGAATCCATACGATTTGGGAGATTCACATTCACTAGTAGGCTATCACATAAAATTATTAGATGAAACTCTATTTAGTCCTTATCAAGAAGCCCTTAGTTAGGTAAGCAATTAGTGCCTTATCTAGCATCTAACCGACAGAACCCCACTGAGATATACATCATAGACTCATAACTTTATTGTCTCATTATGTACTTGGTGAGAAACCTAACAGCTCTAGTTCATCATTCTGGATTAGGGTAGAACCCTATCAATCAAACCATAGATTCCTTGCTTTTATAAAGACCCAGAATTGCTGAAAAAGAAATGAAATCTGACAGTATAACCTTCTTTTCTCTTCAAGCTTGTGCTGTATCAATCAAGTTTAATTAAATTTGGGCTGGACTGCCTACCCAGTAAGGCTGATGTTAGTGGGGACAGCTTCAGATATAAGTAACTGATGATGGTCCATTCAAGACTGTAATTTTATAATTCTCTCAAGTCTCAAGGAATGAACATGTTACATGTGATTTCACAGTGATGCAGTAGTTCATTTCTTATGACACTAAAATGGAAAGTGTGACGCTTTTGCTGGAAGAGCAATACATATTACAAAGTACAAATTATTAGAATACAGTAACTTGGAACCCCTTTTATTCATACCAAATGATGATAGACAATTTGAGCACCCATGACTTGGCGGTAGAGCCCAGCGTCCACGATAAACGGGTAATCTCAACCCAGGTTGCTTCAGTTATATCTGGAAAACAGAGGGAAAAAAGTAAATTAGCCTGAGTTATTGAATGATAACTGATTCTATTCCACAAGCCATTGTTTTTTAGATAGGGTTTAAAATGGAGGTAAGAAATTGGAGGGACGAAGCATTTTCTAAGTCCGAAAACATGTGAAAGTTTATTCAAGGGAGAACAATCGAAAAGACCCTTAAATTTTGATCGCTGGGTCGATTAAGCCCCTAAACTTCGTTTTGAGTCAAACATGCCCCTGAACTATGATGAATGATGTCCGTTATCCCTTTTCACATTTTCCATCCAAATACGTTGATTTGGCAAGATTTTTCCATTAAATGCCTTACATGTTGCCGACATGGATGTCACGTGTCTTGCAAAAATGGTTCATTTCAGCCCATGTACTTTGATAAAATGGGTCAAATAAGCGAATTTGGATGGAAAATGTGACGAATGAGTAACAAACATCATTCATCATAGTTCAAGGGACTATTTCACCCAAAATGAAATTTAAGGATTTAATCGATCCAATCATCAAAGTTCAGGTCAATTCAATTCTTTTCACTTCAATCAAAATAAAGTAGAAACAAACTAGGGATCAATAAGCTAATGGGCCCATTGGGCTCTACTTGGGCCTTAGTATTGACTCTTCCTAAATTATCCGAAGCCGACCCGTTAAACTGGGATGCCCTTGTGCTGACTGCTCGTCCGTCTTCTCGCGACTCAGGAGTCCAGTCCCTGTTCATCGATTTCTCTGGTCGCTGGAGTGGTGGCCTTCGCATTCTGGAAGTGGCAGCGACCGAGGTACTTGCGAATCGACTGTAAATTGAAACCCTAAACTATAAACAGCAGGCACTTGCTTGGGATACAATATTGCTTTCCCTTTTCTCTTCCATATTCTTACCCCCCACAGTCTTTGTTTCCATGATTAAATGGTGTGCTAATGATTCTCAATCATTCCTCTATTTTTTTGAATGAATTTCTGTATATTATAATGCATTATGTCGTAATATGATATTATGATTGTTCTCTCGAATATTGTTACTGTAATACTGCCATTTCTTTTATCAAGATCTTTGTGAACTATTTGTATACCCTTCTGTGTTTGTGTAATGTTGTGATAATTTATCTTTGCATGCATCTCAGCTGGAAATTTATTGATTGAATAGCTTTCAAAAGTCATGGCGGGTTGGCAAAGAAATTTGCAGACCATAGTTCGTCAATTTGGGAAAAGAGTGGCACATAATTACCCTTCATCAGCTAATTTTTCGGCCTCTCGGTTGGAATCCTCTCTTGCACCTGGTTAGTGTATCTAAAATCATCTTTTTTGAAAGGCTATATCTATTTGCTTTAATGTTTAATAAGATAAAACAAGTTATTTGTATGTTGAGAATCACAATGTAGAAATGGAGCTTGTTTTTCTGTCACGTTTTCCTTGACAATCAACCGATGGTTTTGGTCGTTTTATATAGCTATGTCCAATATTGATAATTGACTTGAGTTTTTGGGCTGAATAACCTTTATTTTTGTAGGAGAGTTGCCTTTCTTACAACGACTCTGGAAATTACCGGACACAAATGTCTCAAGGCCTTTCTATCGTTATTTGCAAGAGTCGGTAATAAAACTGTTATTTGCCTTATTCTTTTTCCCACAACGTTTTCGTGAAGGTAGAAATATTCCATTTTGCACAACTCGCATATCATCCATTATGGTTAAATGGTAGCAGATTGATCGTATGACATATATAATTTAAACAGGTGGCTGTTGAAACAAATTTCACTGCAGCATATCTTGATTGACGTGTAAATGACCAGAATTTGAAGTAGATTTCGAACAATTTTTTGGGTATGCCCTATAGGGCAATCTGAAAAAAAGGGAATGGAACTCTGGAAAAATGCTACGAAAAGGTCGTGTCTATATATGCATATTGGTCTTGGAAGTCTCATAATGTCAGGGAGCTCAGAGCTGTATGATTTTATTCCTATGCTCGTTATATGAGATAGTTCTTCTTGATACTATGCAACTGTATACGGGTGTATTTTTTTCATGATGCTAGTCTTTGTACATGAGGACAGCACGATTTAGAGATTTCTGATACAAGTGTGTTTGCCTTTCATTCCAATTGACTTATTCTTATTGCATTAGCTTATTGAAACTATGCCTTCAATTACTTTTTTTCAAGATGTAGATTTAAATGTAATGCATACCCTTTTGTTTCTTCTATCACAGTTTGATTATTATTCATGGCTTCAGGGTATATCCAGTTCAAGGAAGTTGCTAGCAGGAGCCTCAGATGAAAAGCCCATTGCATCTCCATTAACGCCTACTTTGGCATTGAGTAGTGGCAAATCAGAAAACCAGAAGGCAGCCTCTAAACCTGCAAAAGTTCAAGCAGTGTTAAAGGACATAAAACAGGTATAGAATTATCTTTTCAAGGAAACTAGAACTATTCTGGAGCATTTCAATTTCGATCCTATTATTATAACATGAGGGGAGTTGGTAGATAGAATTTTTCTTGTATTTCCAGTACTTTGAATGCAATTTCTTTTTTCACACCCTTTGTTGAATAGCTGACTTTCCAAGCACCTAGATTATTTTCCCCGTTCATATATGGTTTAATCAACTTCGATTCTATGCTTTTTGCGCACCTCTGTTGAATAGCCCACTTTATTGTTTCAGAGTCCTAAGAAGGTCAACTTGGTTGCTGCATTAGTTCGTGGCATGCGTGTTGAAGATGCACTGTTGCAGTTGCAAGTGACAGTGAAGCGAGCTTCAAAAACTGTCTACCAGGTTCTATTTTTACTCTAATGTTGTTAGGGTCATGGAATACTAGAGGATTATGATAGGATTCACTAATATATCAAACATAGTTTTGGTGGCCTGAAGGTAAGTTGATTCTTTAAATTGGCATTGAAATAAAAGTTTCCAGAGACTCCAAACATTGCATGTTTGAGTCCTGGGCAAGCCTTCGAAATCAGACCTATCCTGGCTTTATTGAACTGCTATAACTATCTCCTAATTGGTTAGGAAAATGTTCAATATGTAGTGTTTAGATAAATTGATCTGTACGCTTCTGCAAGATATATTGTGAGCGGATTATATTTATCAGATTGATTTTTAGCATTTTGGTTACTGCTGCCAGTCTGCCACTATAGCATATTCCCTAAGCATGCTCTTATTTAATTTGCATTTAAAAGCATTTGATCTTGTTCCCACAGCATCAAGGTTGATCATGCAAGATACCGTGTTTTGTAAAACAACCGAATTTTATTCATTCTAATGAAAGGCATTGTCGTGCAGGTCATTCACTCTGCCCGTGCAAATGCAACCCACAACCATGGACTGGATCCAGACCGTCTTCTTGTTGGTAAATGCTTCAATGCTATTCATCTCATGCTTGCTTTCGTCCTTGAGCTCTACTTATTCCGCATTCTCTCACTCTGCAGCGGAGGCATTTGTTGGGAAGGGATATTTTAAGAAGAGAATCTCCTATCATGCTAAAGGGAAATGTGGAATTAAAGTGAGACCCGAGTGCCGACTGACGGTGGTAGTAAGGGAGACCACCGCTGAAGAGGAAGCCGAGATCGCCAGGCTGAAAGTCAGCAACTTCAAAAAGCTCACCAAGAGAGAAAACCGGCTTGTTCCTCATAAGCTTATTGAAACAACTCCTATCTGGAACCGGAAAAGCAGAACTGCTCATCGCGAGGCTGCTAAGATGGCTGCATGAGTTGGGCTGTATCGGGCCGTTTCTTGCTAGTATTGGGCCCAAATTCGAACGGTGCTCTGTTGGAGATATATTTAATTGTTATATTGTTCTGTTTAAAACTAGTCAGGCCCAAGCCCAAACTCGAGTGACGGGCTACTGCAATTGCATGATTTTTTTTTTTTATTTATATAAGATCCAACACCTCTCAATAATAGAGATAACTCCTTTAAGTATAAAATCGTGCGGACCTTGTAGGCTCAAGGGAACAATACTTCTACAAATTATTTGGGTTGAATTTCCTTAAATAGCGATGAAGAACTAAATGAAAGACTGCATTTTCCCCTGTTTTTTCACAAGCATCTTTGTAGTTTTGCTGAAATTGTGTTGCTCTAGCTAGCTTTGTGTACTGGGGTTTATATATACCTATATACGTATATCAATTTTGTATCAAGATATATCCATTCGGATCAATGTATTTTGATTCTATATTTTCAACCTCTCTTCAATATTATCATTTATCAAGCTATAACCCCTACCAAAGCAAAGCATGGCCCAAATGGGCCAAAATGTGTGTGTATATCATCGTTAAATTCATATCAGTCCTAGCCTGGCCCAAATGTATATAACTATATAATATCAGGCGGAAAGGGCCGAGTCGCACTTCAGCTTATGACTTAAAAAAAAAAAAGTGTGATAAAATTTATTTTCTTAAGAGAAATGGTAATAAATAAAATAAACTTCATGGGTTATGAGTGGCGGACGGTGGATCGAATCTGAGAGTCCGGAGTCGTCGCCGTTTTCTCGCACAGTGATGTGATGTGCAGGCCGGGCGGGGATGTTATCATTTAACAAGTGGCGTGTTCCTATTGGCTATCCTGCTTTCATCATCATACTCTTGGTTCATTTTGACCAGGCCCCACCTAACCTTTTTTTTTATTTATATGTGACCAACTTTCCATTCTATTAATTTATTTATATCTGTAAAAGATTTCGATTATATTAATATAAAAAAAAGTATTGTGTTTAATGTATGACGATAAACGGATAAAGTGTCATATAATTTTTTTTTGATAAAAAAGTGTTTTATATTTAGCAAAAAAAACAGTTTGACTAATTCACCTGTTTGTGATTGGCTTAAGAGTTCATCAACATGAAGATTCGGTTTGATTGATGGAGCGATTATGCTAATTTTAAATTTTTTACCAAACAATCTAAATAGGCTATTTCATGCACTACAAAATTTAAAAAAAAACCTCCTAAAATAAAACTTATTTTTAAAGTTTCACTAGAGCCAAGTCTTTTTTCCTATTTTTCTCAAATATATATAAGTGCCGTCAATTTCAAAGCTTATTTGACCGCTTATATAATTTTTTTTTAGAACTTATAAGCTAATTTATTTTTCTCAAATATATATTCGGTAATCAAATGGAGTTGTAATATAATATTATCCAAGAAAATTATAATAGTGGTGATGTCACTTTAGGAGTGTTTACACTCACTTAATGACAGAAAATAAGTTGAACAGCAATCACATTGCATGTAAGGAACCACCCACCCATTAGGTCGTGGATTCGAATCCTACTCCCTTCCCAAACCCCTGTTTAAAAAAAAAAATGGACAAAAAAGAAGATATCTTCATAAGAGAAAAAAAAAACATGGTAATACAAAAGTGAGTACATTCATAAGAATATACCATGAAGTCCCCCATTGGTGGTGTGATGTTAATAAAACCCAATTA
Organism: Tripterygium wilfordii; assembly: GCF_013401445.1. Lineage (NCBI taxonomy): Eukaryota > Viridiplantae > Streptophyta > Magnoliopsida > Celastrales > Celastraceae > Tripterygium > Tripterygium wilfordii. The sequence goes on from NC_052244.1 coordinate 1,840,093, forward strand.
GACATCATCATTTCGTAATTAACATGTGAATTATTGTTACAAATTTTACTATAAAAAAATGTTTGCTTCACTTTCAATCCAAGTGCTAGAACAAGCCAATTCAAACATTATAAGCATCATTCATTATTCGAATCTTAAATCTCCAAAATAAGACTTTGTCCATTTAGAAATGAACTCTACGTATTCACTTCTTGCGTCTAGCACAATCCTACCCATAAGTACGGGTGGAGTGTTCAGACTTTATCCCACATAGGATTGACGTAACTCGATCGAATGGTATATAAGTACAAATTTAGTCCTTCTCACATAACCTACGAGTTTCTAGGTTAAGAACTAGTGATGATGGCCCCAAAAAGAATAAAATCGTGCGAATCTTTGATCCAAAGCAGACAATATTTATCTACAGTGTTTGTCTAGATTTTTCTAACAAAATCTTATGGTTTGGGTTACTGAAAACCAATCGAGCATTTCCTTGGCCACAAACAACGTCCACTTTTCAAGTGTAAGGCTAGAATCTCTTTCAACTTGTCACCCAAATATCCTGTATTTCTTCAAACTCGAACAATTTATTCACGTAGCCATGCTGTAAAGCCACACGTTGTGCCCCACGAATGAAAAAAGGGTTCATCATGATGATGTTGATGATGATCCCTCCCCACTCCTTAAAGCAAAAATTGAAGACACACACATGCCACCCTAGGTGCACATGTGGTTCACATGCAAAAGTCAAATTTAATACTACATGGTGGAACAAAATGATATTTTTAATACAAGTTTGTCATATATATGTACCTATGATAGAAATCTAAATTTGGGCTGTCACATTCATGCGTATTGAATTTTCCCACATGATGATATGGTAAGTGGGCCAAAACCAACGCATGCCACACAAAAATATTGCTTCTAGGGGTGAAAACGGTTGGTTACATTTGATTTTTTTTATAGGTTTTTTGACATGAATTTTATCGATTGACCGATCGGTTCGATAATCAATTAGTTCGGTTATGTCAATAATTTGTGCACAACCTAATTGTTACCAGTGAGAATCGAACTCAAAACTTCCCGAGTCCATACGGTGTGTCCCAATAGAGATTGGACAAAATGTGATCGCTTCCTATATAAGCCATAAATTGGTTGGATTGGGATCACCTTCATATCGTTGACTCAATAATGGAATGAATCACTCTACATGATCAATAACTAGCATTCATTGTTGGCAACATCGACAAAACTACTGTGTGTTATTAGTGGGAACAAACAATGATGTCTTCGACATTGTGATGGTGAATGTGAAAGCAAGTGTTTTGAGGAGAAAACAAGGTGGTGAATTACAAGGGCAATCTTGGAATTTCAGGATCAGCAAACACAAAGTGGATGTAGAGATAAAATTAATGGAAGTCAACTAGCTCGATCCGCCGTTACTATTTCCGTCAGACAGCCTTAACCGGTACCGTTTGAACCATAGTTTACTTTCCTTTCTCTCTCCGTGTGTTTCCTTTTTCTATAAAGATTTTACCCATCTAGAGAGATGGTGTCGTTGCAGTTTCTCTTTTTCTCTTCCAGATTAACGAACAAACATCCTCTGTTCTTTCCTTTCTATCTATCTGTGTCTTTGTTTTAATTGACTTGTCTGACTGAAGGAATACAAGTCATTTCAAGGTTCTACCTTTCTTGGGTTTCTTCAAGAAGTTTGGAATTTTGAGGCATTTTGTTTTTTGTGGGTGAGGGGTTTCTGGTGAGAAATGGTGGTGAAGATGATTAGGTGGCGGCCGTGGCCACCGCTAGTGTCGAGGAAGTATGAGGTGAAGCTGGTGGTAAGGAGGTTGGACGGATGGGATCTGGCACGGGAGGGGACTGGGGAGGGGAGATTAACGGTCGAGATTCGGTGGAAGGGTCCAAAACTGGCGCTGGGTTCACTGCGGCGGACGATCAAGAGGAACTTCACCAAGGAAGCGGATGTTATGTCAGAAAACGGCGTCGTTGAGTGGGACGAGGAGTTTCAGAGTCTCTGCACTCTCACCTCTTACAGGGACAATGGGTTTCATCCCTGGGAAATCTATTTCTCTCTCTTCAATGTGAGTTTTCTCTCGAATTCACTCCCTTTTTGATTGGATCTTTTGTGGGTATTTCATTAATTTTGTGTTCATTCTGCAAAAAATATTGGGGCTTCTTTTATCGGTTCGTTTGTTGGGGGATTGGGATCTATGTTGTTGCATGTATGAGCTTTTGACTTTTGTGATGTAATCTTAGGTTGGTTTGTGACGTTAGAGGATTCTTGGACTTTATCATTCTATGTTTTTTATTCATGTAGTTTTGAATTCGTGGGTGCTGTTTCTTGGAAGAATTGTGATATTTACTATTGGGTATTGACTCACTCAACCTTTCATATTTTGGCTACTGCGCCATTTAATTGTGATGGAAACAAAGTCTGGTTCTGGTAGGGATTTATGAATGGAAGTTTTCACTAATTTTATAGTTATAGGCCGATAGGCGCTGTTGTGTGAATGGAGATTCTTTAGTCAATCAATTGGCTAGAAACTGTGTTTTTTTTAGAGAATTTTTTGTGTTGTTTTATCTATGAATATCCTCATGAATCATGATAGGAGTTGATTACTTGATTGTTGGAGGTTTTACAAGTGATCGGATATCTTAGCTTTTAGGAGTGGAAATGGTTTTAAGGTTACTTGTTTTTTGCCTTTACTCTACTTATCCTCTGATTGCCCTTTCTCAGTTCTCACAAGTCTTTGTTTTTAATGCTTGAAGTACGTGGGAGGGGATGCGTTCTATTTCTATGTTGTCTATGGAATCTAGTCGTCTAGAGTGTGAAGTCAAGCATTTTGTGATCAGTGCTTTTGGACGAAGTTTCATTGCTTGTTTTTCTCTTTCTGCTGGCCAGGGCTTGAACCAAGGACCAAAGAACAAGATTCCTGTTGTAGGAACAGCATCTGTGAACCTTGCTGAATTTGCTTCCGCAGCAGAACAGAAAGAGTTTGAGTTAAGCATCCCACTTGTTCTCTCAGCTTCCACTGCTGAGTCTAATCCACTTCTCTGTGTAAGTGCCTTCTAATTGGTTTGTAATACTTGTTTCCCATGAGTTATGGCATATTTTGCAGAGATTATCTGATGTAATATATGATTTTGTGCCTTCTTTGGAGGAAAAAAATAGCATTTCCCTATTTTGTTTACTTTTCCTAGCTTTTGCAGTTGCTGATTTCTTTTCTATTGATTATACAGATATCCATCAGCTTATTGGAACTTAGAGCTGCTCAAGAAACTGTTGAACCATTACAGAGAGCAATAGTTCCTTTGTCAACAGACTCATTACCGCCTGGATCTGGAGAAACTGTATTGACTGATAAGGATGAGCTTTCTGCTCTTAAAGCTGGTCTTAGGAGAGTAAAGATTTTTACAGAGTATGTTTCCACAAGGAGAGCGAAGAAGGCCTGCCATGAGGAAGAAGGCAGCGAGGGCCGATGTTCTGCCAGAAGTGAGGATGGGGAGTATAATTATCCATTTGATACCGATTCTCTTGATGATTATGAGGAAGGAGAGCTGGATGAGGATAAGGAGGATTCCAGTGTTAGGAAGTCATTTAGCTATGGAACACTAGCTTATGCAAACTGTGTCGGGGGATCATTTTACTCCAGTATGAGGATAAATGGTGAAGATGAAGCTTGGGTTTACTACGGTAATCGTAAATCTGATGTGGGCTGCTCACACGTTGAGGATTCAACTTCTTCAGTCCCTGAGTCATCTCGGTTGCAAACTTCTAAGCGTGGGTTACTTTCTTGGAGGAAGAGGAAAATAAGCTTCAGGTCTCCTAAAGCCAAAGGAGAGCCATTGCTGAAGAAGGCTTATGGGGATGAAGGTGGGGATGACATTGATTATGATCGCCGGCAGCTTACCTGTGATGAAGTTCTTGCACTTGGGGTAAGACTCAACCTTGTTTGATACTCTAAGCTTATAATTTTTGGGTTGCTTTTGGTTGCTGTCTTGTTAAACTACTAAATAAAGAAGCTAAATCTCATTGCTGAAGTTGATTAACGGCATAGTTTTCCCGATGATCCGTTTCCTGATTAATTTACAGATGGTGCTGCATTTTTGAACTATAAATCCTGATTGTTACCATGCAAAGTCATTAGTTTTTCTTGATTTAAGAAACAGATGAAGGGAGTTAACTGATCCTGAGAAAATTTAGTCTGGTGTCATTGTGTGTAATAACATAAATCTCACATTTTTATTTGCTATTGTATTATATGTCATCAGTTTATTTTCTTTAGTTTACCTTACAAAGTTTAAGCTAATGAGGAAAACGTATTTTTGCAGTGGCCTAAGACAGACGAGGAGTCATCTGCGAATCGATCTTCAGTTTCTGATTTCGGAGACGACAATTTTGCTGTAGGCAGTTGGGAGCCCAAAGAAGTAGTAAGTCGTGATGGACACATGAAGCTTCAAACCCAGGTCTTTTTTGCTTCTATTGATCAACGAAGTGAGCGAGCAGCTGGTGAGAGTGCATGTACAGCCCTTGTTGCTGTCATTGCTGATTGGTTCCAGAACTACCGTGATCTGATGCCCATCAAGTCCCAACTTGATTGTCTGATCAGAGAAGGTTCATTGGAATGGAGAAATCTCTGTGAGAATGAAACATATAGGAAGCGGTTCCCCGACAAGCATTTTGATCTTGAAACGGTCCTTCAAGCCAAAATACGCCCTCTTTCAGTTGTCCCTGGGAAGTCTTTTATAGGTTTTTTTCATCCAGAAGGGATGGATGAAGGAAGATTTGACTTTTTGCATGGCGCTATGTCATTTGATAACATTTGGGACGAGATTAGACATGCGGCATCGGGATGTTCAAGTAATGCTGAACCTCATGTGTATATTGTCAGTTGGAATGACCATTTTTTCATCCTCAAGGTTGAACAGGATGCTTACTACATTATTGACACATTAGGAGAGAGGCTTTATGAGGGATGCGATCAGGCCTATATTTTGAAATTTGACAATGAAACTATAATTCAGAAATTGCAAAATGCTGCTGAAGAATCAGGGGAAAAAACAAGTGGCGAACAGCATGTTGTTGCCACATCTGAGGAAGCTAGGAATCAGGAGGCTCAGCAGGTCAACTCAAAGGAGGGGACTTCTGCATCCGGGATGGAAGTAACAAAGTCTGAGGAGTCAATGAAGAGTGAGGAAGAAGGGGAGGTTGTATGCAGAGGGAGAGAGTCCTGCAAGGAGTACATTAAGAGTTTCTTGGCTGCAATCCCTATTAGGGAAATGCAGGATGATATCAAGAGAGGGTTAGTGGCACCACTGCATCATCGGTTACAGATAGAATTCCACTACACCGAGTTCTTGAAACCAGTCGCAGAAGCACCACAACTTGCAGAAGCACCACCACAATCACCCGAGGTTGCAATAGCAGCAGATGCTGCCTAATGGAGACTGTAAAGCGTAGGAACTCTAACTTGTTTTCTTTCTTATCACGGGTGATAAATGTTAATAGAATCTAACGGGAATGCTCCCACGGCTCTTGAGAATGTTTTATCGATAGGATTGTGTTTCTTCCTAGCTGGTCTGAAAAATGGAACAAAAAATATGTTTCTCCACATGGTTGGACTTTGTGTGCTTGTGTGGTTACTCTGTTGGTGTGTCATTTTTTCATTTTCTTGGAAAGAAGTATACTGTTATAATTACCCTGTTACTTCAATTAGCTGTTATTTCTCAGTACTATTAAACATAACCAAAGAAATGCATAGATTTGTCCTACTATGCAGCTTTTTCTGATTTGTTGGCGCAAGAAATGCTGATTTTGAGATTGAGAAATTTCCAAAGCTGGTATTCAAGGACAGGTCAGATTCTTTGATAGCTTTACTTTCTGAATAGAAAAGGGTTCCAGCCCTGAAGAGACTGGAGGTTGGAGGATTTTTCTATGGATTCCCTTCCACCAGCTGTGTGCATCAATTAAGAATATACCATCGGCCTGATTCTTTATTGGGTCATAATATTCTCCTGAGCAAGCAGTGGGCACAAGTAGTTTTCATAGGACCTGCTTTCCATGATTTAATATTAGGCCTGATCGTATCAAAGATTTGGAGGTAATGGAAAATGGTGGGCTGGTAATTCCAAAAATGGTGCTGAAAGAAAGTCGCTTTCTTCGGGCCTTCCCTTTTGTCTGCACTTGGGTTGTCACCTCATGCCAGGCAGGTTGGTGTTCGGCCGAATTCATTCGAGGAAGGTTGATAGACATGATGCTGAGGAGATGGTGAGAATGACATAAGGTTTTATTGACCAGTTCAAGCACAGTTAATTCACTTTCTTAGGTTGCTTTGTTGTGAATTTTTACAGTTAGACAGCTTAACTTTGACAGCGTGCAATCTTATCAAGGTATTTAAGAAGAGGACTAGAACGATCAAGTATAGGCAAAATCCAAAACACATGATTATCTTGTTTGAAAGAAAAAAAAATAGTGAAGGTCAATGGTATAAATTGAGTACTAATGTCGCGGGCGGGGCCTAGTGTTCATCTAACCACTTAGGTGATGGTTTAGTGGCAAAATTGTGTGACTTAGTAAATTCTGAGTTCGATTCTCACTAAAAGCAATACTCTAGTGGTCACGTGCAGGGTGAACGCGAGGTTGAGATCTTGAGTTTAGACCCATATCGGATGTCGTTAGGTGAGAAATTTCTGTGAACGTGAGATTGACAACCTGAGTTTAGACCTATATCGAATATATCGAATGTCTAGAGGATAAAACTTGTATCGTGTGGTGTGGTCCCAACTCCTATGGGTTGGAAATGTTAGGTGTCATGCACTTGGAATTGATTCTTTGACCAAATGCTTTAGCCAATTTTGGCTGCCTTGGCCCTTAGCAGATAAGTTTGTCGACTGGGCCACTCCTCTTTCCATGTGACTCAACGTCTTGGAGAAATTGTAGTTCTCATAGTCATTCATTAGCAGATTCTTCTTCTGCAGGGCATGTACAACTATACAAGTATAGTATATACTTGAGTTTAAGTTGACAAGATAAAAGACCATGAAGTTGAAACGGAGGAGCGTATTAACCTTTTATTATACAAAGCAACCTTCGATACCAACACCACCTACTTTTCAGTTTTCAATAATCTTCTGATGAACCACCCATCTGCATTCTCATTATTCCATTTTTGCTTGACAATCAAATATAAACAAAACCTTATACCAGAAGCCGTATTTCTATGCAATTTCTCAGAATTTGAAATGACAGGACTGACTGCAATCTTGTAATCCAGAAATATCATTGAAAACAGAATAGGCATTTACAGATCCTCATGAGAGTCATGTACTGAGGACGTTTAAGATATATCCAGCAACATGTTGCTGGGAATAATACCAACATGGACAGCAGATATTCCAGCAAAGCTGGGAGAAGGTACAAGGTATGAACTGTAGATACAAACCATTTATCAATAGCCGATAACTTCTTTCGTAGCACTTAACTAGCAGCCACAGATATGCAAACCCGATTGCAAAATCAAAGGCAATGCAAGTAAGCTCACTTTTGTTTCCGTCATATATCTTCATTTTGAGGGAGTACGAACCCTGCAAAAAGATAGGCATTTGTTTTGAGGATCAAACATTGCTATATAGTTCAGATACTTTTTCCCTTCAGTTCATGAAAAAGAATTCTATATCGCACAAGGCTTGACAAATCCACCGTCACGTAGCATAAAGGGCTTGAACTCTGTAAATTAACCCAGAGATGACTTATAAACAAGATATCTGGGGATAAATAGCCCACAAGCCATTTATTTTGCAAGGTTTAATTTAGTTGCTGATTATTACTATGAAGTAAAGCAATAATCTGTTACCCACGATATGTTATCTCAGCGAATCAATGGAACAATTGAAGAAAGATAAATTGAGAGGCCAACGTGGTATCTACTTCCTACCCTTCAAATTTCCCCACATTGGAAGGAAAGATTACAGCTTACAACACCACTGCGAACATTCAAAAAAAAAAAAACCAGCCACATATTTGGCTGGAAAACTCTATAAACAAATAATCCTAGATGACAGTAAGTGCAATTGAGAGCTCGCTGAATATACTTGACTTGTATGATTTTGTCTTGGAAAGAAAGCTAATGACAGTATGGAAAGCCATTACAATACAAAATCTTGCAAGGCCCTTATGAACATGGTAACGATTGCAACTGCCAAGTCATTTTCATGAGGAAGACAAACTAGTGGCTAAGATAGCCTAAACTAATGGTTATAGACTTATAGGCAATGCTTGATTGGCCAACTTGTCAAACCCTTTCAGGCGTCATCTATTTTACTAAATAAATCACATTTACATCACCAGGTACCCGTGCTCTTAAAGTAAGCTGATTTCTCATTTCTTTTGATTAGTCAAACAGAAACATCATAAGAACAACGGAAAAATAGATACCTGTGCTCACAAAATAACAGCCAAACAGTCAAACAAGGGGTATTACTTACAGGTGGTGTGTATCCGGGTACCAATTGTGAATGATAAACAACAAAATCCCCAATTGAAACAGGACAAGATGTCTCCGCACAGAGGTTGTGAGTCTCGCTGTGGATGTGCCACCCAAAATATGAAACTTCAATCACTAATTTTCCTCTAGAGATTGCTTCATCTGCATACCATGCATAATTGAACACAAGAAGTAATCACATGCAGGAACCGAAATTGTGCTTCATACTGAATTATGTGTTCTCTATAAATATGGCATGGAAACAAAAATTCAGAAAATGTTAGTGTACAAGAGCTTGAACATAAAATTTACTTTCCTGTACAGCACTAAACAGTGAATAAAATTTTGGTAGCATAAACTGTTCAGTAGCACAGTCTACTAGTCTAGTGTAGCTTGTATAAAACAGACTTAATCATATTTTATAGGATGCTTCCTGAGTCCTCTCTTTCCTCCTTACCAGTCAAGTAAGTAGAAAGAGAGATTCAATTCTTTCTTGATATTTCCCTCACTTCCACCACTTATCAGTCATATCACTAAGCTAATCAATAAGTAAAAAGGGATTAGAGCCTAGCCTTACTTCTCTCCTCTCCTCCCCTTCCCTTCCCTCCGAATAAAACAAAGAGAGTGAAGAACATGTATTATCACCCGTTCTATCCCTCTCATACACAAGATTATCCAGTATTGCATTTCAATATTACTTCCTAACTCTAGGATGTCCTGAACTTGAAGTCAAACGAGAAACCATCAACATCACTAAAAAAATGACATATGCCAGTCTAGCCAAACACAAGCCGCACTTTGCATGGAAGAGAACATCCATAATAACCAACAGGATTTCTATAACATCTTCAAACAGAAGCAATTACGCAATCAAAACATACTCAGGCAGGCACAAAATTATGGATCAAAGATTACTTCAAACAAAAATAACTCAATCATGTATGCCAGAATTGACAATCAACTTGGGGAAATTGATAAGAGAAATACCTGTAGTAGCAGATATGCTGAAAGAAGCTGATTCTCCTCTTTCCACTGGATCTGGAGAAATCTCTACTCCTTTCACTTTAACCTTATACTCAGTGTTCTTATCTGCATTTATCAATCCCAACTATAACATTTATCTATATGTATGATTCGTTCCAAATTTTCATGATCGCTGTAATTGTGTTAAATCAAACACAGAAAACAAAATTGATGATGAAGTAAGGATTCAATGAAACATACCGCAGTACTTGACATCTGTTGCTCGTGTCAAAGCAACCATCAAACAAAGCGATAGAAAGAGAGGAACAATCAGATTGGACTGAATCATCTCCATTGTCTCTGCAAGCTTAAGCAAACCTAAGGTTTCTTAGTCGCGAAGGTGACAGAGAGAGATCGCACGAAGAGATGATTTCGGATGACAAAACTTCAATTGTAACATCATGTGATTTGGGCCGTTTGATAAAAGTGCCAAGGGGTGAAATGAACGGTTTAGATGGTCCGATTATGTTTGGTGACAGTTGTCAACGACCGTTAGGTTTGGCGTAAATTTCAAGTTCTCGTGCAATTATACGCTCCGTTTTGGTTCTTTAACATAATTAGGGTCTATATGGTACTTAAACTGTAATTAATATAGTATTAGGTATTTGGACCTTAATTATTCATTAATTTAATTCACATCCACAATGTCTTTCGAAAAGCGAGCATAATCATTTTTAGATCGCAGATAGTAGCCAAAATATACCGGCAATGGCGACGACGATATCTGGACTCGTCGTCTCGGTTATCGTTCTTTTGATGGTGATGGTGGTGGAATCGAGCGACAACAACCACGTCTACTCCCCGTGCGGGGACACGACTGTGCAGGCGTCCGACGGGTTCACGTTTGCGATCGCGTTTGCGTCGAGGACTTCGTTCTTCTACAATAGTTCCCAGCAGCTGTCTCCCTGCGACCGCAGACTTTCCCTCTCATCCTCGAACTCTCAGATTGCCATTTTTCGTCCAAAAGTTGACGAGATCTCTCTCCTAACCGTCAACACATCCTCCTTCTCCCCGGTTAGTATTTAGGGTTTTCACTGCTAGGGTTTTGTTTTGTGTAGTTGTTGCTTTGATTGTCGTTTTTTGGCTTAGATTTACTTCAATTGAAACTTATTAGGGTTTGGAGTGGTTGCATAAGTACTTCTTTGGTTATGAATTGTTAACGGCACTACAATTTTGCGATGTGTTACTTATAAAACGTACTTGTTCATTAACTGGTAATATCCTGTGGCTTGCCCTGGTATTCACCATTACGCTAGAAAGTAATGAGAGATATTCAACTTGAAGAACATCCTGATGTTCTTGTGTGGAAGACTCAAAGATAGACTTAGAGAAATTTCTGCTATACAAACCAAAGTGGTTGCCACTCCTTTAGCTGTGAAATTAGCTTTAACAATATATGGGGAGCATCTGGGAAGCAAGGGTTTGCTTAGTACGTTTATAATGCCGTGACTTGGATGCTAAATGGGAGCTGTTTAAGATAAATTTGATTGTGCTTGTTTTCATAAGCCATCAATTTTTTGTTTCAAAAGAGTAGGTTTAGGACTTCTTTTCTCATTCATTACTTACTAAATTGCACGGGCTGAGGCAAATATGGAAGTGCAGTCTGAATCAGTGCCTCTGGAAAACCTGTAGGTACTCTATGGGGTGCCCTGCTATTCTAGCCCTTCATATTAATCTTGATGGCATAATGGTACGGGTTTTGTGCTTGGTGGGTTTATGGCGGATTTGAGCTTTGGTTCTGAGGGAGCTTAACAGCTTTCTTGGCTGAAACTACCGTCCTCTGCCCATCGTCTTTCTCAAAAATCCGCCTCCAAACGCCATCACACTTTCTATTGTTTCTGAAAATATGATTGGGGAGCATATAAAATAACGCACGCTCAAAATCAGGAGAGGAACTACTTTTAGAGGCATGGAACAATGACTCAAAAATCAGGTTGGAAGAAGATTTTTGTGGTGCTTAGCTTTCCCCCCTGCAAGATATCACACAGCCTTCAAAATTTTGGCATTTCTGACAAGCTGAATTAGCCGATTCAACAACTAACTTCTCTCTCAAAGTGATTTGACATGTTAAAAAAAAATTATCAGTACATTTATAGGAATATTATCTTCTTTAATCCCCTGTGGTTCCCAGGACTCATATGGTGGGTATATGGTTGCATTTGCTGGTCGGAAGTATGCAGCAAGGTCTATGATCCCTGCTTTTGTTGCAAACGGTACATACACTGTAACCAGCTTTACACTTGTAAGTGATCAAGTCCTCATTTCACGAATCTTAATCTTAAGTTCAATTTTTACCACCCTTAACTTCTGTGAAATCTATTGATATTTTGTCTTTGCAGGTTCTTGAGTTTAAGAAGGGCAGGTTGCAAAATTTGTATTGGAAAAGGGACGGTTGTGCTAAGTGTTCAGGAAACTCTAACTTTGTTTGTCTGAATGGTCAGGATTGTGCAATCAGAACATCAAGCTGCAAAAACCATGGAGGTTCTGTCGATTGCAGCCTTGGAATACAATTGGCATTCTCTGGCACAGATAAGCACTTTTCTGTTTTCAACTCTTGGTATGAAGTGGAGAACCTTCGCCAATATTCACTTTATAGCCTTTATTCAAATCTTAGGGATTCTCTCACCAGCCAGTATAACAATTTTTTTTAATGGTATGTGTTCTGTTTGTAAAATTTTCCTACTAGCATGTTGTTACCTTTTGACCTTGGGAGTCCTCTATCTTTGGTTTACCTGCAGAATCTTATCTCATTTTGCATGTTGTTGTTTGACCTCACGATGTGTACATTTCGGTACTTGATGATTGTAACTTTTTCCTATTCTTGTCAGTCCTGTTTGCCTCCTTTTTGACACTCTTATGGTTCTTAAGATAGAATCTAGCATGATTGAATTCTGTGTTAAGTTGTGGGGATAGGGATAGAAACCATACTGGCATACAAATTATTATGCATGCATGGGAATGGTTCCAGACTCTTTCTTCTTTTTCTTTTTTTTCAAAGTACTTTTTGATCAATTATTTTTCTATTATGGCAAGCTTCAGAGGCATGAGTTGAATGATCTATATTGGAATTCTGCCGTCGTTCCTTAATTGGTTTAGCCGAAATCTTTTGAGTTTTTTCTTTAGTTTTAAACTATCTTTGGATGTTAATGCACTTATCATATTTGGCATTCACAACCTGTCCTATAGTAATTCCTTATATCCTATCTATCTTTGGATGTTAGTTTGTCACTATTGCTAATGATATTGATATTCTCCTTCCTAGTAATAGAGTTGTCGAGTCCGCCACACAGTAATGTTGAATATTAATGCTATTAGTAATGTCACTATTCTCTATTGTACCTAGATTTTGTTTTATGAATCACTGTTGTACCTAGATTAGAACAATGAGAGATGTCTGCTAGCTAATAACATTAATATTCAACATTACTCTTTGTTCCTGACTTTCTGGAATAATATATTGTGGATATTCGTGTGGTCATCCGGAATATCCTGTTCTTTTATACTTTTGGTACAATTGTGGAATAAATTTATGGATACATATTTGTTTGCCCTATTAAGTTGTTTTTTGTAATTTAGACATTGTTCCTGTCGCAAGTTTTTCTCTCCTCTGTTGTTGGGAGTAGACTATACAGTGCATTCTGGTTCCTTTCCTTTTTATTAGCCAAAGCAACAAAAATTGCATGTTCTCATAAAGCAAGACAAGAAAGGGAGGAGGTAGCTGGTCTCTGCTTTGCTTGAATGGAAAAACTAATACTAAAAGAACCTAGTTTTGTATCTTTAAGAAACCATGACGGGTTAAATTTGCAACACCAGTAGAACAAAATGAGAGAGATGATATTCCAGTGCTTTGCCATCCTTATCCTCTTGCTGCTTGGCTTATGCAAGTCTGGTGCGTTAGGAGAAGTTAGTGTCATAGTGAACATTAATTTTGTTTGGGTGTGTGGTATCCACTAGCCTCACCCCACCTCATTGAGGTTTAGCAGGAAGCAGATCACGGGTGTGGTGGGTGAAAAACGTGGATTTTCAACGCACACGGAACGCATGAATCCGTCATTTACGTAAATGAAATGTCATCGTTGTCCTCTTAATTTTTTTAATATTACGAGTCTACCCCAACCCTAACAACTACTCCTTCACTTTGAACAATATTCGTCGTTGCTCAGTTGTTCTCTCCATCAAGCACCTCCATACTCCAGTAAATGACATGATTCAGATACTTTCCGAAGTGTTTTATTTTTTTAATCAGTTTTTTTTTGTTCATCAAGTTTTCATATCCATTCTCTTAACATAAGTTCCATTCTGATCGACGAATATAGCGTTAGGAACGTGACATTATCTTCGGATTGTTGGGTTCGTTTCAGCAACCAAACTAGTTGGATCTCTTTCGAAACTTCATCAGAGGAGTAGTTGGGTTAGTGTTTGATTTTCCTCTCTGCTAGATATTAAATCTAGGTTCTTAAATTTTCCTCTCCAGTAGATATTGAATCTAGATTCTTAAATCTTATTGTTCGTCTTTTGTGGGAATTGATTTTGTATTTTGCTTTGATGATGCATGTTCTAGTTCCAGTTCATTATGCGACTCTTTTTTTTTTTTCCATTTTAGTTGTGTAAACTGTTGTGCTCTAGCTTCAGATAAATGTTTTGATTTTTTGCTTATATGTAAATTATCATGTATGCCTGCAATGTCTGAGATTATATACTACTATTTAGCTGTCTTTAATGATTAAAAATTCTAGATTAGGTAGAAATGAGTGAACCAACGAATGAGGTATGTGATGAATCCCCAAGCAGAAAAGGCTAATTGGGAGTAGGCTTTGACTGCCATTCGACAGTCTCGAAGTACATAGAAGAAGATAGTCTCGAAGTACATAGAAGAAGACGACATATATTTTCCATACTTTAGGGATTGCATCGGGACAATTGTTGGTACCCACATTCATGCGACAGTTCCAAATGATGATCGGACATGATTCATTGGGCGAAAAGGTGTGACCACACAGAATGTGATGGCAGCATGTGATTTCGATATGTTATTCAGATATATGTGCGGGTTGGAAGGGATCGGAGCATTATTCATGAATTTTTAGTACGATTCTCGAAAATGAAAACTCCAAGTTTCCACACCCTCACCCTCCCCTCCCATCCCCTGGTAAAGCGTACGAACATATTTATTATAAATTAATATTTTATTAACATTTCTTTAGTCAGTAACATTAAGTGGACCTATATGTTACAGAAAAATATTACTTGGTTGATTCAGGATATCCGAATCAAAGTGGATATCTAGCATCATATAAGGGACAGAGATACCATCTTAAGGTATTCCGAAAAGGTCTCGATGTATCGACACCACGGGAAGCCTTCAATCATGCTCACTCGTCTCTCCGATCAATTATTGAGCGCACATTTGGTGTGTTAGAAAATAAGTGACACATATTATCAACAATGTAAGAGGGCATTGTTGATAATATGTGCCACTTATTTTTTAACACACCAAATGTGCGCTCAATAACCGATCGGAAAGACGAGTGAGCATGATTTTAGGCTTTCCGTGGTGTCGATACATGGAGACCATTTTGGAATACATTAAGATGATATCTCTGATCCTTATACGATGCTAGATATCCACTTTGATTCGGATATCCTGAATCTATCAAGTAATATTTTCCTGTAACATATAGGTCCACTTAATGTTACTGACTAAAGAAATATTAATAAAATATTAGTTTATAATAAATATGTTGTGCGCTTTACCAGGGGAGGGTGGGGAAACTTGGAGTTTCTATTTTCGAGAATCGTACTAAAAATTCGTGAATCATGCGTCGATCCCTCCTAATCCGCACACATATGTGAATAACATATCGAAGTCACATGCCGCCATCACATTCTGAGTGGTCACGCCTTTTCGCCTAATGAATCGTGTCCGATCATCATTTGGGATTGTCGCATGAATGTGGGTATCATCAATTGCCCCGATGCAATCCCTAAAGTATGAAAAATATATGTCGCCTTCTTCTATGTACTTCGGGATTGTCGAATGGCAGTCAAAGTCAGCTCCCAATTAGCATTCTATGCTTGGGGGTTCATCACATACCTCATTCGTTAGTTCACTCATTTGTACCTAATCTAGAATTTTTAATCATTAAAGACAACTAAATAGTAGTATATAATCTCAGACATACATGGTAATTTACATATAATCAAAACATTTTTTTGAAGCTAGAGCATAACAGTTTACACAATCAAAAAAAAAGTCGCATAATGAATAGGAACTATAACATGCAGGAAAATACAAAAGATGAATAGTAAGATTTAAGAACCTAGATTCAATATATACCAAAGAAGAAAATTTAAGAACCTAGATTCAATATCTAATGGAGAGGAAAATACTACTCATCTGATGTAGTTTCGAAAGAGATCTAGCTAGTTTGGTTGCTAAAACGAACCCGACAATCCGAAGCTAATGTCACGTTCCCAACGCTATATTCGTCAATCAAAACGGAACTTATGTTAAAAGAATGGATATGAAGACTTGATGAACAAAAAAAATTAATTAAGAAGATAAAACTCTTCGAAAAGTACCTGAATCATACCATAGATTAGAGTATGGAGGTGCTGAGCAGCGGCGGATATCGTTCAAAGTGAGCAGGAATAGTTGTTAGCGTTGAGGGTAGACTCATAATATTAAGAGGACAACAATGACATTTCATTTACGTAAATGACGGATTCACGTGTTGAAAATCCACGTTTTTCGCCCACCACACCCTTGATCTGCTTCCTACGAAACCTCAATGAGGTTAGTGGATACCACACACCCAAACAGAATTCAACGACAAACGCAGTTGTGTGAGGTGCATTTTTGGCCTCTGAACTCACTACCAAACGGGGACATTTAACTGCCGGCCAATCTCGGCTGCCATGAACGCGGTTGCCGGTTCTACCGGAAGGTAATGGCCAACTCGGCTATCATTTGCACGACATGCTAAATGGAATGGGACCCTGGTTGGTGCAAGGAGAGGTGACAGAACGTACATTGGTGATTTCATAGGGTAGTCATATTTGTTACTGATCAACAGTATGAAAACTGGAAAGCAAACAAATTTTACCATAATTTTAAGCAGTGATGGAAACAAAAATTACCTGTATTTTGTAAAAACAAAATCATCCCGATGAGTACATGTATTTGCAATGATTTATACATATATACACCCACGAAAGCAAATTACATGTTCATATATACACCAATTTTAGCCTCATAAAAAACATATACGTATACACCCACAAATGCAAATTACATAAAAGCCCAAATATCCAACCCTATCGGCTAATCATCTTTTCCTTCTGTCTTAAAGAAACAAGAGGGAATTATCAGTTGCCGTACCCGCCTGGCCTCTCAATGGCTGCTTCTTCCTCCTCACTCTTCTACACTAACCACTCAAACTTCTGCTTCTCTCACTCTCTCTTCCCACTACTCCCCACCCACTTCCCTTCAAAACCACAGTCTCTTAAACCCCTAACTCTCGCACCCCAAGTCCTTGCGCCCGTTCTCTTCGCTCTTCCCCATTTTCGATCCACTTTTGCTGCCGCAGCAGTTGCATTTGAAAGTTCTGAAGAAACCCAACACGATAACAATGTCACAAGTGAAGAAGAAGAGGACCCAGAAACAGAAACACAAGGATTTGAAGAGGAACAAGGAGGAGGGGGAGAAATTGAACAAAATGAATCTGAATCAAATGGAGAGGGCAGGCTTTATGTGGGAAACTTGCCTTACTCCATGACGACTTCACAATTGGTTGAGGTTTTCAGGGAGGCTGGTCGTGTGGTCTCCGCGGAGGTTAGTTCAATTTGCTTTTCTTGCTTTTTTGAAAATTTGGAGTTCAAGTTCTTACTTTATTTTCATCTTTTTGTTTTATTTTCTAATGGGACGTAGTATTTCTTGTAGATTATATACGATCGAGTAACAGATAGGAGCAGGGGATTTGGATTTGTTACTATGGGGAGCATTGAAGAAGCCAAAGAAGCTATTAGGATGTTCACTGGATCTGTAAGTGAATTCTTAATAGATTGATTATGACTGTTAATCTTAGTCCTGACTGCTACTCTATTGTAGACTTGTAGTTTGATTCAGCGAATTAAGGTGGAGCTGAAGATGCTCAAGTTCTTAAATTAAACGATGCATTCACTACTACATGAGCGCATCAGTGATATTAGGATCACCCATTTGATTTGAGTGTTCATTTTGCAGCTACTAATAAGAAATCTGCATAACAAGCTAAACGGTCGCAGGTGCTCAATGCACTGCCTAATCACCATAACTATTAGATGGATCAGTCAGAGCTTAGCAGAACTGCGGATGAATATTTGTCTGATATCAGTGCAGCTAAAGTGAGGGTTGTAGGATAAAACTTTGAGCTAGCTTGCTATATTCATAGGGAAACCTCCTAATAATGGATGATCTGAATTTACAGTGACTATCTTTATGGGGAACATTTCAATAGAAGCCTTAGTGAATATTTCTCTAAAGGTTACTGAATTACTGTGCCATGTTTTGCACAGACTGTACTTAAATGGAATTTTGCATTTTTTGAAAATGAGAAGATGAGAAATGAAATGAATCAGTGCATTGTCGGAGTATCTGTTTTTTCGTAGGTGATAGAGGTTTGAAATTCCTTGATGTTTGACATCATACCATGGAGAAAGTCATTTTCAATAATGTAAATGGTGCCAATGTTGACAGCAAATTGGAGGTCGCACTGTGAAAGTTAACTTTTCGGAAGTTCCTAAGGGAGGTGAGAGGGAGGTGATGGGACCAAGGATACGGAAGAGCAACAGGGACTTCGTAGATAGTCCTCACAAGATCTATGCAGGAAATCTCGGTTGGCGCCTCACTTCTGAGGACCTTAGAGACGCTTTTGCAAACCAGCCTGGTGTATTGAGTGCTAAAGTCGTCTATGAGAGAGATTCAGGAAGATCTCGAGGCTATGGATTTGTCTCTTTTGAATCTGCTGAGCACGTCAAATCAGTCTTAAATGCCATGAATGGAGTGGTAGGACAGATCTTGTGATCAAACTCATCATTTTAAATTGTTCTGACAATAAATAGGCTTCTAATTATCAGTTTTTGTGCAAAATATGCCATCAGGAGGTGGAAGGGCGGCCACTACGATTAAATCTGGCTACAGTTAGACCCCCTCTTACTCCTCCAGCACCAGAAGAAAATGTAGAAACCGATATGGACAGCAGTGAATTGCTTTCTACCATAAGCAATTGAAGCAAGACAACTGCAGGATGGCTGTTTGCATATGCTTTTGGGTGGAGCAGGAAGAGACTATCACAAAGGTTTCTAGTTCCCTTCGACTACTCTACTCTCGAGAATATTTCATGCAGATCAGCTGGCGAATAGATGGCTAACCGATTAGTCTTATCTTGTAGTGTGTGGTCATGCACCGTACAGGACTTGCAAATATGTAAGCAGAGTAAAATTCACCTGTCTTTTTTTATATGGCAAGTATGTAAGCAGACTACTCTACTCTCTACAGAATTTTTTGGCTTATTTCTTTTTTCTTCGACAATTATCGGTTTGATATGAGATGAGCAACATTCACAAGTAAACTCTTATCTATTATGCTAATTTTATTGTCTACTGAGCCTTTTTTACTTGGCCAATTATGGGGGAAAGAGAGCCATCTGTATATGCTTAATCAACAGCATTGGAGGCAAGAATCTGCCTTGAATGCACTCCAAATCTATCAGTGGCAATCAGTTTACATTGAGTTCCTTACATGGTATTGAAACAATTTCAAAATCTTTTTCTAAAGTTCCAAATTTTAGATATCTGTTGATTATCATTATAAATGTTCACTGAACCATGAACTGACAAGGATGCAGGAGAAAAACTCACTAAATAAGGTGGGGGGTTTTACTGTTTTACATGAGAGACTGGACATTAATTTTGTTTCTAAGGTTAGAAGGGGTGTTGTAATTTTCTAACATGGGATGTCTACTCTTGCAGGAAACCTAAATGGGTGCATCGAGGCACATTGCCGGACTAACACCGACACCGATGTATTAGCCTACGCTGCTACCATCTCTTGTGTGCATAAGCATTTCCAATAATCCACCACTAATGCAAACTCATGTGCAAAACCCACAAATCATTCATGTCCTTAGTCATATATATATGAACTTTAAATTTACTCACTCTACATGTTCTCTCCAGTTCATCTCTCACTCTTCACATCTCCACAAGAGTGAGAGTGAGAGGGAGTATGCAGGGCATCGATGGAGCAAGGATGGAAGTCCAATGTTGATCATCAGATATCACCAAATTGCCCTCGTTGTGGCTCTTCAGACACTAAATTTTGCTACTACAACAACTACAGCCTTACTCAACCAAGGTACTTCTGCAAGGACTGTAGGAGGTATTGGACTAAAGGAGGCTCTATACGGAACGTCCCAGTCGGTGGTGGTTGCCGGAAAAACAGAAGAGGAAAGTCTGCTGCCTTAAGACTATCTACTACCGATCATGGATTACACTCCACAAGTTATAACAATTCCATGGTTGAATGTTCTTCCAACAGCTCTATTAATTCTACATTGCCTGATGGATCCCACATCGATCTTGCTCTTGTTTACGCAAACTTCTTGAATCAACCACCACCGGAACCCAAGAGTACGGTTGAAATGGCAGCTTTGCCAAGTGAGTTTGACTCTACAATTCAAATTCCAGACAGTAATATTGGTCTTGTTGGGAACCCTACATTGTCCATGGATACTCCTCTGGATCAGCAGAACAGAATTCAAGAGTTTATTTCAAGTAATGAAAGCGTGAGAATGGATGGACTGCCACCATTACCAGGTGAAGAGGCTGTTGGGTGTCAAGAGATGTTCTGGACAGATTCTCAAACAGCACTGTCAAGCCATACGGCCTTAACAGGCACCATACAGGAGCCAATGCTTGGAGCAGAAACACAAGACCCATATCTATTGTTTGATAATTGGAGCTCATTTGACTTACCTAGTAATCATACTTTTTCCGGGCCATGAGAAATTTGGCGTTTGGCCAGTGAGAAATTTCTATGCTTGCGGACTTGACGACATGAGTTTAGACCCATATCGATAAACTTGTGTGGTATCATTATCGGTTAAAAAAAATCAAGTACTAATATAACAAGTTCCCATACACTATATGGTAAAAGTAATTTTGGATATTTAATCATATTAGATCTCTGTCTTTGACAGTTTTACATCTCTATTTTATGATAATTTTGTATTTGTGAGAGCTTGAGAGGAGTGATGAGAATCTCACATCGTGACAGGTATTCATTGACACAAAAGAGAGATGCATGCATGGTGATGACGCAAAGAATCCACCATATTACAGTGCGTTTCTACATACATGCAGACGTCATACTTCAATATCCTACAATCTTAATGGGGAATTTTTAACAGCCCTTTCGCCCATAAAATACGTTTATTAGGTTAATTACAAGATTTGATCTTGTTTTATATTAAATTTCACATCCTCTGCGATGAGGAATTAGAACACTGTTCATCTTAACTTGATAACTTACCAACTCGATACCTTTTCGTCCAACCTTTTTGGCTTCCCACTCGAAACGGGGTGTGACAGAATTAGTTTAGATTGTTAAAGCATAGTTCGTCTAGAAGTTTTTGTTAATTTTTGATATGGAGAGGTGATCTAGAAGTTAGAAAATATCAAACTTCGTGCATTGCATGATCCCAGATGATAAGCACATGATCCGATGAAGAGGTGGGCACGCAGGCTATGATTTTATCGAACTTTGATAAAATCAAAATATTTGAAAAATTAATACAAAAACACACAACCCAGTCCAACTCTCCAACTTGTATAATAATAATAATGCATTCAAACCGTATACTTTTATATTATATTACATACTTTTTCTTATTTGTCGACGCCGTTAGATTTAGTCTGTCTGGGTCTTGAGGTAAATGACAAAGACACATGGTGGGTCCATCTATTTTGGGCCTAGCCCATTGGTTTTAACACATACTTTAAAAGACCAAAACTAAACAACAAAGGGCCCAAAGTGATGCCTGCCTTTGGACTGGCTACTGCTTTAGGTGAGTGTGGGCCCTAAATGAGGGTCACTAGGAATTTATTATCAACGTTAATTATATTACAAATTCAAGTCAATTTTGGAGAAATAATCTTCTTCTTTTTTTTTCTAAGAAAATTTTCAACTTGGTTTTTCACCAAACAGAAGACCCAGCATAAAATAAATATAGCCCAAAATTCGTCCACTATTGAAAATGTAAACAATTTTTTTTTTTGAAAAAATATTGGTGACGGTGTTGGACTTGGCAGTCCACATTTCATTAATGCAGAATAATAAATAAACTATCATTGGCTTGGAAAAAAAAATAATTGTGGTAGCATTAATTGAGATTGACCAAATTAAAAAGGAAGGGAGAATCAGGGGGTGTATGTGGATTCAAAAATGGTTGCGGCCAATAGAATCTGCGGTTTATTGGCCAGTGGCCACATAGTGGATCCACTCAACTGACCCAGTATTAATATTAGTCAAACTTCTTTTTCTGCTTCTAAAACATGTCATATATATACATAATGTGTGGTCTGAATTGTTGAACGGTCATATATAGCTAGCCAGCATATATCAAGTTGGTTTACTACACATGTGTTCTTTAATCTTCTCATTCGGACACGCCTTGCACGTTAGGGTGTGTTATACTAATATATGCAACAAATAATATTTACGACTTACTTTGTCGTTAGATGTGATATTTCTACGTATACAGGTTTGACGACGATTCGACTTTAGACCTATTTATATCATATGTTCAAAAGTCAAACTTATATATTGTCGTTCTCAATTATCAAAAAAATATATTTGCATTAATCGATATGAATAGTGTCACCTCATTATGGAATACCATGATTATTTGTTGAATTGATTGGAATATAATACAAATTAAGTTAATTACAGTAAAAAAAAGCTTAAGTAATTAATATGTCGTATTCGATTGGCTAAATGAAAATGTAAGACGATTCATTCGTTTATTGGAAGAATTATATGGAATAAAAATCAAAAGTATGTGTGAATCTTCTAGCTGATTAAAACCAGTATTTTTGCAACATTATCAATTACTAATAAGGTTTTAGGACAACAAAATAAGTGGTAATAATTAATATAAACAATTCAACATGATGGATTACAAACAATAATGACGAAAATAAAGTTTTTTTTTTCATTGACATATCTTTGCATCCTCTTTTCGCAATTAATTAATTAATCTCCTTCTTTTTTTTTTTCTTCCTTTTCTTGTTTTTCTATGAATTAAAATGATTTCAAAACTTCAGCTCAGCTAGATGAAAAGAGAAAGTAGGAAAAAAAAACATAATTGGTATATGAATTGAGTTATCACTCCCAAGTAATCATTGATTTCCCCAAACCAGAGAGAAATCCTTATTTGATGCATCCATCTATACATATATAGATAGATATATTACAATTGTGGTATTTTATCATCTGCTTTAACATTACTTTTCATCGACAGATTATGTACAAAAACAAAAAGAAATAATCAAGCTGGATATGAAGAGAGCAGATTGACTGGTAAACAATTGGAATCCTTCCAAACCCTACCATGCAATTTCAGGATCTCTCTAGCCCTCTCTTTTGTCTTGTTTCCACAATCCACCTGAACCACCAAACACAACTTGGTCACAACACCAAGTTGCAACATCTCTTGAACAACACTAGGAGAAGCCGAAAACCTCGA
This sequence comes from Tripterygium wilfordii, assembly GCF_013401445.1. Taxonomy (NCBI): domain Eukaryota; kingdom Viridiplantae; phylum Streptophyta; class Magnoliopsida; order Celastrales; family Celastraceae; genus Tripterygium; species Tripterygium wilfordii. Next base: position 1,863,380 of record NC_052244.1, read on the forward strand.
AATCGAATACAGAATCCTCACTCCTCTATCACTTGCAACCTTTGAAACCCTAAGTATCTTCTTAGATACAATAGCTAGACCTGCTCCATGCTTCAACAGCTCGGCCCGTCCTTCCGCGGATTGACACAATAATTCCAACACACTAAGCATCATCTCACAAGGCCTTCTCTCCGTCGATTCGAGCAAAAGATCGATCAAGATCGAGACTGCCCCGGCTTCAACGGCCTTGATCCTATTCCTCCCCCATGGACATACATCAATTAGTACTTGCAATGTTGCTTTTGTGGCCTTGTGAGATATTTGGTCACGTAATACTTGAACTATTTCTTCGAAAATTTCCGGCTTCAAGTTGATGAGTGGCATTGGATCAGCTACTTCAATAATCAATTTCAACAATAACACTGCATATGATCGCGATTCATAGTTCCCACGTTGCATGATTTGTGTTAAGGACTCGATGAATTGCTGACCATTAAGCCTCTTGAGGCTCGATTCGGAGAGTTTGAGGTTGTAAAGAAGGCTCAAGGCCTCATCACTTGGTCTTGTGACCTCAAATGTTCCATATTCTTCAAGAACAACTGAATTGAACTTATTTATGATTGAGACCAAGAACTCAACCACGCCTGAACTCTCCATGCATCGCTTGTTGGTGTCGTTCTCATCCGCGATTGATCGTAGCTTCCCTAGACACTTAACTTGTTGAAGTGGTGCTTTGGCATCATTGATGAGTTTTGTGATCTGGGTTTTGTTGACGGGAGGCTTTGGAGTTGGAATCCTTTCTATGCCATAAGAAGCATTGAGCATGCACCATGATTGAATCAAGCGTCGAAGAGTGTGGTTTGGGATTAGTTCCTCACAATCTGAGGATATAACTTGTTTGGTGACAGGACATGTGTTGTTCTTTCCTGAGAACAACCACTTCTCGATGCTTGTCCGATCGTAGGTTATCCCGGTCGGGACTATGACAGGATCTTTCATGATCTCCAACGAAATTGGACATATAAAAAACGGAGGAACTTCAATATCTTCCATTAAAATTAAGAAGCTGAGAACAAGAGAATTTGAAAGTTGAGATTAGTTGGTAGGTTTGGGAAGTTGGGAAATGTTTGGTTTGAAGTGATGAGGGAATAGAGGAGGGGTTATATATATATATATAGATGATGTGTCTGTGACGGGTGATTCAAAATAAGAAAGTCAAAACACCGAAAATGTATGGGCTTTTGACATTTTAAGGGATGACTTTTCAAAGCTAATAATATTGGATGACAAACTTTACTTGGTCATATTAATGAGGTGAATGAATGAAAGAACAGTTGGATATAGTTGTATTATGTATATGTACCCTTTTGACTTTCTTTGCGTAGAGTGGAATATATATGTGTTAAGTTCGTGTGGCAACCGCCTCGTGCTTTTATTATCTATTGTGGGTGCCGACAAAACTTAGTGGGGACGTGAGTAGGTTTCTGGGCTGGCTGCTGTTTTATATATATATATATAATATTATGTATGTGTGTATATATATATTGCACTCTCTATGTTTTACTTAGTTTTTGCTCGTTTGACTGGATTCATACAATTTATGCTACCGTTAGGTTAGGAGAGAGACAATCATCGCGATTCGAGTATTAATCTCAAAAATTTAGCATCAGTTACATAAGCTTATGAGAAAATTGATATGACTCTACTAAGTATATTCATTTTCGCCATTCATTCTATCAAAGATCATATATTCATCAAATTTTATTTAATTCATATAATTTTTTACTATTTCAAATCATATCTTTTTAGGTCTTCCACTTCGTTTCAAATTCTCTGATCTTCCTCACCTTTGTACTGTCATCTATATGTTGAACATATCATACCATCTTAAACGATTTCTCGCAACTTATCTTCAAACAATATTTACCAAGGTACTCATATTGGAAATGTCATGTGAGTTCATCCATCACTATAACAAAAAGAGGTGAATTTAGTGTTAACCCTGATGCAAATCTATGCGATGGGAAACTTTCATGTAACTCGTCCATTAGTCCTAACACTATATACTGCTCCTCCATCATATATATCTTCGATTATAGTAATATAACTAATCGAAAATTCTCTCCTCTAAAATTCACAACATTACTGTTCTAGGAAACCTATCATATATCTTCTCCAAGTTTACAAAAACTAAATGAAATTTTTTTTCCATGTGCTTGCATGATATGAGTGATTTATAGAATATTACACAAGTTTATTATAACTTTACTAGTGTATCTAGTGCACACCCAACAAAATTTGCATGACCAACAAGAGTTGGCTTGATTGAAAATCGACTGGGTTAGACACATATGCCCAAGTTTCGATTTCTCTGTAGTATTTTAGAAAAAAAAAAAAACAAAACAAAATTTGCATGCTATTGAGCCGGCTTATAGATTGTTTATCCTAATCCAATGCACAGTTGAGAGTTAGTGGGCGCAACTTCTCATATATATATAAAAAAATGAATAATGGTAAATACAAAGTTGAGAGTTAGTGGGCGCAACTTCTCATATATAAAACAAAATGAATAATAGTACAAACAAGTGGTTAGTTTGGTCAATGGAGGAAATTTTCATAAAATTGAAAGTGGCAAAAATATTGGGTATTTATTTAAAAAAATGATGAATCATCAAATATTTGTCCGCTTTTGACCCACCAATAATTTGGTGCCACTAGATTGGACCTGTAGTTACGCTTGGTCTATTCTTGGGAATAAAAAATGAGAAATAAAGTATGTTTTTTTTATAAACTTTCTTTAAACTCATTACGAAACAAAAATACTATGCAATTAAACTTTGATAAAATAAAAAAAAATCCAATTTTTTTGTATCATTATTAAAAGGGATCGCCCATGCGCACCAACTTTACTCACTTAAAATCAAATGATTATAATAAAACATAATAAAAATGGGAACCACACATTTGTTAATTGTTATAGGAGAAAAGGAAAATTAAGGAAAATGATAAATAATAAAAATAAAAATTGGCCGACAATCTTGCTACAAATACAAATTAGTTGACTTGTCAAGTCGGTGTCGGTAATGGACAATTGGACACGTCGACATATTTGAATCATGTGGAGATTATCTCATATCTGAGAAATAGTAGTCATCAGGGACGGAAGCAGCCGCCATTACACCCATGTAATTTACGTGTACATGCACATATACGTAGATATTGTATACACATGCATGGAAGACGGTGGTGCATGCATTATAAATTCAAAGCCAACTAGAACTAGTCAACCAACTAAAATGGGGATATAAAAGCCTAAGCTTTTGAGGATCAAAGCTGGCTTGTCCTTATCTTGTTCTTTTAGACTCCATATATACTGGCCATGAATTCTCTCTCTTACGTTAATAATCAATTTCTGTGGTGTTTTTGTCCTATAAGTTAATGAAGTGATGTTATAAAATTCAAAAATTGATGAAGGGCAGTGATGAATAATGAACGTTTTATTTAAATATGTTGATTCGATTCACTGATTTTAGAAATAACAAAGTGATTGGAAGTCAAAGACGGCGCGTCTTTTAATTTTATTCAATAAAAAATGAGTTCTTTCGTTGGAGATCACAATCCTTAAATAGAAAAACTTTAACCAAACTCTAAACAACTCATATTGAAAAACATATGCTTAAAAAGGTTATTCCTAACAAAACAAAAACTCAGAAAAGATGCTACTTTACTTATAACAAGAAAAACTAAAGCTCCGTTTGTTTCACGGAAAATAGAATCTTGGAAAATTATATTTATGTTTTTCAGTGTTTATTTGATGGAAATTAATAAGATCAAGGAAAAGCAACTAAAAATCATCATGAAGAAATCACTCTAATCTAAGGAAAATAACATTCTATTTTAAAGAGGGTATGTCATTTTTCAATCCTCTTTCTCAGCTCTATCCATCACTGCACATGATTGTAATTTTATGTGTTTATAATTAATATGCCTGATATAATATTTTTAGCTTATTGATTATGAAGTTTTAATACATACCTTTAGAGTATGTAACTCTGTATCCATGATATTGTAGCGATTTGTTTGTTTATTTTAAATTTACATTTTTCACCAAATAAACATCGAAAAATATTAGCAACTTTTTTTTCAAACACTAGAAATTAATTGTTTTTTCATAATAAATTTTTGATGAAAAGTTGATTTTCATCGGAACAAACGGAGCATAAATTTATGAAATTTTTTTGTCGATCCGAATCCAAATAGAATATAGTCTATCTCGATTTTCATCCGCATCATAAATACTTACAGAATTTTGTGGTGGTTTTGTCACCACATGCTCTTTTCACAGTCGAAACCGACCACAAACGTAGAAGGTGGACTTTGAATTTTCAAATTTGCCATACTCATTCTTGGATTAAATTTTATGTTCCACGTCTGATATTTGGGCCCATGATGCAATTAATAATATTATGTTTAATTAAAACAGATCGAAATTACATAATATTATGTTTAATTAATAAGGTGGTCCTGGTGTCATCCTCTTCAACCTAAATTCAATAAAATATATGATTTTGGTTTATTATTAATTTATCATCATGCCAACAACCATAATTTTCAAATGGTTATATTAAAGAAGCAATAATTTGAAAGCAATTGACTTTTCTTGTTTATTTTGTTGTTGTTAATTAACTTCCATCCAGGCCACAAATATTCTCAATTTGGTGCGTTATTTTCGCATTCAACGCACCAAAATTTTGGGTTATACGAAAAGACTTTGTCATATTCATGTTTAGTAGTTGATTGATTGTGAAAAACGTAAACCATGCTCGTGTATAAAACTCTCTCGTATTAGGCGGGTCAAGAACAAACAGTATGTACGCATATTTTACCAACGCCTAATATATGTATAGTCTATTTGTAAGATTTGAATTTGCGACCTTTTATATTGTACCTATGCAACTCTACACAGGCCGCGTATTGACAATTATATATTGTATTTTATTATGTCTTTTGAAGATTCACACATTAATGTTCGTGTAAACACGAATTAAAGTTCCTGCATATGAGGTAATAAGTTATCTTATTACATGTATGCATGTGTTGGTGATTAATTAAACCTCAAATTTAGTCATTTTTCGGTGTTTCGATGGAGCTTTTGGTATCAATAACAATGGCACCACAAGGCTAGGAATTGATCGAAACAACTCCACGCGAACTAAAAGCAGATGATGAGAGAAGCCGATCGAGAATGATCCACACCATGCATGGTAAGAGAGAATGTGAGACATTGTGCCATATTTTCAAAATAACACACCAGAAGAGCCGCTACATATTTGATCTAATCCTTGTATGCTTCTACTGTAAACAATTGAATGCCACAAGAAATGAAAGAAGAGAAAGAACCAGAGAAATGGAAGAACCCAAATGTTTTCTTATCTTTCAAATGAACAAGACCTAGATACATAAACTAAGAGAAAGAATAAAGTACTGTAAAGTTGTATTATACAAGTAAAAGGGCTCCAAAAGTAACCCTACAAGAAGAAAGTCTCCCGCCTAAAAGTAAACAATACATATACACAATATATACATGATGCTACTGTACATGTGACTCGTGTAACACCCCTCACAAGCTGAACGGTAAACATCCAGAACATTCAGCTTGCGCAATAGATATCAAGTTGATGTTTGGATCAAGGTCATGCCGACCCTAAGTCCCCAACCTTATTCCGAAGGGCAAGAAACCTGGTTACAAAGTCTTTGTTGCTTATGGTGCATCCAAACACGAGATCAAAACTTTGCCACTACATGCGTTTGTCGTGTGCCCAAAAGCAACTACTTGGGTGATATATAAATTTGTTGGTGAATCCCTTTAAGACCAAATCGTATGGAAGCAGGAGATCTTGAATTCGATTGTCACGTGAAGCAATACCCTTGTGGTCACACACTGAGCTTAAGCCCAACTTATCCTGTCATCCCTTGGGAAATTTATGTGCGTACAAGCCTGACGGCTCGAGTTTAGGTCTTTTTCAGATGTTCAAATGACAAAAACTTCTATGTAGCGGCTTAGGAAAACTAAAGTTGCAAATTTGTTTATAAACTGTAATTAGCATCAAAGCAAGATAATTAATGTCAAAACAGAAGCATCAAAGCAAGGCTCTTTCTTCCACTCATCAAATGATTTGGGACAATATAATTCAATACAAATCAGTAAAGATACTTTGTTAAAGCAAGAGAATCAAAGCAAGGTTCTTTCTTCCACTCATCAAAATTTGATCTAAGAATTTCCTTTGCTTTCTCCTTGAGAAAAGAATCACAATAATCAATTTGAAGGAAAACACAAAGCTTTGACACAGCCTTAGCTTCCAACATCTCTTGAAGCACAGACTTTGTCCCAGAGAACTTACATACCAATGAAAGGATCAAAACGGCACGATCGTTCACCGTATTCGAGATTCTCAAAATCCTCTTAGCAACAACTGCTATGCCACCTCTGTGATTCACAAACTCTGCTCTCCCATCTGCACAAGAACATAAATGGAATAGAACACCCAATATTAGTTCTGTTGTTCTCTTCTCCGGTGAACCCAATTCGAGCTCGATTAGCTCGAATACCGCCCCGGATTTCACCATCATTCCTCTATTCCTTCCCCATGGACAAGCATGTAACAGTACATTCAGAGCTGCATTGATTCCTTGTTGTGTGACTTTCTTCTCCCTGATAACACCAACAATCGCGTCGAAAAATTCGGGTTTTAGTCTCTCTAGCAGGCTTGAACTCCCTTCCTCAATAAGTCTTTTTAGTATTGACAAAGCATGGGATTTCACTGCAATATTGTTGTTCAAATTGTTGGACATCAAAACCCATGTCCACGATTCGATAATTTGATCGTTTTCGTGGAGGATAAGCTTGGCTTCTGATGAATTAATCCGGATTAAGTGAAGGATACTCAGAGCTTCATGTAGGCCTTCAATCTGCTTACTCTTGAAAATTTTCACAATTAATGTAACCATGGCCTTAGGCACCCCAGCACCCTCCATATACTTTATGTTCCTCTCATTCTCTGCGGCCAACAATTCCAACTGCCTGAGTGTTTTGATTTGCAAGTGAGGTTGTGAGAGGTCTTTGATCAGTTGAAGGACATGGCATTTGTTTAGAGTAGGTTTCGGTGTCGGAATCCGGTCGACGCCATGGCTTGTGCACCATGATTGAATAAGCCTTCTCAAGTTGTGATTAGGGGTTAAATCTGACTCTCTTGGCAAGGGTTCTTTGGTGACAGGACAGATTGTGTTCTTGCAGGTGAATAACCAATGCTCGATGCTTTCGCGGTTGTAGGTTATGCCGGTTATGGTTGTCACTGGATCTTTCATGATTTGGAGAGATATAGGGCAGATGAAATACTGAGGAATCTCAATATCATCCATGAAAGGAAACTCTAGGGCCGGGGATGATAATCTTGAGACTCTGTAAATGGAGAAGTTTGTGTTTGTTTTGGGAATGGTAAGAGATTGCGGCCAATTTATTGACAAAATTGGTGGTCCTGCCCCCAGTTGGATTGGTCTACTCTTTCTGGTCATAGTATTATTTGCATGCATGTGCCTTTCCATTTTCGTACCGTTAATCAGGTCTCTCTGTAGGTCAAACATAACAAGTTGGGCTTTAATTAACTGCGTAATTTCCAGTCAAATCAAATATCAATCTCATTATGCATCAAATCGAATATATTATTACTCGTATTTATTAACAGCTGAAATACGTGTTTTTATGGGTCTAAGAATTAATAGCACCGGCACATTAAAAATTAATATGTACGAACCCATGATCCAGAACCAACTATATATTCAAGAACTACAGCTATATAAACATACCCAGAATTTTTAAAAACCAATTTAGGACGTTAGGGCAGTAATTGTGGGTGTTGAACATATATCCATCAAAACCAGTCAAAAATTCAAAAAGGGCGGACGTATGTAGCAATTCAATTAGATTAATTGCATGGGGTCGAGTCAAATTAGCCAAGTCAACTGGTTGTTTACTCCCAATTCGCAAGTCCGCGCACGCATTATTGCTACCTCTGAAATCTGAATAACGTCCGTGGTGAGGGGTCTGGTCTGCGAATATGACACCGTACCCGCACGTCGTATCTGGGCTTGAAACAACAAAGCGTGATGATTTTAATGAGCCCAAAAGGTAAAACTAATGGCCCTAACTGGGCCTGGTTCGAAAAATGGATATGATCTAATGTGTCCGATGGATTTTGGATAGTCCGCGACCGCTTTCATTCTTGTTTGCGGGAAGCCTGTAATCCACCACCGACCGCAGAGAGCCTTGTGGTTGTACGATGCGAAATGGAAACTCTTTGTCGACGACCAGAAAGAGGGGGAACAGGTTATGATTTCTCAACTTCTTCGCTTCTTTTTGTTCCTTTCACTGTTGGATTATGTACTCGGACTTCTTAACTTTAGCTCTGCTTGGTCCCAATTTTTCAGTTCTAGAAACAAACGATGTACATCAAATACGCCTTTCGTGGGTATTAATCAAGGGGTTCTTTTGAATATGATTATATTTGTGGGTTTTCAGTTCCCGAAACATTGATGTTATGCCTTTAGTGGCTCAGCTTCGTTTCACTGGGTTTTGTATTTCAGCGACTCTTTATGGTATTGATGTCCCCCATATGCTTGTTTATTGTTCAGTGGGAAAATCCTGACTTGTTCCTTTGTGTCTAGATTGAGGTAATAGCTAAAAATGGAAGGAATAGATTCTAACTTCATGGTTGTAAGGTTCATTGCCCTTGTTGCAAGAGCGACCCCTTTTATTCCATCGAGGGATGATTCTCATGTAACAGAGGGGTTCTTGCACTTCTATGCTTATATGAAAGGAGTTATGCATATTGGGCTGTATTAGCCCGTCCCTCCGCATTTCTTAGACTCGGCAGCAGGTCTTACTAGTTTGAGTTCTAGGAAAATGAAAAGCCATTGTTACTCGTTATTAAATTTGGCCTAATGTATTTAGCACGTCACTTCTTCGATGGGCGATGTGAGATTTAGAGCATTAAACCCTCTTCGCCACTCGGTGACTTGCCGCCTACTTGAGTCGGTTGCTACACAGACAGTGGGTGCTTCTATTGCAATGGGGGAGGCGGACACTGGTAGCAGAGTTGTGTAAATTTGGTATGCCAAGATCCTGTGAAGATATCTCCCTTATTTTATGGAGATTGCATTATTAGTCCACAATCAACATATATTGGTATTGGTATATTCCAAATAACTAATCCTTACAACATCAATCCATCTACCCCATCTTGAAAAGTTACAAAAATAATATATACAATCCTCATATCATATGCTATCAAATCCTATGCTATCTAAAATCTGAAATGGTTCTATGCAATGTATAAGCCTATTACTATGTAAATCTGTTATTTCTTTACACAACAAAGCTGTGTGCGTGCTCCCTTAAGTAACAGAGAGCATAGTGAAAGACCGAGTCCCAGGAAGCAACGGA